>NW_004443969.1:18930303-18937101 GCF_000243295.1 Trichechus manatus latirostris | reverse complement strand
GTAGGCACAGGCATCTGGCTGCAGCAGGGGGACATGCTCTGAGCAAGGCAGGGGGCTGACGGCCACCCTTGAGTTTCCAGGAGGAAGGTGTGTCCCTGTGCCATCTCTGGTGTTACAGGTCTCTTCACTTCCTTCTGAGCCCTCCCCAGAATTACCTTTGATGTACATAATTCTACCAACAGTCTCTTCAAGGCAATCTAAACTTTTACTGTTAGGCACCTTAAAACTCTTCCAGCTTTGACCCATTACCCGATTCTAAAACCACTTCCAAATTTTAGGTATCCGTTAGAGCAGCATCCTACTTTAGGTACCAAATTTCTGTCTTAGTTATCTAGTGCTCTATAACAGAAATACCAGAAGTGGATGGTTTTAAAAAACAGGTAATTATTCTCTCACAGTTTAGGAGGTTAGAAGTCTGAATTCAGGGTGCTAGCTCTAGGGGAGGGCTTTCTCTCTCTGTCAGCTCTAGGGGAAAGTCCTTGTCTCCTTTCAACATTTGTGGTTCTGGTGTTCCTTGGAGATCTACATGTGTCTTGTCATCAATCTTCCCCTGCATCTAGGAGGTTCTCAGCTAAGGGACCTTGGGTCCAAAGGATGCTCTCCACTTCTTTTTTGGTGGTAGTCAGGTCCCTCTCTCTTTGATCTTTTCTCTTTCCTTTTATCTCTTGTAAGATAAAGGTGATGCAGGCCACACCCCAGGGAAACTTCCCACACATTGGATTAGGGCTGTGAGCTGAGTAAGGATGTTGTATCTCACCCTAATCCTCATTAACATAACCTAATCCTGCCTCATTAATATAACAGATAGCTCATTCCCAAATGGGACCATAACCACAGGCATAGAGGCTGGAATTTACAACACATCACAAAATGGAGGGTAATCAGATAATAAAATGGAGAACAAATACACAATACTGGGAATCACGGCCTAACCAATTTGACACATATTTGAGGGGATATAATTCAATCTATGACACCAGGTTTGAGTTGAAATATGCCTTAAACTATGCTGTGAGAACAAAAACAAAGAGAGGCAGTACATGGAAACTGAAACTGGGGAGCAAATGAAACAGAGAAAGCAATTCATTCCAAATTTGCTAAGAATGTGGAATTTTGCAGCAGTTTAGATTCTACCCTGAAAGGAGTCTTAAAGGAAATTGTTCTCACTTTAAACATTAAACTCTTTATGCCTTACCAAATATCATGACACTACTTATTCTGTATTCACTTTAGATTAATCCAGTTCAATTCAGTGACGATTTAGTGAGCAATTACCCTATGCTGTACATGGTAAAGAATGCTAAGATTCATTCATTCAATAAATATTTATTAGATGCTCACTATAAGCCAGAAACCGTGATCCAGGTTAACAATACAATGATGTATGATCTCCTACAGTTCAGGGAAAAATAATAACTCTCACAAACTATTGCAATATAATGTGATTAGTGCTATTGCATAGGTATGTAATAATAATAGTGAAGATTTATTATGCACTTACGTTAAACCAGCCATTGGACTAAGTACTTTATATGTTCTAACTTATTTAATCCTCACACCAATCCTCAACTTTCTCTGGTAGATATATTATCATCCTCATTTAATGGAGGAATAAATTGATGCACAGAGATGTGGAATCATTTGCCTAAGGTCACAAAGCATTAGGCTCAGAAAAAAAAAAAAAAAATGATGAAGGCTTGAACCAAGACAATGAGCCTAAAATGGATAGGATGGAACAATTCAGTAGGAATGGTAGCTGTTTGGAAGTAGGAGGTGAGTCAACCCACCATGCAAAGAGGACTTCCAAGTTTTTTACTTGGTTGGAGGATGCTGAGATGCAGCAATCTGAGGGGTTTGGAGAATAGAGGGTCTGGTATTTAGAAGTTAGGATGAACATTTCAGATGTAGAAGAAAAAAAAGAGTGGTAGGAGAAAAAAGTGGAAAGTGGTATAAGAACTCAGCCCCCTAGGCAATACCTGATTGAATCAAAGGTTGTTATGTGGTTCAAACTGGGCCAATGGGATTCTCTCTCCGAAATATTTAGGACTGCAATACCGACAGACTGAGGTAGTTAGCTCTAGGGATTTGAAGCCCAAGGATAACTAGACTTAAACTCTGGGACTGAGTCAGTCATTTTGAAAGCTGGTCAGCTGCAATGTGTGAGTGGGCAGAGGAACCAATTTGCAGAGAGAGGAGAATGAAGCAGATATACCTCAGCTACTGATTGTCCAGTGCCTACCTCCAGGCACATTATATCCTTCCATGAAGTTCCATGAGATCCCCTGTGTTCTGACAATAACTCCCACCCTTTTTAATTGAGCTCTTCTGAGTGAATTTGTTTCTTGTACCCAAATAGACTTGACATGGGTGTAGCACTGGCTAGGAAATTTCAGGAGAGGGCTTGCAACTGCAATAGAAAGGACAGCTCAGTGAGATCCATCATCACAGATGACACTGGTTAGGAAGAGTATGGTGGGCATTTGTTGGTTTTGTGGCCCAGCATCTATTCCTCTACTCTCTGGTAAGAGCACCCTGATTTTCCTTTGGGAATGACAGCTTCTCCCCATTTCCCTGCCATTTGTTTTGGTTAGTGCAGCACCTACCACCTGCAGCTCTAGGGATAAACATACATTTCATCTCCTGGTCACAGTAACTGCAACAGGAATGAACACATGGCCCAACTGACTTCAGTAAAATAAGTTCTGAGACCCTTTCTGTTGCTACTGGGAAAGAGAAACCTCTTTCTACAGGAAGAAATGGGTTAACTATGAGGATTGAAGTCTCAGCTTCCAGAAGCTATTTTGTCACCTTCTGTAAAGACATACTGGAAAATTAAACCAAAGAGAGAAAAATGAAGCTGAGTGATGAGGGAGATCAAGATCTGATGGTACTTTTGTGCTTCTAGATCCATGCCTGAAGCTAACCTTGTCCTTGGACTTTTCAATTAAAAAAAAATTCCATTCTGAATTCTGCATTTTAGACAAGTTTCTATCAATTACAACTGAAAGAACCTTGAGTACAATATTAGCTTTCAACACAGGAGAAATTGTATAACATAGAGGAGATGATGTTACACATGAAATGACTTTGCAAACTGAAAAGTGCTAGCCAAAGAAAGAAAATCTTAGAGATTTAGCTAAATTTTCATTGCCAGATTTAAGGGATGTTGTAGGATTGCCACCTATCTGTAAATACGATACAGTCCAGAGTTTGATACTCCTAAGAGGACCATTAAACTATGGGAACCACAGAACCTTCTATCTTAAAGTTGTGCAGGAAAGGAAGAGGGAGTGAGAAAATTTCTGTTTTCTTGGCAAACATTAATGAACTAGCTTTTGTCCCCTAAACTTTCATGCCTGTTGTCCTGGCACAACGTTAAGGATTATTTCTGCTTCCCCTTCCTTATGGTATCCAAGAAAGGGAGCAGTCCCAAAACCCTGAGCTCCGGCTCCCCACCTATATTCCCATCTGTGGGCTCACTGGTAATCCTTTCTTCCTCGCTTAACAACTTTTATTATTTAGAAAACACCTCTTTATAGGGGTGCCAATATTTTTGGAATCCTCTGCAAATGCCTATGGCCTTGGCTAGTGTGATCATTATATCTTCTTTCTACCGTTTCAGCACTTATACCAGGGGTGGCAGGCAACACATTGGTTGGAGAAAATCCATTTTATGCAATTTTTCTTTGAAAGCATCTTTTGGTGAGAAAAACAAATAGACCTTCCACATGACTGCACTTATAAATCATGTTGTTTACATAATGAATTAGAGTTTAACTAGGGAATGGTGGTTTTTAATCTTTAAGCTCTCAAACTTTTGACCGATTTAGTTAGTTCATTGGCATAACCAGGTTAAGTCTCCAAGATTACAAATTAGCTTCATCCTCCCTCATCTCTGCTATATATTTTTTGACAAATTATAGTAAGAACACCCAGTAATGGGATCTTTGTCAGTTAGATTCCAAATGAATCAAAACTATGAGGAAAACTACTCAATAGAGGCAGTTAAATGTTCAAATAATGTGACGGCATTATCATCATTTACCCAGGAAGACAGTCTCCACATGCTTTTCAAAATGATGATATTTGGCTTTCAGGACACAGGGCCACTGCAGTTACTCTAGTAATTTTTAAAAAGAAAAAGAAAAAAAACCCCTACAACTATACATACATAAGGAATACAGAAGGGAACAGAAAACAGTACCAAAAACAAACTGCTCAGACACACACACACACAGAGAAATCAGACAATGGTCTTGGTCATGAAGTGTACTGGTTAAGGTTTTTGGCTGCAAGCAACAGGAAAAAAAAAAAAAAAACACAACGAACCACAGTGGCTGTATTAAGCAAAGGAAAATTTATTTGAAGGATATTGTGGGGTGAGGGTGGGAGGGCACTCAAAGAATTTACTGCAGGCCGAAGGAACAGTCTTAGGAATGTTTAGAAACCAAGATGATTGGGAAATCCAAGAAACAGGAAGCAGGAAGTACAGCAACTATCTGTAACTCTGATGGCCAGGTCACAACGCTGTTTCCATTGCCACCACCTCCTCCCAGTACTGTTACAACGACTTCTGTTAAGGATTGAATTGTGTCCCCCAAAAGTATATCGTGTAAATGCTAACTCCTATACTTGTGGATGTAATCCCATTTGGGTATAGGGTTTTCTTTGTTATGTTAATGATGCCGTATCAGCATAGGGTGTGTCTTAAACAAATCACTTTTGAGATATAAAACTAACAGATTAGGCACAGAGAAGCAAGCAGAGATGGGGAAGAAAGAGGTCACACCACATGAAGATCACCAAGGAACCAAGGAACAGAAGCTGAAAAGAGACAAGGACCTTCTCCCAGAGCCGGCAAAGAGAGAAGGCCTTCCCCTACAGCCGGCACCCTGAATTCAGACTTCTATCCTCCTGTGAGAAAATAATTTTTTGTTTGTTAATGCCACCACTTGTGGTATTTCTGTTATAGTAGCACTAGATAAATAAGACGGTTCAACCCTACCAGTGGCTCCTTGGGAGAAAAGACCTGGCGATCTGCTCTTGTAAAGATTATAACCTAGAAAACTCTATGGGGCAGTCATACTCTGTCCTATAGGGTCACTATGAGTTGGAATCGACTTGATGGCACCCAACAAAAACAATAATTGTCAACTGCTCAAGATTCGAAGTTCCAAAAGAGAGTGTCCAGTTGGTTGAGATTATGTTATAGAAACCTTGGGAAGGGAGAGAAAAACATAGCCCTTGTGATTATTACACATGTAGTATGTGGGTATACTACATAGTGGGTAGTATCTACCTGAATTTTCCCCCCAACAAAATGTCACACATATGGGCAGAGCATTTCCCAATAGGTTGCTACAATGGATAGGTAGTGGAGACTAAAAGGTAAAAGTAATATTCTCAACATGGCTAATTTTAATTATTTTAACCGAATTCATTCCTTGATTTTAACCTGTAAACATTTGGTTTTCCTTTGAGAGTTTGGGTTTAATCTTGTTTCCACTCTTTTACATTTTCTCTAGTTCCCTGCTCCCTACCCCTTTTCTTCTCCTTTAAAATACTCACCATATAAGCCCCCATCATATGACTTTCCCAAAATTTTACTGAGAATGTTTGGGGAAATGGGTGATTTAAGTAAATACTATACTTAACTGGATAGCCAATATCTTTGAATTAAGATACAGCAATATGCCTAATACTAAAACATTATGAATTTGATGTGTCTTCAATATTTCAGGTACTGCGTTATCTTACAATGTCTCCGGGCTTTGATTAAAATACTAGCTACTACTTTTTGGTACCTAGGTATTGGAAACTGGGCTGATTCTTTACTGAATCTCTAATACACACTGAAAGTAAATCTCTCTCAATGCCTTGTTTACTTGTGATTTTTTTTTTTTTCTTGTAAGGAGCCAGTCCAGGAAAAAGCTTAATTATTTTAAATTTTAAGTAGTTTGGAATCTAAATAAATAGGAGTTCCCAAATATATACACTTCTATGTGTAGTTTTCCCCAAATGTTTATTTATATTTTTGCATCTCATCAAACCAAGCGGATTTTAAAGTCCCTGATGGGTAAGCCCACTATGTCTACTATGGAAAAGACTTGCCTGGAGGAGATTTTCCAAGACTCTAGAAAATCCCCGCAAACAAGTGTAGGCTGAGGCCTAAAGTAAAGAGTCAGTGGAAATGAGGGGAACTCTCAGTGAGATGGACACAATAACCACAACAATGGACTCAAACATACCAACAATCGTGAGGATGGCAGAAGACCAGGCAATGTCTCATTCTGTTATACATAAAGTCACTGTGAGTCAGAGCCAAATCAATGGCAACTAACAGCAACAACAACGACAACAATAACAAAGCTTCTAATCAAAGTTGTACAGCTGGCTGCAGGGAAAACATTCTCAGACAACAGCTGCCCAAAGAGGAGTTTCGGAGATTCGCCAATGGCCAGGCAGACAAAATGTCGGCGTTCTCCCCCAGTCCATTCCATTTCCTTTTTTCCCTTTTCAGGCTTCCAACAGTCTCCGTCTTTCACAGTTTCGCCCTTAACCCCAAACAGTACTTCCATGAATTACCCTTGATCCTTCTTTTCTGTTTCTAAGCATTAGGGAAGTAGATCTCAACTCCATTATAGTCTAATTAATGCAATGGATGCTTTGGTGAGTCCACCAGCAAAGAAGAAAACTGCATCTTAAATATAGATATTATTAAACCAAATAGAATAACGAGTATGTAATTTTTCTCTATTTGTCAACTCTAGGCAGTAAGTTTGTCCTCTAAGTCGCCCT
>NW_004443969.1:18923104-18923877 GCF_000243295.1 Trichechus manatus latirostris | reverse complement strand
TCAGAATTCCTCAGACACCACACCCTGCATCCCTAAACTCTCTCCAATGGGCTATTTATTCTCTACCTTCTGGTCCTCAACGAAGTAAGTCTATGGTCCCTGCCTTCCCAATAATCTACTTCCTACCCATTCAGTCTCTTCTGAGACCAGAGCTTCCCGGCCAAGGCTTCGGCTTCCCATCCTGACCATCATGCTATAGTATGAGGCAGGCAAACATGCTGTTCTTATATACTGTCATGGTTAGTGGAAAAGTCTACTCAGCTCCTACACTGCACAGCCACCTTTGCACTAACTTCTCCATGTCACTGAGACATCCTGAGTTGACCACAACCTCATATACAGATGTGATTGTCTCTCCTAGTGTGTTAGTGTATTTTTTAACCATTATTATTTTTCTTCAAGACTATTCATTCTCATACTGTGGTTGTTGTTAGGTGCCGTTGAACAGAATAAAACACTGCCTGGTCGTGTGCCATTCTCACAATAGTTGCTATGTTTGAGCCCATTGTTGCAGCCACCTTGTCAATTCATCTTGTTGAGCGTCTTCCTCTTATTTGCTGACCCTCTACTTTACCAAGCATGCTGTCCTCCAGGGACTGGTCCCTGTGGATAACGTGTCCAAAGTATGTGAGATGAACTCTTGCCATCCTTACTTCTAATGAGCATTCTGGCTATACTTCTTCCAAGACAGATTTGTTCGTTCTTCTGGTAACCAAAACCAAACCCATTGCTGTCAAGTCAATTGAGACTCATAGTGACCCTATAGGACAGAG
>NW_004443969.1:18918991-18921242 GCF_000243295.1 Trichechus manatus latirostris | reverse complement strand
TTAGTCAGAACAAGGCCAGGGGCCGACTGCAGAACAGACCATCAATGGCTTATAAGAAAGCTCAAGTTGAAGCTGAAGAAAAGTAAAACAAGTCCACAAAAGCCAAAGTACAACTTTGAGTGTATCCCACCTGAATTTAGAGACCATCTCAAGAACAGATTTGACACACTGAACACCAATGACCGAAGATCAGACAAGCTGTGGGATGACATCAAGGACCTCATACATGAAGAAAGCAAAGGTCATTAAAAAGACAGAAAAGAAAAAAAAAAAAAGAGACCAAAATGGATGTCAGAAGAGACTCCGTAACTTGCTCTTGTATGTAGAATAGCTAAAGCAGAAGGAAGAAATGATGAAGTAAAAGAGCTGAAGAGAAGATTTCAAAGGGCAGCTGGAGAAGACAAATTAAAGTATTGAAATGAAATGTGCAAAGACCTGGTGTTAGAAAACCAAAAAGGAAGAACATGCTTGTCATTTCTCAAGCTGAAAGAACTGAAGAAAAAAATCAGTTGCAATACTGAAGAATTCTATGGGCAAAAAAATGAATGACGCAGGAAGCATCAAAAGAAGATGGAAGGAATGCATTCTCATACTAGAAATACATGATCTTTCTATTCAAAGGGGTGTACATGCAAGTGTGTACATGAATACAGGAAAATTATGCTAGAAGATTTGAGGTAGCTGGAATCACTGGGGTTGTGTTGTTGGTGAAGAGACTGCCTACCCTTGCTTTTATTTCTAAAATGTTTATGACTTCTTCAACTGGTAATTATGTAAACAGATTTATAACCAAAAAGTGCTCTCACTTCCTCTTTTGACATGTTAATTGTTTCTAAAAAACATTAAGTGAGGTCCTGTCAAATTCTTTATATAATATTGAATTCTCTCCTGTGCTAATTAATTTTTTCAAGATGGAAAATTTGTAACATTCTCAAGGCCCCAGTGCTTTGAAATGTGGAGTCACAAAAGATGTAAACAGTATTGTACTGTTCAGAGATTAGATGTCTGAGGTGGTGCGAATGATGAGGGGGTCTAGAGGAGTAATGTCTTTTGTGAAATTTAGATTATTTGATAAGTCCTCAAGATATTCTTTTCAGACCATCTGCTTTCTTATTTCCCAGCATCTAGTAGTATGATAGATTCATTCATTGTGAGGTTAACTGAGGCCAGTCCTTTTCCGGCTCCATCTCTTCGTTTCTTCCTATGAGTTTGAGTTCCAAGTTCAAAGGGACATGTTAGGAGTCATATATTCAAGTTAATGGCCCTCATATGTGTTTAACTTGGATGACATATCCTCTAAAATCTTCCTCCTGTCTAATATGGATAGATAAGAAAATTATTAAAAAATTGGAACTTAACAACTGCTGAAAAAGAACGAAAGTTTCTCTTTTGCTCTACATTTCTAAAGGAATTACATCTTACGGGAATGTCAATCCTTGTACATGGCTATCTGCACAATCCATCTACCCTTTACAAAACTTGATTCAATGGCTCTAACTATCTCAGGAAGGCATTATTACAAGATACACGAGTTATCCTTTTAGGCAAAATTTGAGCAGTAAATATTTAACAAATTTTCTTGTAAACACTGAACAGAACATTCATGACTTATTTTTTTTAAATTAGAGCATTCTTTATAATTTGATTATCTTACATGTGTGAACATATGTACCTTTATCATGCTCCACTGATGTTATTATCAAATATATCTAAATTTCTTATAACATTAATTGTAATTAACATTAGGTTGATATTTTGCTACATGCGTGGGATATGCTAGCTAGGTAGAATGTTTCAGCTTTTCTTTTTAAAACGAATATGCTAAAAGGATACATAATATTTGTCTTTACAGGTTTCCCTTGTGATCCAAAAGTAGAGCGTTTCTGTGAAGTCTTTCATAAGCTGAGATGGCATAAGGCAAAGGTGCAATTACCATTAATTTATATGGGAAAATTTTTTGAGTGTTCCCAAACCCCAAAAATAACCTACCAAATCATACCAAATAATACATAAACTCTTACGAGCTCTCTAAGGCTTTTCTGATACCTTAAGATAGATCTTGGCTAATGGATGCACAAAAATCGTGATAAAGCACAGATGCTCACAGACACCGTTCAAAGCTATGGTGGCTTGACACTGAGATGCTGAGTGTAGTTCCCCGGGAAGGAGTTTGCCGACACCATCCTTGCTGCTACGGGTGTCTGCTGCCTCTTTAAGGGCTCACTGCAAACGCTGAACACTATTTCTGCTT
>NW_004443969.1:18909602-18918562 GCF_000243295.1 Trichechus manatus latirostris | reverse complement strand
ATACCAAGGTAAAATACTGAAGACAATTGAAAATAGAATGAAGTTAGGTTACAGTATGGGCACTGAACTACTGGAAAAATATAAGTTGAAAAAGCACGCATTAGGCAGTTATTTCTCTTTTTCTAAACTTCTTTAAATTTCTCTGAATTCTCTTCTTCAGTGGCTTTCTTCCGAAGCTACTATTAAATTGTGAAAGTACATTTTCATAAAACTTTTTTTATATAAGTATTGCTGATTTGAGGAGAGGGAGAAAAGTTTCCTTTTTCGTGTGTGTCCTTTTTCCCTGTATTAGAAGAATATATTCAGAGTATCTTTTTAAATAATGGAAACAATAATAACTGTTCCCAGGAGAATAAGAAAGCAAAAAAGAAGCTTTGTTTGACTTAACTGTGATAAGGTACTTCGGAGCTTCGGTTTTTATGAGTTGAAGAAAGAGATGTACACAACACTCCAACCCTTCTATTATGACAGTTTATACTTCCTTACAGCTTATTTAACTCAAATGCCTGGGAAATAGACACAATTACCACCTTATGGAATGCTGCTTAACTTTAAATGTTCCCTACAGAATAGAAACCCACTTCATCAAAATTTATTTCAGTTTCTCTAGAATTATTTCTTCTCTAGGCTCCTGAATATTCTTGTGCAATTTTAAAATTTAACCCAAGATTGCTTAGCAGGAACTATGATAGAAAAAGAAAGAAAAATTCCCACACCCAGGGAGTCTTTTCATAAGAGTTCCTACGAGAGAGCTGTGTCCTTTGCCCATGTACACTTTAATCATTCACTCTTTCAGCTGTTATCAATTTAAAACCAATGAAACTCCCACACTGAGTCCATTTGAGCAGTCAATTTTAATATCTCAAGGCATCTGTAGTTATTCTGAATTGGCTGCAAAAGCAGAACTAACAAGTTAAGCTCTAACCATAAGTCGACATCAGGCTGGTAAACCATACATCAAACACAGACAGTTAGTCAATACTCCAGTATGAAAAACCAACTAGCATTTTTAAGACGAGCAATATATTCATAATATGTTTGGCAGTCTGGTTTGCATTGCATCCTTGATGGCTGTGCATTTTAACTTTCTAGTCAACAGGGTGGTTCTCCTGCTGGCAAAGAAAGAAACACATTTGAGGCAAAACTGGTCAGTCATCCGATTTGTGGGTAATACTTTTTAACGAGAATAAAAGGGATGGGGGAATATGCCTTTTGTGAATAAGAATCTAGAAAGTGTCTCGGTAGATGCTTTTTATAAGAAAACTCTTTCAACCATATGTTCTGGATCTTTG
Organism: Trichechus manatus latirostris; assembly: GCF_000243295.1. Classification (NCBI taxonomy): domain Eukaryota; kingdom Metazoa; phylum Chordata; class Mammalia; order Sirenia; family Trichechidae; genus Trichechus; species Trichechus manatus. The sequence goes on along the minus strand of NW_004443969.1, from coordinate 18,917,270 downwards.
AGCACAGTCCCAACTTCAAATATTATGTCATTGTCAGGCCATGTGTCTCAATTTTGTGTTTGGAAAATATGGTTGCTAGAAATACTTCTTCCCCTTCCAGGAATGACTCCATGACAGGGTGGTTGCCTCCCAGAGAGAGAAGACAATGAAGGAGGAGGAGTATTCAAAACAAGATGAAGGCAGTCAACACTTCAATCAAATCGTTTCCAAATGATGGGGTATGGGGTCCCTGGCTGAGGGGGAGTGAAGGGTGTTTATGACATATAGTTGCCTATTCCCTGAACTCTTTTATGTACTTTGTTTTTTTATCTTCAAAAGGAAAGAACATTCTAAAGGAAGATATCTAAGGAAGAGCAATGCTACAGAAACTTTATGTTTTCAGATCTGTTGCCCCAGAAAATGCTTTGATAAGACACACTTAGAGCAATATAGTCAATTTCAAAGAAAAGCTGGGAGATATACATCTCCATATTGCAATCTGACTAACGCTGACAGACCACCAATTATGATTATCCAAATTGATACATCCCCTTGTATCCTTCCCACAGAGAAAAATAGAAAACGCAGGAATAGTACTTTGACAGAACGAAGTTAGTTTCCTGATGACTAAATTTTACGGCTGCTGGTTAATTTTCGGTGTCACTAGTCAGGTAGAGAAACAAGTCAAAAGACAGATAATTTTGACACTGAACAAAATTCGGAGCTCCAATAAAATGATACAAGTTCTCTTTTTCTTTATCTTGGAAATATATGGAATATTGTTAATTTGTAACAGACATATATTTGGGGGAAAAAGATTTGTAGGCCAAATTGCCAGCAATGTTAAAGGAAGTTAAAAAAAAAAACACTCACACTATCTTAGTCTTGGAATATGTCAAAATTAATTGTTGATATTAATATTCCTTTGCTTGTGGTAATCTAAAACATCTGCTAAATGGGGACCAGGACAAGGTGATTCTGGCTGTGAGAGCACTATGTACTATCTTTAGGGACATACTCAAGAAGCACGTAATGTAAAGTCTCAAAACATACGATGGCTCACCATGAGGGACACCATGAGGGGTTTCCTTTTTTGAACACAATGGGAAATTCAACTATCTCATTGTATTTGAAACATTTGTTCATACATTTGCTCAAATTATCCAATATCCGTGTTAGGATGAAGCTTTTTTCCTTTTTCTCAGTTATCCGCCTCACCACAAAATGAAGTCACCAGCTAGCACTTAGTGTGAGCAGCAGAATTATAAAATTACAAAGGAGAAAGCGAGTAGCCAGCACTGGCTTTCGATAGTGCTCATAGGGTCTGTGGAGGCCCTGAAAAGCTAACAAGAACTAAGCTGAAGAATCTTCCAGCACCTCTGAAGCTGGGTTTAGGAGCCATGAGGGAACTATATGGTGCAAGATCACCTGCTGGAGAACAGCAGGGTATCAATAATAAATGCTAACCTTTAAAAAAAGGGGCTTCTTATGAACACTGACGAGGGCTCTGCATCTTTTTCTTCTCTTCAGGTGGTTTCATGGAGGAAAGATTTAGGATGTGATTAGAGGACTGAAATGGTCATAGACCACCTCTCTAGAGGGCAGCAGCTTCTGATACAAGAAGGAAATGTGACATTAGACTGTTTTTTTTTTTTAGGTCATCTGCAATTAGTTGAGGATATGCTTCAGAGAGCACATGAACTTTGGCTGGTTCAGTGTTGGGGGAGGAAGAGGAGGTGTTTTGTTTTTTCTACATTCACACACACACAGAGTTTGAGTAGGAGCACCCATAAAACTCGTCACGATCGAGTTGATTCTGACTCATAGAGACCCGATAGGACAGAGCAGAACTGCCCCATTAGGTTTCCAAGGAGGAGCTGGTGGATTTGAACTGCTGACCTTTTGGTTACCAGCCAAGTTCTTAACCACTGTGCAACCAGGGCTCCAGGAGGAGCACAGGGTATCCTTGAAATATGGTAAGATTCACACTACGAAACAAAGACTACCACTACCAGTTAGTTTCCTTACTGGTGCCATGTGCTTTCTTTTTACTTTATGGAAACTTGTCAGCCCTCAAACTGGAAGGTTTAAATACCATATTTATAACTGCCACCAGGATTAGACTAACCCCGTAGGGTATGCCAGGACTATGGGCAGTGGTTTAAGGGTAGACAGTCTGTGCAATGAATACAACCAGCATCAACTGCCAGGGCAAGTACTAATAAGGGTTTTAGAAGCCATTGGCTGAAAACAAAATGCCAACATGCTGATTTTGAATCAACTGGATTTTATTCATCTTTATATTACTAGCATTTAGCGTGGCTATCACTAGGTGTCCAGTCAGTGTTAGGACTAAACCTTAATATCATCTGAAATTTCCTGTTCTAAAATAAGGGAGAAAGATATTAAGAACTTGACTCAAAGTGAAAGAAATATAATTTAAAGGAATACTAAGAAGAATTACTACTATTATTTGCTAAGATACAAAATGTAGTGGCTTATACCAAAAACTTACCAATAACCATTTTGTAGCTACTAAAAATCAAGCATACTTCAGGAATCATCACAAATAATACTATATTCTAGCATCTGTGTAGAAAGGTCTCCCTATAAGAAATTAAGTTCCTGAACCACAGGTAAAACAATTTATTATTCTGGCTTATTCTTTTCTCCTTTACCTAATTTGCTCCCATTTCTAGACCTCATTTTCTCTTATTATTCCAGTTATTCTGTTTTTAATATCTCATAAGATCTGGATCATTTCCTCCCTGGATAACAGGCTTTTAAAATACATGGGCTTAACCTGCTACCCAGGTGCACTTATTTCCGCCATTTCTCCATCTCTCATGGTGACCTGTATTTTATTATTGAACAAAATCTAGCTATGTGGTAGTCTATTACCAACACATTTGCTCCCAAGAGCCTTTAAATAACAGAAACTGCCTGGGAACTATCAACGCAAAGGAACCAGGAAGCTTGTAGGCCAAGATAAAGAAGCTTAAGGTTGGCTATTAATTTTGGCTAATATTAAATCATGACATAGCTCACATGTAAGGATCACAGTTCAATTATGAACTCTAAAGCAGTTTAAAGAAAAGAAGATTTACAAGATATTTTTTAAGCACATTAATGCATATTGTGGAAGTTGTGAGAGTATTTCAGGCCCAAGCCATGATAGACCCATGCCCTAGTATATAAATTCAAATGCAATTATTCTCAGACTATCACTGATAAAGAGGCAAATTTGGCATGTCACTGCTCAAAGCTATATTGCAGTGTTGTTCGTAAATATTTTGTTAAATTAATACTGTGACAAGTAGGTTACTCTGGCATACATCAATTCTAACAAATTATTTACAAAATAATCTCTTAACTCAATGACTCTGCTATTCATAAAGATAACTGTTGTAGAACATTTAGGGCTGATAACTTGAATCTACAATTTGAATGGCAAATCTTTATTTTACAAAAGTACTATTAGTTGAAAGACACTATTTTCTCATATGAAGGAAGCCTTAAACAATTCACTGTGTCTGTGTGGTTAATTACTTAAATGTTCTATCAATTATATGACACCATGTAAATGGGTATAGTTAGGAAAGAAAAATGAACTCATGTCCATTTATGCATAAAGAGTACCATGATAAAAATTACCAAAAAGAGAAAGAAGCCAACTCCAAATTATTGATGTACTTTTCTTAAACTAAGCTATATGCTGTTGCTTTTCCTTGATACCTGCCTAGATTGATTTTTCAAACTTTAAATAACTATTAGGGAGAATTGGTTCCTAGGGTCATCTTAGTCATAATTTGCTCCATAAACTTAAGTAAGAAAGGAAGGAAAGGAAGATGAAAAGAGAAGAATAAAGAAGGAATGAACACAAGGAAGGGAGGGAAGAAGGGAGGGAGGGAGGGAGAAATGAAGGAAGGGAGGGAGGGAAGAAGGAAGGAAGAAAATGGTTGCTTAATGGCTAAAATAAGCTGGGCACTATGCAAATTTTTCCATACGCTGTCTCATTTAATCTGCACAATAATTTTATGATGTAAATTTCATAGATGAGGAAACTAATAACCAGATATTAAGTTAGTTTGCTGGAAAACATCAGAATCCAGATTTGGGTATAGCTTTGTCAAATTCTAATGAAGCAGTACTTTAAATACACAGAAACATTTTTCTCCTGAATTTTCTTAATTATAAAACAGAGTTGAAAATTTTCATATCATTATAAACAATTAATATATAAATATTGATTTAGTTTAGCAAAGTATATAAAGCATTCTACATCCTTTGGAAATATATGATATTTGAGCCAGCTGTGGGAATTCCTGACCCCCCCCCAAAAAAACCAAACTTATTGCCGTCAAGTCAATTCTGACTAATAGTGACCCTATAGGACAGAGTAGAACTGCCCCACAGGGTTTCCAAGGAGCAGCTGGTAGATTCGAACTGATGACCCTTTTGGTTAGCAGTCAAGCTCTTAGCCACTGCGCCACCAGCATCCTAAATCAAAACCATACCGTTGACAAAGTCTGCTCATGTATACAGAGCTCTAGACAGCACTTGTGGTGCCTCACTCTTTAAAAAGAATGGGCAACAAGGGCCACCAGACATTTCAGCAAAGTCTCTAATGTGTTAGAAATAGAATGACATAAATAAATCAAAGTAAAAGACCCTAGATGAAACTGATGATTGAAGGAACAGAAGAGAACATTATAAAATAAAAAGTTAAAGGTAAAAACAAAACTGAAAACAACAAAAACAAAATTGTAATTTATATCCTCAGGTAAATTAGAAAAGATATCTATTTTTTTCCCATTTATTCAATCAATAAATATTTATGTGTCAGTCTCACTATTAGGTATGGGAATAGAGAGGTCAAAAAAGTTTTTGCCCTCAAGGGATGTGAGAGAGTGAGGTATTTGATAAAAAAAAAAAAAAAAACAGATCATTACACAGAAGTCTAGAAAATTAAAAGTATGACTGCCAAAGTTAAAATGAATTAATATAAAAGTTGGAGGATGAAATTAAGAAATCTCAGAATATGAGAAAAAATAAGATTGATTGAAAGAATCGAACCAAATGATCTAATATCCACATAACAGAAATCCCAAAGGAAGAAACAGAGAAAACAGGTGGCAGAAACTGATCACCATAATAACAAAGAGAAAGAATTCCAGAGCTGAATAGAATCTTCAAACTGAGTGCCAAACAGAATAAATTTAAAAAATACTGTCAACTATACACATTATCTTGATACAGAATCTCAAAATAAATACAAAAAACCTTAATGATTTAGAGAGAGAAAATTCAAAGTAACAAGAATAAGAATGGTACTTGTAACACTATATTCTAGACAATGGAATTTCATGCCCAACTAAACTATCCATCAAGTGTCTGGGCATAATGAAAGTATTTTTAGACATTCAAGGTCTTATTAGAAATTTACCTATATTTTCTAAGTGAGTTAACAGGGGTTGTTACATAGTACTAGAAGGAATTAGAGCAAGGAAGAGAAGGCAGAGGACCCAGAAAACAGTGAAACCCTCAGAAGAGCAGTGAAAAGAGATCACAGGGTGATAAGGGATAAGCCTGGAAAGCAATCAGTCCAAACTGGAGCAAGAGGATAGAAGGACTTTAGAAGATCTTCAAGGGAGAAAAGCAGGGTATATTAGACTAGAATAAACAGACTGTTTAACTGAGAGAATGAACAAACTTGATGACATAAAGGGATAAAAAGCAAGAAAAAATGAAACACTGGGGAAAAAATTGAGAAAATCAGAGATTCACAATCTAAAACTGAATCAAACTAAAAAGAGAATGTGATTGCAAGCAAAGGATGGAATGAAACCTTTGAAAACAAAAACATTACACTTTGTGTGACTCAAAAGTCATAGCACTGGACCCATGAATATGTTAATCCAGTCTTAGCACATTACTTGGCCAAAGATTCCAAATATTTACATGATCAAAATAAATGTTGATTATTATTATTATTATTGGAAACCCTGTTGGCGTAGTGGTTAAGTGCTACTGCTGCTAATCAAAAGGTCGGCAGATCGAATCCACCAGGCACTACTTGGGAACTCTATGGAGCAGTTCTACTCTGTCACAGACAGTCCCTATGAGTCAGAATCAACTTGACGGCAATGGGTTGGGTTATTATTATCATTATTATTTTTACATTAAGATTAAAAATATGAAAAATACATAGAGGACTTGGTTGTGGTTTTGAAACAACATAAAGTTATTAATACAATCCTCAAATGGAAGAGAAAAGATAACCTTTCACTATGATCAAGGGGCATAAGGGTCATGATACTGTTGGAATAGAGAAGGAAGTCTGATGCTACAATAAACCACCTTACAAAATCATAATAGAATAATTGCTGTTCTTTTGGTTTTTAGCTTTTAGAATCAACCTATAAATAAGTCATGGTTATAGAAACAAGTGAAATAATATAAACTTTGACAATGGAGAAATAAAGGTAAAGCTGAAGTTTACAATAGAAAAAAAGGAAGAGATGAAGGGGGAAGGGAACACTAAAATCCTCACCTTGCCAATTCAGGCATTAAGAGATACTGAGAAGGTGAAACAGAGATTTAAGTATTTTGAATGTTGCAGAGAAGGCCAATGGAGACAGTGAGATCAGCACACATGTGCTTAAGTAGGAGAAGGGACACAGGTAGATGAGGTTTGATGTCATTTAATCAAATCCATGCCTATGGCAGCAGAAGTCTAAGTTAACGTCTGAGACTGATAAATCAAGAAATAGCAACATTAAAGATAAAGAAAATATTAACAAAAACAAACCAACCTGCACACCAAATAATAACATAAGAAATGGAGCCAACCACCAGAAGAAATATAAAGAGAAACAGTACAAAGTGGTGTTGCTTAGGAAGGCACTGGTTTGCATACTGAATTTCTGAAGCATACAATTTAATCTTTTTTTTTAAAAAATTTTTTTATAGTGTTTTTGGTGAAAGTTTACACAATAAATTAGGTTCCTATTTAACAATTTCTATACATATGGTTTAGTGATATTGGTTACTTTTTTCACAACATGTCAACGTTCTCATTATTCCCATTCTGGTTGTTCCGTTTCCATTCATCTAGCTTCCCTGCTCTCCCCTCCCTTTACCTTCTCATCTTTGCTTTAGGGTAAATATTGACCATCTGATCTCATACAGATGATTTTTTAAAAGAGCACAGTACTCAAGGGTGATATTGTTTATTTTATAAGTCAATCTGTTATTTATCTGAAAGGTGACCTCTGTGTGTGGTCTCAGTATGAAGTTTAAAGGGTATCATAGGGCGACAGTCTTGGGGGTTCCTCTAGTCTCTACTGGTCCAGTAAGTCTGGCTTTTTTAAAAATTTGAGTGTTTTTCTTTGATGGTTACAAGGGTGGGGAAGGAGGGAGAGGGGTATTCGCTAACTAGATAGTAGACAAGAATTATCTTAGGTGAAGGGAAGGACAACACACACTACAGGCGAAGTCAGCATAACTGGACTAAACCAAAAGTTAAGAAGTTTCCTGAATACAACCAAACACTTTGAGGGACAGAGTAGCAAAGGCGGGGGTCTGGGGACCACCATGGTTTCAGGGGACATCTAAGTCAATAGGCATAACAAAGTTTATTAAGAAAATATTCTGCATCCCACTTTGGTGAGTGGCGTCTGGGGTCTT
>NW_004443969.1:18907443-18909161 GCF_000243295.1 Trichechus manatus latirostris | reverse complement strand
GACATAAAATGATACTCGTGAAAAGTGCTTCTTAGCTCAAGTAGATACATGAGACTAAATGGGCAGCTCCTGTCCAGAGGTGAGATGAGAAGGCAGAGAGGGTCAGGAGCTGGTTGAATGGACACGGGAAATCCGGGGTGGAAAGGAGCAGTGTGCTGTCACAGCACAGGGAGAGCAACTAGGGTCACATAACAATGTGTGTATGAATTTTTGTATGAGAAACTAACTTAAATTGTAAACTTTCACTTAAAGTACAATAAAAAAATAATAATTTGAACATTAAAAAAAAATCTGAGTTTTGTTCTACATTTTTCTCCCATTCTATCCTGTACTATTTAATCCTTAACCAGGTTGGTTACTTTATAATATACTGATTAAAAAAAAAATAGCATTAATTTCAGTTTTTATTAATACTATCCAGTATGGTTTTGCACATATTAAGACAAATGGAACTACTTTCTAAACATACGAGCCTATCATTTTGATATAAGCAAATACTAGTTGCTCCCCAAAACAAAACAAAACAACTGTTACCTTTTCTAAAAACTGTATTGCCAAACATTTCCTGTTCTTGGATGTCAGTGCCATTATTTGAAAGATTATATAAGGTAGTTTGGCGGAAGCCAAAGAGCTATTACTTCAGTTCTAAAAGCAGTAGAGAATATGTACAAACATACCTACCACCTTAAAATGTACCCTCTTGCCTATAATTTACATGTTAAACTGATTCAGGTTTTGTTTCCAACGAGCACCACAATGTAATGAACTCATACACATAAAGGGCTCACCATTCCCTTGGCAAATGTGAATGCAGTTGGGGAAATTGAGGGTTTTTTAGAAGCCACCACTGCAACAGCACAATGATTGCTACACCCACCCAAGCTATTTAGATTTCTTTCCATTGAGCGGCCATTCAGAATTATCTGCTGGCCCTTTTTTTGTGTATAATAACAGACCTTCTTATTAGCCATATTAAAGAAATTAGAAAATGCAGCTCACCACTTGACTGTTTCCAGATCTAGATCTTAGACAACAAAACCACATACTGGACAGGTCTCCGTGAGCCCAAAAAAACCCAGATTTTGAAGAAAGGGTTTGTGACTGAGTTTAGCGTGTGTGATAATGGGGCAACTCTGCTTTCACATAAAATGCTTTGTGGTTGTTACTCTGCTGGGTATTACAAAGTCAATAAGGCACAGCCCTCCCTTCCCTATAGTGGGTGCTCAGTAAAGACTGCCTGAATTCAAAGTTTAGCCCTCTCAACATGTTGTGACATTGCATGAAAGAGTAAACACTTTGAAAATATATGTGACCCTGCAGACCCCTTCACAGGTCTCAGAAATTGCAACTGTTAAGTCCCAAACTACCAAACGACAGCTTTCTTGAACCTTGGTCATGGAAGCCTTTTGTCCAGATCTGAAAGATACATATTCTTTGGCCAAAATGCACTGCAGAATGATTTTAAAGGCTATTATTCTTCTTTTTGAATAATTCTAACCATTGTGAGAGTTAGGTCATTTTTCTTGGAGGAATTAACCATTTTATCATTAATCTATTTTATGCCATTTTTCTTAACTGATCAAAAATACAGATTTTTATTGTTTTTTCTCGTTTTTGCCTTAAATCTAAGAAGAAAATTGACCCAAGTACTAAATTTGACTTCCCTTGCATTTTAGAAAATTAGTTTACTGCATTTTTCCTCAGTTAACCAAAAAAAA
>NW_004443969.1:18889608-18906312 GCF_000243295.1 Trichechus manatus latirostris | reverse complement strand
GGTGATTTCCAGTTATAGAAATCTGTTCTATCTACCCCTTCATCTATTCAACTAGCTGATATACACTAACACTGATAACAAAAATAATAAATAATAATAGTATTTAATAGCAGAGGACATTTATTGAATACTTACTTATGTTCCAGAAATTCTCTTAAATACTTTACACGGATTATCTCATTTATTTCTTTTGATGACCTCAAAGAAGGGTATAAATACCCTCATTTAACAGATGAGAAATCTGAGACTCAGAAAGATCATAACTTCTTCAATGTCAACACAATAAGTGCGTTGGCAGAATCAAAGTCTAAATTCCAGTCAGCCTAATGCCAGAGTCTCTGTTTTTCTATTCTGAATAGGATAGTTTAGAATATTTTATTCTCTACTATAGATATATATAGAAAAGTCTTGCTTTTTTCAGTGTAGATTAAGCTCTCAGCCCTCGAGCTCTCAATCTTCCTAAGTTTTCATGACACTAGTTTGTTTCAGACTTTCCTTTCTAGCACTTATTTTAGACCATGACTAGGGTAATCAGATAACTTATCTGATACTTTGGAGAGTGAAGCGACTGCTGTTATTCAGTATGCTGGGGCAGTAGGAGTTAACTGGATTGACATGGGGTCAATCTAATGAGCCACTAGGATACCCCACCCACAAAGGGCAAGCCTAGGTATTTCTCTCAATGATCCCGTTATGTCTCTTTTATTTTCCCTGGATTAATTTTCTGGGCAACTTTTTATTTTTTTGTTTTTTTTCTGTTACAGAGCAGAAATTTTAATAAGCAACCTTAAAAGAACAAAATATCCTAATATTCCTTTAGAGCTGATTAGCTATAGACACAGAGGCACATTCATTTATCACTGTTACAGTAAAACTATAAAATGCTCAGTACCTTTAATAAGTCCTTTTTCCTGCAGAGTTTTCAGGGAAGGTCTTCGGGTAATAAACTTCTTTAATCTGCTTTTAACTCGGTTTTTGTCGCTTGTATCGGAAGCACTATGATGCAGTCTGAACACTGGAGATTTAAAAAAAAAAAAAAACAGTCGCAGGCTTTCAGTAAATTTTTCTTTTATGATTATTACTTTATGCAAATATGAATAGAAAACAGTACTTATGAAAGAACTACCTGAATTAATAGCCATGGCTCTTCTGTTTAGACAGGGCATACAAGTAAATTTGCCTGTGTAAATGTACTAGTTTGGCTGCAACATTAGTGTGCGATGAAAATGCGGCCCGCTCCACATATTCAAAATTTATTTTAATTATTTTCATAAATTATTTTCATTTTCATTCCCTTATATTAAGCATAATAACCTTTATTTGGATAATTTCACCTATCTGTATCTATACACAAAATTATGATGAGGGTAGAGGAAAAAACTAAGCTAAATAGGGGTAAAAAACTTTAGAATCTTGTTCATTTCAATTAAATATGATTATATATTTCCTCTAGATAATCCATCCAGTGGGACCTCAAAAGAAAGGCTGGTGATCTACCTCTGTAAGATCACAGCCATCGGAAACCCTATGGAGTGCAGTACTACTCAGACACATGTGGGGTCTCCATGAGTAGGAATCTACTCGATAGGAATGGGTTCTATGTAATTCAGGCATTTTCCAAGTTTCTGTAAACTCAAATGGAGCCCTGGTGGTGCAGTGGTTAAGAGCTCGGCTGCTAACTAAAAGGTCAGCAGTTCGAATCCACATGCCACTCTTTGAAAACCCTAGGGGGTGGTTCTCTTTTGTCCTATAGGGTTGTTATGAGTCGGAATCGACGCTATGGCTATGGGTTTAGTTTGTAATGTTGTTGGTGTTGTTAGGTGCCGTCAAGCCAAATAACTTTGTCAATCTTTTTTTTTTTTTTCTGTTATCCCAGATTGATTTCTTTTTCTAAACCAGGTACTTCTTCCTTTCCTTACTGGTATGTAATTACCAATTCTAGGTGAAATTGTGAAACACAAATTTGCCTCAAACTTTTCATGTCTTCATCAGTCCCCTATTCTCAGCATCCTATTCTCAGCTTTATCTGTAAAGCTAAGCGTGTGCCAAATTCATGCCCTAACAAATATTTGCTGAATGCATAGTAAGTATCAGGGTTCATGCTAAAAGCTGTAAATTCAACAATGCGCATAATATATCAAGTCCAAACTTTCAATAAGCATACAGTCTAAACACATTCAAGATGTGTCATTTTTTTATGACTGTAGGACTCTGTTGGCCCTGTAATATGGATCTTAACTGAGGCCTCCACTGTCTTAATCCAGTTGTTTAAATGTGAGTATTTGGGTACTTTATCTGGTACGTAGAGGCTCTTTCCTGTCAAATCTGCCTGGTCCACAGTGTGAGAAGCCTTCTTATGACTAGTGAAGGAAAGACATGTTTGTCCTCCCTCCCCCATTCTGACCATAGAGCAGTCCCAAACTTGAGTTAGCAAGATTGGGAGCTGAGATGACAATCAAAAATGTCTCCAGACATTGCCAAATATCCCCTGGAGGGCAAAACTGTCTCCTGTTAAGAATCACTGCTTTTATATTAGAAAAATTATGGGCCTTGCTTGAGTTCTCATTCGTTGGTGGTAGACAGTCTACCCACACACTGAGAAAATGTAAAGTGCTACTAGATGATAAAAAAAGAGGACCATATGCCAAAACATAAACACACAAATGGACCATCTACTACATACATGGCAGTGCTGGATTTAACTGTAGTGGATAAAATGCACATTGTCTGTGGCGTTTGGATATGTAACCAAGTAATCCTAATACAGTCTGGTAAAATGTACGATAGACATAAGTACAAGAATTAAGGGATCCTAGAGAAGGGACTGACCTCAAGTCTTGTTCTGGAGAAACAGCAAGAGCTATTAGACTATTAATCATTAATCTAAAGACTGGCAGTTCAAACCTACCAAGCGGTGCTGCAAAAGAAAGGCCTGGCAGAATGCTTCTGTAAAGATTACAGTCAAGAAAATCCTACGGAGCAATTATACTCTGTAACACGTGGGTTTGCCATGAGTTGGAATCAACCTGACAGCAATAGGTTTATTAGAATACAAGGAAGCAAAAATTGCTTGTACAGGACAATCATTAGGGATTGAAATGCACCCCTGAAAAATATGTTTTGAGTTCCTGGCCCTTGTATACTTGTAGATTTGATTCTGTTTGGAAGTAGAGGTTTCTCTTTTGTTAGGTTGATGGGGTTCATACCAGTATTGGGTGTATCCAAACCTAATCACTTCTGAGTTATAAAGAGACAAGAATAGACACACACACATACACACGGGAAGACAGACACCATGTGAAGATTATCTACGAGCCAAGGAACAAAGGAATGCCTGGGGCTGCTGACAAGGAAGGACTCTACAGGGTCGAGATCATGATATGGACTTTCAGTCTCCAGAACTGCTAGAAAATAAATTTCTGTTCTTTAAAGCTACCTGCTTGTGGTATTTGTGTTATAGCAGCACTAGGTAACTAAGACAACCATGAATATCAGGCACTAACTAATTCAAAATTGTTGGCTTGAAGAGTTCTTCTGAGCATCTTAATACAGTGTGCTTACATGGTATCCTATCAACTTTCATCTTCAGTCTAGCCATTGCAATGACCACCTCAACTGGCATATGATCTGCTTCAATTGACAATTGTAGTCAACACCCGTAGATCTGGGTTCTAGTGTTGGAGGCTGAAGGGATATTTACATCTTTTAGGAAAAAATCTGCCTCAGGGCAAGTTTGGTCTAAAGTCTGCCTTTGGAATGATATGGAATAATCCATCTAAGTTTTCAAAGGTTACCAAAGGTAATATTTTCTATTTCTGATCTCACCTCCAAACCCTGATGTTTCTCAAGACAAAATGTCAACAATTACTTGGCCAAGGGAGATATTTTCCCTGTTATTTTGGAGCAAGTTAAAATGATGTGATTAGAAAGTACCCTGCAAATTAAAATATACATATACTCAGTATAAATGCTAAATTATGAAAATAATTACATAGTGAGTTATAGAGTTATATCTTTTTGGAACCCCCTAGGTACTCTGGTGATAGTATTCTTAATTAGAGAGATCTATATGTATATTATATTATTTTCGATACAACCATCTGGCTCTACATGTGAGAAGTGTGCATAAGGTGCATTGGTTTTTCAAAGAAAATGGTAATATGTTTGTAAGTGCTTTATCTTATTTCCTTCTCATATATTGAGAAACGAGCAGAGTCTTGGATATGATTACAGTTTTTAACATAACCAAACTCTCCAAAGTTGCCTCTAATGATGACTTTCCTGGAGACAGACTAGAGCGTCAACTTCCATTTCCTGATGCGATAAATAATCATCCTCAGATGACAAGTCAAATTACAAGGGCTTTGCCATCATTCATTCCGCTCATTTTGTTCTAAGAGGAGTTATGCAGAAGTCGAAGCCAATAGATGACTATAATATATGGCTATTTTTTATTAACCAAATAACTTGAAAGAGCTATAAATACAAAATAAAAATATAAAAAGTGCATAGTTATAAAGCAAGGTCCATCACAGGGTCCCTTTAAACAGCAGTAAACGTCTTTGAATACTGTGGTTTACAAATCTGATTTTAACAGCCAAACTTATAAAACAGTTTACGCTGTTCCATTGTCAAGGGAGAAAAACTTGCCAAATTGTTCATTTTAAGTAAATACAACATAACCAATTAAGGAAAGCAAAATTTAAACACATGCCTATGATAATCAGGACATAGTTTGCTTCTGATTTCACTACTGATTTTAACAGAACAGTGTTCCTTGCATTTTCCCACAGCACCCAAGTGACCCCACACATACTTTTAGAAACTTGTAATCACACAGTGCAAATAAAAGGATACTTTACTGGAAAATACACAGTGTGGTATAATAATCCATCATCTATGAAAAATAGAATTCAGCCTTTTCTTTTTCCTCAGAGATCCAACTACTTTTTGAGGGTGAAGCTTCCTGCAGTTTAAAGATTTATGTTAAGCCAATGAGCAGTTTTTTTTCCATTCACATTTAAACTTTTTATTCAAAAATGAAAAGGGCCTAGTGAGATATAGGCTTAATTCCAAAGCACCTAATCTGACTTATACAGGAGACTAGAGAAATCACTCGTAATTCTTCACATTTTCACCTCCATGAACAATTAACCTGAAGTGCAATTAGTTTTTCAGGTATTATAGAATTTACTTTCATTTCCTTTATGTTTTCCTCTCTTTTTTTTTTTTCAAGCCAAAACATAGAATATTTTTCAAAGTCTAAGAATTCTGAATAACAATATACAACTTAAGTCTCAATGCACACAGGCCAAAGGCATTAGTTTTAAGCGCCATTCTTAACCAGTTGAGAGATTTAATTGGTGCTAAAGCTGCTCACACCAGAGAATAGTTACGATTGTGGGCTTTCTAAGTTGATCTTCAATAAATATTATTACATATGAGAATAGGCATTAGCCCAACACAGGTTTTATACCTGACACAGCTATTGTGGTGTTCAAATCACCTCAATAGGTAGGAATGTTTACTGCAATGGGCACCCCTTATATATTTATTTCCCAAGGGAGACAACATAGTTTGAATGATGAATATCCACTACCATTCTATTAAGGGTATGGGAACCACAAAAGAAAAACCCCAAATCTTCCAGAATCCAATGGTTTGGATAACATGATCCAGAATTGAGCATCTGCCAGCACTTCTCTTGCTGGGGACTTTATTTTGAAATATCCCTTTCTTCTGCCAAACTGCTGTTCTCGCAGTATTCCCAAGTTACAATTACATGTTATTATTATTATTTTTCTAAAATTTGGAAATGCTGGGAGAGCTAACATTTCAGAAATGTTGTTAAAAGAAAGCAGAGTCATTACCCTTCAGAAATGCTATTACAGTGTTCTAGTCCCATTTCGTTTGTAGGGGTTTACATAGGGATCAACATCAGGTGTAGATGGACAGTTTTGTTAGCTGCTAAGAGCAACACTTGAAGTCCGGGAGGAGGTTTAGGGCAAAGCCCACGGCAGTTACTTAGTGCAATCATCTCATCACACTGAAGTGTCAGGAACTGGTGATCCAGAAAGAAATCACAAAATAAGGTTATGTCAGGCTTAGTCCCTAGAAGGAGCCCTGGTGGCGCAGTGGTTAAGTGCTTGGCTAACAGAAAGGTTGGTGGTTCAAACCTACCAGCTGCTCTGCAGGAGAAAGATGTGGTAGTCTGCTCCCATAAAGATTTACAGCCTTGGAAACCCTGTGGGGCAGTTCTACTCTGTCCTATAAGGTCACTATGAGTCAGAATCGATGGCAAGGGGTTTAGTCCACAGAGATTCTAAAACATTGCTCAAACCATCAAACAGATTACATAATAAAGTACTGCATTTTCTTCACTCATATTTTCCAATCTGACCTTCTCCTTGTGTTTGGAATTACCTTGTTTTACTACATTCCAAATTACCGAAAGGAGAGCACCTTACACAAAACTGATTGAAAAAAGAAATAAAGTTTATTCAACTTTGTTTCCAGGGTGTACACATGTGCTAACTGATGGGGCTAGAGTAAATACAGCTTTGCCCTCTCCAGCATGCAGTTTTAGAGCTTCCAGGGCTTTGCACATAACTCCCTGCATCAGATCAGGCAGAAAGGGTAAGTTTGGGCTTAATGTACACAGGTCAGTTAATATTTCTTTTTTTTCAAATGCTCAATTTCAATAGAAGTCATAATTTCAACCCCCAACCTGCAGACTGAGAAGGTGAGTTATTGAAACTGTAAGTGACTTACTCAAAACACAAAGTAAGATTAAATCTAGAAATAATTGGAAGAAAGAATGTAGGGTGTTTTATCAGCAGTGATTTAACTACTTAATTCCCACTTAGAAGTTGTAGAAATATAAAATAGATGATTAGACTTGTAACAGAAGAGTATGCAGAAATTATCTTCTTAATGATTCATATTTATGCTATCTATTCACATAAAGAAAAGTGAGAATTCATACAATGAAAATTTTTACTCTTAGACTAAATCTTCTAATTTAAATAATCAAACATAACCAAAAATAATTGGTTGTGCATTCAACTATCTCAGGAGGTAGCATATGATCAAGAACCAATGGTACTGAAGGTAGAAGTCCATGCTACACTGAAGGAATTGGTAAAAACAAGCCTTCAGGAATTGATGGAAGACCAACGGTGATGTTTCAACAAATGGATGCAATGCTGGAAGTGCTCACTCATCTATACCAAGAAATTTGGAAGAAGCTCCCTAGTCAATCGACTGGAAGAGATTCATATACATGAGTGTTTCAAAGAAAACTGATCCAACAGAGAGCATAAATTATCAAAAAATATCATTAATATTACATAAAAGTAGAATTATGCTGAAGGTAATTAAAAAGCGGTTGCAGCAGTACATCCACAGGGAATTGCCAGAAATTCAAGCCAGATTTAGAAGAGGATGTGGAATAAGGGATATCATTGCTGATGTCAGGTGGATCTTGGCTGAAAGCAGAGAACACCAGAAAGATATTTACCTGTGTTTTATTGACTATGCAAAGGCATCTGACTATGCAACCTCGCTGCTGAAAGTGAAGAGGACTTGAAACACTTACTGATGAAGATCAAAGACTACAGCCTTCAGTATGGATTACACCTCAACATAAAGAAAAGAAAAATCCTCATAACTGGACCAATAAGCAACATCATGATAAATGGAGGAAAGGCTGAAGTCGTCAAGGATTTCATTTTACTTGGATCCACAATCAACACCCATGAAATCAAACAGTCAAGAAATCAAACAACATATTGCATTGGGCAAATCTACTGCAAAATACCTCTTTAAAGTTTTCAAAAGCAAAGATGTCACTTTGAGGACTAAGGTGCACCTGACCCAAGCCATGGTATTTTCAGTTACGTCATATGTATGTGAAAGTTGGACAATGAATAAGGAAGACCTAAGAAGAATTGATGCCTTTGAATTATGATCTTAGTGAAGAATACTGAATATACCATGGACTGCCAGAAGAACAGATCTGTCTTGGAAGATGTACAACTAGAGTGCTCCTTAAAAGGAAGGATGGTGAGACTTTGTCTTATGTACTTTGGACATGCTATCCAGAGGGACCAGTCCCTGGAGAAGGACATCATGCTTGGTAAAGTAGAGGGTCAACAAAAAGGGGAAGACCTTCAATGAGATGGACTGACACAGTGGCTACAGCAATGGGCTCAAACATAGCAGTGATTGTGAGGATGGCACAGGACTAGGTAGTGTTTCCTTCTGTTATACATAGGATCGCTATGAGTTAGAACTAACTGGACGGTACCTATCAACAACAACCACATTTTTACATTTTTAGTGTCAAAAAAGAGTTGTTAGTTTACTATCATGTCCCTGTCTTTCAACGATATGGAAATTCCATGACTACTTTTCCCCGGTATTATATTTTTCCATGTCTTCCACCTCCAAAGCATTCATTGGTCTATGATATGGATGCTTCACTATCTTTTCATGTATAGGCTTAATATTTTTATTTTGCTGATTATACATGTTAGCTGTGTCTATGCTGATAATGTATTTCTACAGAGTAAGCTTTTAGAAGACAGAGTGTTTTTTAAAAAACTTTAAAAATAGCATTTGGCATAGCTTTGAGCTTGGCTGCTAACCAAAGGTTGGCATTTCAAATCCATGAGCCCCTCCCTGGAAACCCTACGGGGGCAGTCCTTTTCTGTCCCATAGGGTCGCTATGAGTCGGAATCGACTTGATGGCAACAGGTTTGGTTTTTTATTTGGTTTGAATTGCTTAATGAATACTTTTGATGATGGTGATGATGATGATGACTACTTCAGTGCTGTACTGCCAGTATCAAGTAATATGTCATTACAACATGCAATTTTCATTCCATTGTAGATCTATTTGTTTTTTGTGAGTCAGAATTAAAAAAAAATCCTTGCATCAAGTTATGAAAATGCGACATTTTCACAAACAAAAGGAAAGACTAAAGAGAAAATATACCTAAACAGCAAAACCTGTGATGTGTGTAGAGGCACAAAATAATATTTTTTCCTGAAACAGAATCAGATACAATGTACGATGTAAAGATTCAGACCATTAAAACATTCTTCTGTTGACTTGGTATTTTATCTCTGGCTTCTTTATGACTTGATATAGTGTCTGTAAAACTTTGTCACTTGAGAGCTGTTCACAACTTTGATAAATTTGCTAATAAAGTAAGTGGTTGCTGAGCTAAGGCAGTAGCTGATTTTGAAAGCTAAATTACTAAAAAAAGGGGAAAAATAACGTAGGGCATCAATCCAGACAAAGGACACTATGAAGTAGAAATATGTTTTCCATGAGGAGAGACTGTATATTAAGTATAGGAATGGGTTCACTCCTAGTGATAGAAAACAGGCCTCAGCCAAATCAAATGAGAAGAGCTTTACAGATAAATCTGAACAACAGTCCATAAAAAGAGAAAAAACAAAACAAAACAATACAGTTGTAGGCATGGTAATTCCACCACAGAAGTGACAAGATTGTAGGCAATTAATTCCCGGATTGCTATTAAAAAAAAAAAAAAAGGAGAATGAAATATTTTTCATATGTAAGAGTACTGGATCATTTTAATGCTGATATTAAGAAGTCCTGGTGGTACAATGGTTAAGCACTTTGCTGCTAACTGAATGGTCAGTGGTTCAAACCCACCAGCTGCTCCACGGAAGAAAGATGTGGCAGTCTGCTTTTGTAAAGATTTACAGCCTTGTATACCCTGTGGGGCAGTTCTACTCTGTCTTGTAGTGTCACTATAAGTCCGCATCAACTCATCAACTCAACAGCGATGGGTTTTTTTATTTACGTATTGACTCACAGATAGTAGACCACACGTTAAAAAAAAACAAACCAAAAACAAAACAACCCCTTGCCGTCGAGTTGATTCTGACTCATAGCAACTTTATAGGATAGAGCAGAACCAGCCCATAGGATTTCCAAGGAGCTGCTGGTGGATTCAAATTCCTTACTTTCTGGTTAGCAGCCGAACTCTTAATCACTGTGCCACCAGGGCTCCAGACCATGCTTAACCAAACCTGTTGCCAAATCGACTCATAGCGACCCTATAGGATACAGTAGGACTGCCCCCATAGGGTTTCCAAGGAGGGGCTGGTGGATTCAAACTGACGACCTTTTGGTTAGCAGCAGAGCTTTTAACCACTGTGCCATGAGGGCTTCTTGTCTATTATTATTATTGCATGTGTGTGCAATAATAATAAACACACACACACACATACACACACACACACACACATATATATATATATATATATTCTGTGATAACAGTCTTAATTTCCACTTTGGTTAGCCATTATACTAGCCAATCTGATCATCCTTATATCTCAGTTATTATTAATAATGGCAAATGTTTTTGGAGTGCTACTATGTGGCAAGCACTGTACTAAGCACGTTATATCTCATTTAGTCCTATAATCATCCGATGGAGTAGGTTCTATTATTGTTACCCATTTTACAGGTCAGGAATTTGAGAGTCAGAGAGGTTAACCATGTGGCAAATAAATGGCAGAGCCAGAAATCAAATTCAGGGCTGTCTGATTAAAGCCTGTGGGAATTCCTAACCTGCCCCAGTGTCTCAGAGAGCTCATAATAGCCCCGTGCCATATTCACGTCTTCTGATGTAAAGTCTTAAATCATCTACTTTACGTGAAATGCTTAGTGGAATTATCTCTCGGTGGTGTGTTTCATTGTAGACCTGAAAGAGAAAATGAATTGCCTTCGGTGAGGTTGGTGAATCACAGGACAGAAGCAGAGCTGATAGCTGAATACGCTCCAGATAGCCAGTCAGAAGTGCTGAAGAAGGCATCTGGGTAGCACAGAGCCACAGCTACCAGGAAAATGTACCGAGCTCTGTGGCAAGGGTGTGTACTGGCCAGAATGTTTGTATCAGAAACACTCAGCCCAGGTAGCTATACACTGCAAGATAAGAACAAATGTAGAAGTAGAGAAGTAGAATGAGAACTGTGGCTCTCTTTTAGGCAAATATGGCAAGAGACCTAGCCAGGTATCTCAAACTTCATCATCCTTCTTCTTCCTCCCAACATACAATCTTTTTCAAAGAAGCACACAGCCCACAATAGTATATAGGCACACCCATTCACATCTACAAATGATTTAGCACTTTTGCCAACCAATCCAGAAAATCTCTTTCTTCTCTATCCCCAACAACAGAGCTTAGTCCGCTCTTTCTACTCCTGGTTGCTCCACAGGAACTGAGTATAAGCGTTCAGGATCAGCACTTAGGCAGAACCAGATAAAAATTGTTGATATACTCTTCTTCCAACCCCTAATGCTGCTTCTTTCAAAAATTCTGTCTCTCTTTTAAATACTACAGGCTTTGGATTTTTAATTTCAACTTTGTCACTTTACAGTGGTGGGATCTTATTCAAGCTATTTAAGTTTTTGTGCCTCGATCTCCTCATCTGATAAATGGGGCTCATAGTAGCCACACCAAAGACTGCTGTGTAAGTTAAATGCCCTGATATATGCAAAACGCCCAGCAAACTGTCTAGTGCAAAATAAGCTCTCAGTAAATGAAAACAATTATTATTACTCGTAAGTTTATGACAGGTGCCCTGTATCACAGTCACTGCTGTAATAATCAATAAGTAAACAGAACAGGTGCTCTGAGAAGTACCCTCCTCACTTCCTTCCTAGTTCCTCTCGCTTGTTCAACATTCACTGAGCATTTACTAAGTACATGACATTATTAGATTATGTCATTGAGCTATTACTTGAAATATATATGTAATAGACATATATTTATAAACATACATTTATTTTATTTTATTATGCTTTAGATGAAGATTTACAGAGCAAATTAGTTTCTCATTAAACAATACACACATTGTTTTGTGACATTGGTTGCCAACCCCATGAGATGTGTCAACACTCTCCTCTTCTGGACCTTGGGTCCCCATTGCCAGCTTTCCTGTTCTTGTCCTTGTACCTGGGTTGGTGTGCCCATTTAGTCTTGTTTTAAACATACATTTTTTAATTGACTGTTACTTTGCTCTGAATTAAAAAAAAGAAAAAAACTTGTATACAATCCAGAGAGTTTACCTGTGATTAACTTCTGCCAGGTAGAGCGTATTTCAAGACTTTTAACATGTGTTGAAATCATTGGGTTTTGAAGAACTATCCATTAATGACTTTCTGAACTGTGACAATGGATATTGACAGTGCTTGTCAGACTAAACCACTATTGATTGGCTCACATCATGTGTATAGCAAAACCAATTTCTTTCAAGTGCTTCTTCCTAACTGAAATACATTATTTGCAGCCTTCCTCTCTGTTTATTATAACACCCGAGCTCATAGCATGTTAACACATCCAGCAAAAAGGTTTCACAATGATGGAAATAGCAAACTGCGACAGAGAGAGAAGTGAAGGCACTTAGCAATCCAAATACTCTTGTACTGTAAGTTGCTATTCCTTTTGAAAATATTGATTCCTTGCAAAGTCTTTGTTTTTATTTTACAATCCTCTTGAATAAAGCAACATCATGGACTAACAGAGCTTTGCTATTGTTTAATGACCCTGCGACTCTCCTGGTTTGAATGAAACTATTTTAGGTACTGTGTGTGTGTTTAAGTTGTGGGAAAGAAAGTGTTTACATTGGGTCAGTCCTCTCCCGACCACAAACATACACAGTCCTACACACACACACACACACACACACACACACATAAACACATGCATGGCATGTGTCTTTTCCCAAATCTTAGAATGTTTTCTCCATTGAGTAACTCAGGCCAACTTTGGGCATATGCTACATATTGTACAGTTTTATTATTAATCTGAATTTGTGTTATGCCTTTCTTCCCAAGAGGGCACATTTCTTACTGAAACAATACTCTTACATGAAAAAGAGCAGTTCTCACAATACCTCCATGAGTGGGAAAAATTCCAGATTTTTTTTTTTTAACTTGAAAAATATTATTATTAAACAAAATCCAAAAGATACTTTTCCCCAAGTACTGACTGATCATACTGCATGCTTCCAGCAGTGTCCTAGGTGCATCTGAGGACCCAAAGAACCTTCAGTCCTAGTTGTTTTTACCCTTTAAGGAGCTCACAGCTACTGTCTGCAAATGCCTGAGGAAAGCACTGCAAAGGCACAGTTCTTAATTCTCAGGGTATTCCTAAAACTGCCACCTCTCTTAAAAAAAAAAAAATCTTTGTAGTTCACAGGAGTCACTTTGATGATGAAAATCGGGGATACTTTTGGTTAACTCTACAAATGCTTTAATTAAACCTGTATGGTGCTGTGAGCTTCTCTCTCATTCGAAGCATGCCTGGAAATTCAAAGAAAAAAGTTTCCTTGAAGGCTGGCAAATGCTACACAAGCAACACATATCATCCTTCAAAGCTCCTTCTTAAGCCCCAGAGTTCCTAGTTACTTGCAAGTTCTGGACTAGGGTTTCTCCCAAGATAAGGATTCCTCTGAGCCTTGCCTCCTACTCCACGCTATGGCCCAGGAGAATGACTGCACTCAGCACCCTGGGCCTTGGCCTTCCTCTGGCTCCCTTCCCTGTGACCTTCTCGCCCCCCACCCCCACATTCCCTAGCTCTGAGACAGGCGCCTGGCTCTGGGCCCCTTCTCTTGGCGCTCTCTGCAGGGGTCACTCTGTCCTAAAGAGCAGTTGGTTGTCCTTGTGGCAGCCTCCTTTGCCTTTTTTGGGACATCAGAGATCAGGAAACATCAGGCCAGAGCCAGTTCATCTCTCACAGAATAGTTTTGTTGGGACAGAGACATCTATTAGAGGCATCATTTTGACATAAGCTTTGAGCTATTTGCTCCAAACTGTGCGTGCGAACCACTGGTACCCTCCCCCACAGGAAATGCATTGAAAATGCAAAGGGTATGCTGAGCAGATCTGAGAATACAGTATGTCGTCTACAGCTAAGGAATCAGGGATAGAGGGGTGGTTTGTCCTCACAAATGCTGACAGACAGCTGCAGTTTGCAGCTGGCACTGAGCTTATGCTCGCTAAACAAAGATCTAGCTGGAGCCCGTTGAATACTTGGCTCTAATGCAATAATCATAATTCATAACATACATTTCAGAAAAAGAGGAGGAAAAGAATTAGGAAAAGACCCTTGATATCATTCGGACACTTGATGTGGTCAGAATGTAGCCTGTTTTATTTGTTCATTTTCAACTATCTGGGATCCTTTATTGAGACGGTGGTCATCAGGTCTGTGACAAACAAAACTGCTTTCCGCTTCCAGCAAGACCTACAGATTAACTTTTTTTCCACTTAAAAAAAAAAGTGATGGGAGATTTGCCTATGCCAAAAACCAATTGTTATCACAAATTTTTTATTTCTTTTCATAAATGACTTAATTGTAATCAAATTGCCAAGCTGTTTGCTGTTTCTGAATGTCAGATAACGATATTCTTGGGCAGAGTTCATGTTAGAGTCATAGAAATATGACATTAAATCTGGAATGAACCTTAGAGAACACAGCATAAATGTCCCTAGCTTTTGAGATGAAGAACATGATGCCTAAATTGTTTAAGTGACTTGCCCAAGACTACAGAGTTAGTAAGAAGCAGAGAAAAGATCAGACCCAAATTTCTTAACCACTATTCTGAGTTTTTGTCAGCACATCCTATGGCTCTCTAACCCCAGATTTAATTTTATTAGAAAAACTGTTCCTAAATCCAGGAGAATGTTCCAGAGGAGCCAGTTGTGATGCTCTAGGCGCCCACTACTGGCCCACTCCTTCCAGTGACCAGGAATTTTAGACTGAAATCTAAATGCAGTAATTGGCATCAATTAATCCTATTTTTTTCTTACATATTTAGAATTAGGGAGTTTTAAATATAATATGGAAATATATTTAAATTTACGTGCATAATTATGCATAATAATAATAAAAATACATGCCCCCAAGGGGGGGAATTACAGTAGCCTTTCTTTTGATATGTAGCAATGCTAAGCGTTTTGCTATTATCCTTTTCTCTAGCTTTTGGTAACCTGAAATCTGTAATAGATTATTATTATTTGGGGTTTTGAGCCTTCACTTCCTCTGAGGGAAAAGGATTCTGATGCCAAACGCCAGGACACTCCTCCATAGGCAGATGTCAGTGACTGCAGTGCTCCGCTGGATATCTTTTCCATGTGTTTCAGCCTAAGTGAGGAGGGAATATAGAGAGGACTGAGCTAAGGATGGGAAAATGCATTTCGCCAAGTTCCAACCCCTCTGAAATTCTAACTTTTGGACTATTGAACAGGCTGAGATCTTGGTTTTCTTCAAGCTTGTTTACTCTTGACAAAATGGAACTTCTGGTCTTGGAAAAATGTCTCTGGGTTTTAAAGGTCTCAAAAAGCTTCTCGAGACATTAAGTACCTCTTACATAAAAAAAACACAGTGGTGATTTAAGGCCTGAGGAATTGGAAATGCACGGATTAAATGACCTTTAAAATACACATAGGTTTAAAATCGAAGAGAAAATGCACTTAGCAAAAAAGCATTTGGGATTTATTTCTAAAATATGGTTGGAAACATTAAGCAAACTCAGAATGAAGCAGCACACACACATCCTCATTTGACTTAAAGATCTGCTTTAAATAACACAACAGATGTAGCCATCAGCATCTAGTCCAACAGGGGCACTGTGAACGGTGAGAAAGACACAGTAAGACTTGGGTAATAATAAGAACTACTCTCATTGTTATCCCTTAATCCTTCAAACTGTCAAAGCAGAACCAAGTGTAAAAGAGAAATATTCTGGTAGGATTTGCCTCCCTCCTTGTTTTTGTCAAGCGGTTCAGTTAGGAAATTTCCACCAGGAAATATTTCCTTAAATTAGTCATCAGAAAGCAAGTTTAGCTGTTTGTACTCTATGGCACAGGAGAAAAAAGTAAAAACCACCTGTGGACTTTAGTCTGAAAACACTCCTGACAACACAAACAGGTGCTGGCTTATGTAATGACTGAGGAAATGGGGGGCGGGGAGGAGAAGAGCGGTGAATCATGGGTGGGCCCTCGCAAAGGAAAATTGAACTTAATTGCTCCATTGTGAGGGGACGGCTGACCGAGAATTGCTCTGGGTCACAGAACAGTTTGGCAAGAATATTTCTTTTGCCAGTTCTGTGGCCACATGAAATAAACGGCTGTTGGAATACATAGTAAAGTTGAGGATGAAGGTGGGGTGAAGCAGATCTTCACATTCTAGTTTGGAGTTTAATGGTGTCCCCTACACTCTCATCAAGCTTGGCACACAATCAGTGGTCAATAAATAAATGTTTGATAACTGAATAGTGTCTAAACAAGATGCGTGGTGAAAAGTACATAGGTTTTTGTGTTAAAAGTTCCGATTTCGAGTCCCACCTCAACCGCTTAAAAAGTGTGTGATTTAGCCTCCCTGAGTCCCAATTTCTTTATCTGCACTGGAGTGGAAAATGGTTTGATCTGCTTCCATAAAGATTACAGCCAAGAAAACCCTATGGAGCTCAGTTCTACTCTGTAACACATGGGGTTGGCACGAGTCGTAATCGACTCGACAGCAACAGGCTTGGTTTTTTCTATTTTATAATAGAGATAAAAATATCCTGGTGCATTGTTGTAAGGATTCGATAGATACTAGGATGTATAAGATCACAGTGTTGTCCATGTACACAAATAGATTACTATCTTTATCC
>NW_004443969.1:18883205-18889287 GCF_000243295.1 Trichechus manatus latirostris | reverse complement strand
TATTTGAAATAAGTATATAAAAATTAAATAAAGCTTATATTATCATTAACTGCAAATAAAGAGCTATGCCCATATTACATAGGAAGGTCCCTAGGAATTGCTTGTTGAAAGAGAGTACATTTCCTCACACTTTTAATACATTTCATACCAAATTCTCCAACTGCATGAACGTTTACTAATTGTGGCTTTGATGACAATAAATGCACTGGCAGTATAAATCCCCCCAGGTGAATGCATGGTGTGGCTTACTACTACCACTACTGCTAATAATCATACTAACTTAAAAAATAACAGGCAGCAAAATCTTTTATTTCATACCTTAATTTAAGATTTAAATACTGTGCCTACCCAACTACAAATGGCAGAAGGTCTGCTTTGATAAATATGGCAGCAAAGTAACCTTATGTAATGATAATTCTTACCAAAATCACATCAGAAGTACATTCCATGCCATGCAGCCTTAGGACACACAAATGTGTACTTTAATAGTCACAGCTAAAACATCTTTTACTTATTAAAAAACATTTATTAAGTCCCTTAACATCTGATTAATCGCAGATGGAATTTTGGTGCTGGGAGAATCTACAGATCCACAGAGCTGCATCATCAGTGTGGCAAGTGAGGGACAGGCTAGTAGGCAGAAGACCCCTAGCTTTGCTGCTACAGGTCATAGGGCCATATTCAGCACTTTCAAGTTAGATTAGCTTTGACCAATATAGTAAAAGAAGTCTCCTCAGAATAAGTGTCTCCCTGGTAAGCTTCCATACCCCTAAATGGAGCTGATTAGTCACTAATTCTACTCTAGACACACTGTCCTTCTTACTAATATATTAGGCACTATTGTGCCCCAGGGCCTTTGCACATGCTACTTTCACCTGAACGTTCTTTCCTTAGATATCCACATAGCTACTTTCCTTCAGGTCTTTCCCCCAAATGTCACCTTCTCGTAGGCTCTCTCTCTCTATCTCATAGGCTCTCTCTCTATTTAAAATTCTAACCCTTTGCCACTCAGGTGCTCTCTATCTTACTTCCTTGTTTACTTCTTTTTAATATATTTATACCACTATTGGGTTAATTATTTTTTAACTTCTCTTTTTTTCCCCACTAGAATGTTAGCTCCATAACAGCAAGATTTTTGCCTGTATTTTATTTTATTTTGATTAATTTATGTTTTAGCAATTCTAGTCTTGACGCCAGTCTGGAACAGTGCAGAGTAAATGGTAAGTGCTCAATGCATGTTTGCTTGATGAATGAAAGAACGTCCTCAGTTTCTTTTTCAGAAAAAGCAAAAGTTCTTAATTGCGTGTTTTCAATATTTTTTTTTAACATTTTCAGATAAGCTTCCTGCTCTAAGAAAGTAAACTGTACACAGTGTTTTATGAAGAAGAAAGATGACAATTGGTAATTATCACTGAAGGACAGTCTGAGTTTATAGCCACACCAGGTTGGAGAAGAGAAACATATCCTGGCTCTCAGGGTCTCTTCTTCAAATCTTGAACATCTAGACAGAGTTGGAGTATTCTTTCCTTATTTACCTATTCACAGATAAGATTGCAAAATCAGGTTATTCTTCTTGTTATATTACTTCAAAAAAGAATTCATATACAAAACAACATTAAATATCTTTTCAAGATACTTACATATTCAAAGATATATTAAAATTATTCTTGCAGCTGTCTATTGGGAAAAAGGTGAACAGTGGTGGGATGGGAGAGGAAGGAGAAAAAAAATTAAAAGATACGAGCATTGCATGGCAAATAAGGATGAGGATGACAAAGAGGATAAGGAAGATTAGCGCAGTTCTCTGCGTCAGGTAAGGAGAGACAGAGATAGACTGGAGGTTCCTGATGAGGCTGCTTCTGGCCCAGCATGTAGCTGAGGCCACAGACTCCTTACACCAGCAATGTCCAATAGAAATATAAAGTAAATCACATATGCAATTTTAAATATTCTAGTAGCCATGTTAGAAAAGGTAAAAAATAAACAGCTGATATTAATTTAAATAATATATTTTACTTAATCCAATTTATCCAAAATATTATCATGACTCATGGAATCAATATAAGAATGTATTAACAAGATAGTTTACGTTCTTTGTCTTGTATAATCTTTGAAATCTGTTGTGTATGTCAAAACCACAGCACATCTCAATTAGGATTAGCCACATTTCAAGGGCTCTATTATCACATGTGAGACCCCTGTTGGTACAAATATTAAGCACTCAACTAATAACCTAAAGGTTGTCGATTCAAACTCATCCAGCAGCACTGCTTAAGGAAGACCTGGCAATCTGCTGCCATAAAGATTACAGCCAAGAAAATCCTATGTAGCAGTTCTACTCTGTAACACATGGGGTCGCCATGAGTCAGAATCAACTCAACAGCAATGAAAAAAAAAAAGTGACATAGTCCCTGGGTGTTGTACACAGTTAACATGCTTGTCTGCTAATCAAAAGTTTGGAGGTTCAAATCCATTCAGAGGTGCCTCAGAAGAAGGCCCTGGAGATCCACTTCCAAAAAAATCAGTCATTGAAAACCCTGTGGAGCACAGTACTACTCTGACATACATGGGGTCACTGTGAGTCAGAATTTACTTAATGAAAACTGGTGGTATAGTGATGTGTGGCTAGTGGCACCCAAATGGGACAGTGTAGTCCTACAGCAAGCCTCTGGGAGTCGTGGCTGAACACGTGCACATGTCAACATGAAGAACCAACCTCTTGGAGCCTACGGGTAGGGCAATGCTGCAGTCGGTATGGTGGCCTGGCCTAGAAATGGACTCACTGCAGCTATGGGCAGGGGTGTTTCAGAATGAGAACAGCCAGTTTTCAACCACAAAACCATGTGTCAGTGACTGAAGTCAGAGAGACCAAAAACCAGATTGTATTTCCAGTTCTTTCTCCATGTGGCTTTATGTAAATGTCTGAGTAGGACAATTTATATGGGGAATTAGAGTGACTCATTAAAGAAAAAAAATTAGGAAAAAGCAATATGACTTTAATTGTATCTGAAGTTGGTAGAGCAAGTCATACAAATCACACTTTATTCTTTCACTCACATAATTAGGCTTCTGACTTCTAGTATGTACCCACTTTCAAATGCTAGTTGTCCTTCCATAACTGTATTTCTACCCAAACCCTAAATATACTTGAGAGGAGTAGACAGGGTTATCATAGATTCTTAGAGTTGCTGGGTGTTTTAAGTCTATAATCTCTGCTCTCAGTGTTTACGACATTTAAAGTGGCAGTGCTTATCTGACTATTAAACAATATTTCATTTTTGAAAACTTCTGGCAAATTAGAAGTTTAGATTCTCACAAAGGGTCAGTTTCAGATTATCTCATGTAATATAGGAAAGACTGGATAGGTATTCTCTGGTTGACAGTATATCCCCCAAATCATGATTTTGGGTCTGGGGAGAGAAGTTAGAGACACATACACTCAGATGCTGTGTATAAATGATGGCAGAAGAAACTGGCTTTGGTCATTTTAAGGTTTTTTTCTTTTTGCTTATTGCATAACATCTGCCTGACTTGACAGTACAATGATCTGAATAGACAACTGATTTTACTTATATGCCATTTCCCAGTATGGGGCTAACTTCACACTGCCCAAGCCAAAATGATCCCTACTCAGAAGTGTGTACATCTCCCAATTTCTCTCTCTCTCACACACACGAACACACACACTTACAAAGGAACCCATGGCAGCCTATGTTGCTGGTGAACTGTATTGTGCCATATCTCAAGGATTTAATAATAAAGCAAACAATTCATCGTGGTGCTGAACTCAAGCAAAGCCAATACTGAAAAAGCAGTTCGATCAGTTGAAGACTAATAATCAATATCTATTTCTAAAAAGTATAAGGAACCCTGGAACCAGTTCTCTGAACCAAAGCCATATTCACCTTATGCTCACAAATGATCTTCAGCTGAAGCTTTCAGATTCAGCTTTATTTTTTTCCCAAATGATTTTGTTCTTATTGCAAATAATCATCAGAGATCAGTTTAAACATTTACACTTTAAAAGTCTCTAAAGGAAAAAGTTGAATACAAACAGAATTCCACTTTAAGAACAAGAGCATGTCTTAAACATGATGAATAAGATGGAAATGTTGCTGAGGAAAGAAAAAAATAAACTAGTTCTCATTCCCCTTGAAATTTTTTGTGTGTATACAAATATAGCAATTGACACAGTGAAACAATACATAATCAAACAAGATACCATGAGGCAGATTGTAAACTTCCCCTGATCATGTTTCTCCAGCTTTAAGGAAGCAAAGGTCTAATAAACATGAACTTGTACCACAAGGAACATACTCAAATCATCCTTAAAAAATAGATATTTACAACAAAATAGTACTGTAATGGCAGAGATAGATGAACTAAGCTGAGATCTGTGCACTATAAAAAAGGGAACAATGATTATATAGTACAAATAATTTTGCTGTAATATGACAGCCTAATGACTTAAGTGCCCAATATCGTCATTATGGTTCTGAACCCCATGTGCATTAGCAATAAAGATTCAATAAAACTACTGTATAATTCATATTTTTGCATGAAAATCTTGTTCTTCTTTTAAAACACATCACTAAGCCTAAATGGGAAAAGTGAATAACTTGAATTATGTACTATGTCTATGTTGTAATCTAAAGGTGTTCTCAGGAAAGTTTCTAACCAATCATATGATGGAGTTAAGCAATTGTTTTTAGCACCTTGTTATACCTTAGAATTTTTTAAGCTAGTCAGAAATGCCCACCTTAGTATATGGACACATTAATTTATTGTCCATGCAATTCCCTGAAGATTGTACAATCCAAAGTCAACTACTGTTACTTATCTGATCAATGGATTTTGATTTTCTGGAAGCAAATTGAAGGTCTAACAAGTATTTAAAGCATTTGCCTTAACTTAATATGCACAATGCATATAGCTATCAGTTTAACATCTTTTCTCAGGCAAGGTAAGAGAATGGCATACTTACTGTAAAGACTACATAGAGTAGTAATCAAACAAAATACTGCAAAAATTAAAATAATCATGGAATAATTGAATAGCATGACCAGGCATTACTTCAGGTTTTAGATTATCTTCCTTAGATATCTGAGTCTATATGTTTATTAGAAATCTTCCCTTTGTTCTATTACAATAGAGAAGGAAACAATATCTAAGAGTGTAACAAGCAGATATTTTCAGGCCACTGAGCCATGTACCACTAAGCTTTTTTTTTCTAAAAGATGCTGAGAAACATGAGAAAGTAAAGATTTTATTATCTTTAATTTTTCCTTTTAATACTTGTGAGGGAGCCGCTGTGCTCAATTCTTAGAATAAAAGGAAAACTATATCAATTTTAATCATTTTTGTGTTTGGAACAAACGTGATGAGAAGTACATTTTACCATTGCTAAATGGGAGATGTGACAATAACTGTAACTGATGTTGTTTCATCTACCTGCTAAGCTGGTCCTCTTTGCTCAAAGTATGGTCTTATAGGGTGGCATCAACCATCTGGCATCGCAGAATGAGAGTTTTACAAAGAAACTTCTTGGTTATCTAAAAATGATGTGAGGACAGACAAGTACCTCAAGGGTGTCTGAAAAGATGCAAATAAGTTACATTTCCAAGTGTGTGCACAAAGGAGAAGAGGGAATTACGAAGAAAATGGCTCCTCTCAAATTCCTGCTTTGTGCCTGAACGTGCTTGATCTATGAGTATAGGACTAGGAGTCAGGACCTTGAAGAACTAAACCAGAAGACAAAGCCCATCACATAAGATACAACGCTTTTCCACTAATACTCAAAACACAATGTATGAATGCTTGCACAAATATATATATGTTGGATTTATACAATAAACTCTTTTTCTTCATAAGCAAAAATTGAAAAAAAAATTCAACCCAAGCTGTCTTTTCCATGAGTCTTGAGAAATTGCATAGTGTTGAAAAAAAATTGGCTGGATTTTCACAAATTTAAAAAGATGGATATGGAAAGAATAAGACTGTGCCCATAAAAGCCAATTGTTTCCAAACCACATTGTATTGTTTGGCCCAAATAATTTGTCCTCCTATATGGAAGTTGGGAACC
>NW_004443969.1:18865229-18872981 GCF_000243295.1 Trichechus manatus latirostris | reverse complement strand
GAGGAATTATTAATCCCTCTATACTATGAACATGACAAAAATGTGAGAATTATTGATCTGTGCAACTTGTTTTTTTTACTGGTTTTCAGAGTTGATTGGCGGATCTATCTGGTTAGTCTGGGGTCGCATTCCTTTGCCATCATTCCATCCTAAGTCCTTTCCTTACCTATCTGCTCATGTAAGAAAGCAGGGCTCCAGAGTAGACAGGGGTTTCATTCCATTGTTAGGACCTCCAAATAAACAAGCAAACAAGCAAATAGCCAGTAATTTGCTGAGCAGGCCATTTTTCCAGTAAAATAAAGCACATTGCTGGTTGTTTTAGATACACAATTCTGGTTTTATCACAAGTATCTTCCTAACATATCAAAAGGGTGTTATGATCTGCCCCGATTTACAATAAGGTTGGCCTAACAGGAAAAGGGAGCCCTGGTGGCACAGTGGTTAAGCATTCGTCTGCTAACCAAAAGGCTGGCAGTTCGAATCCACCAGCTGCTCCTTGGAAACCCTATGAGGCAGTTCTACACTGTCGTATAGGGTCGCTATGAGTCAGAATCAACTCGACGGCAACAGGTTTTAGGTTAATAGTAAAAGACTAGTGAAAAAAAACAATGCACAATTTTTCAAAGGCAAAGTCATAGAAGCTTCCTAGACGTATCCAAACACCTTGAGGGACCAAGTTACTGGGGCTGAGGGCTGGGGACCATAGTCTCGGGGGACATCGAGGTCAACTGACATAACATACTTCATGAAGAAAATGTTCTACATCCTACTTTGGCAAGTAGTGTCTGGGGTCTTAAAAGCTTGTGAAAAACCGTCTAAGATACATTCATTGGTCTCATCCTGTCCGGAGTAAAGGAGAATGCAGAAAACCAAAGACACAAGGAAAACATTAGTCCAAAAGACTAATGGACCACATGAATCACAGCCTCCACTAGCCTAAGCCCAGAAAAACTAGATGGTGCCCAGCTACCACCACTGCCTGCTCTAATGAGGATCACAACAGAGGGTCCTAGACAGAGCTGGAGAAAAACACAGAACAAAATTCAAATTCACAAAAAAAGACCAGACTTACTGGTCTGTCAGAGACTGTTGGAACCCCAGAGACTATGGCCTCTGGACACCCTGTTAACTTAGAACTGAAGCCTCCCGAAGTCCACCTTTCAACCAAAGATTAGACAGGCCTATAAAACAAACAATAACACATATGAGGAATGTGCTTCTTCGTTCAATCAAGTACAGGAGACCAAATGGGTAACACCTGCCCAAAATCAAAGATGAGAAGGAAAGAAGGGACAGGAAAACAGGATGAATGGACATGGGGAACCTGGGGTGGAAAGGGAAAGGGGGAGAGTGCTGACACATTGCAGGGATTGCAACCAATGTCACAAAACAATTTGTGTATAAAGTTTTGAATGAGAAAGTAAAAAAATAAAATAAAAAAGACTAGTGAAAGACTGACTAGAAAAAATGAATTCAACTAATTCCTAACTTTCTTGACAAGTCCTTAAAATAGCAGTTGTCTTTAGTATTCCAGCATAAAATCTAGGTATCAATTACTAACAAATAAGAGGCCTTAGGGTCTCTCAATGACAGTGATTACAAGGGCTTCTGGAATATTCTTTCCACCCAGCTTCGAAAGGATCAATTTGTTCCCTTTTTTGTTTGTTTATCTCCCATCAAAAAAGCTGGTAAGTTCTTTTCAGTTAAATTCCTGCAACTTCATTGAACTTTACAATTCTGTGTTCTATTGCCAAAGTTTAACCCCCTAAATGTGACCATCCAAGTTATTTAATTATACCAGTTAGTTGAGTTTTCTGCTCTCTTCTGAAGCAAGGCAAATGCACTGAAGCATTTATTCTATCAGATTTGGCATGAGGAGTCTCTCTCTCAAAACAAAGGCACTAACCCCTATCTTCATCATCTCTCTTATGATTGGGTAAATTTGTTTTCACTAAGTAAGCTAATATGATATATTTATGTCAATTTTGAATCAAGACTTTTATAAATGGAAAAGGAATAAGTACAGACTTCTAATTCAGTTCAGAAAGTATATATAGCTTTCTGTAAGGTGCTCAATATACAATTTTTCCCCCAAAAAACCCAAAAGGCTTTTTTGAAAATATGATACTACGTAGCGATTGCAATCATTTACCTTTAAGGTAACATTTTCTAAACCAAATTAGTGGGATTTTTTATTAAAAATATGAGGGAAAACAAAACATTTGTACTAATGTTGTTATTAACATTGAGTACTGGCACATTGTGCCAAACACTGCAATAAACTTCACATACATAATTTAACTTATGATTCGAAACAACTTATTGAGGTAGGTACTATTATTATTGACATTTTCAAGCCTCACTCCAGAACCCAGTGGCCTTATAGAAGAGTGGTTATGGCTCCAGACTGTAAGGTCAGACTGCCTGGTTTCTAATTCTAACTATACCAAGTCTTAGTTGTGTGACCTTGGACATGTTGATTAGCCTTTCAGTGCCTCAGTTACTCAGTATATAAAATGGGGATAATAATACCACCTTATCTCATAGGATTATCGAGAGGATTGAAATAGAGGGCCTCAGAGAGCAAGTGAGAACTCTGGTGAGATGGATTAGCACAGTAGCCACAATAATGGACTTGAATGTGCCAGTGATCATGAGGATGATGCAGGACTAGCCAACATTTCCTTCTGTTGTACATAAAGTCACTGTGCATCAGAGTCCACTCAAGGGCGTTATCTACCTGTCTATCTATCTAGAGGATTAAATGAGAGAATACATGTAAAGTGCTTAAAACAGTGCCTACACCTCGGTAGGAACTCTAAAACGTTAGCGATTTCTATGCCATGCTTCTGTAGTCTGGGGGACATGAGAGCTTTGTTCTTACAATACTGTTCATAAACTTGACATAATAGTCCTTGGGTGTGAATCAACCTTGGGTGTGATTATTTGCACACTTAGGAATGGCCAAATATTTTCATAATGGAAAAGCGTATGCTTATTTCTAATTTACTATATTGTACCAACGGTCTCTTGTAATAAACCAAAACCAAAACCCGTGGCCGTTGAGTCGATTCCGACTCACAGTGACCCTATAGGACAGAGTAGAATTTCCCATAGGGTTTGTGAGGTTGTAAATCTTTACAGAGCAGACTGGCATATCTTTCTCCCATATAGAGGCTGGCTGGTGGGTTCAAACCATCGACCTTTCAGTTAGTAGCCGAGTGCTTGACTACTGTGCTGAGTTACAATAATCACCAAATAAATTACATGAAGAAATGATAAAAGATCAGAAATATACAGAACCATTAAGACAGGCCTAATTGCATATCTTTTTATTTTTTCCACTCATCCTTCCCTCCCCTCCATGATTAAATGAGCCCTCTCATTTTTGATTGCTAAAGCATCAAGAGAAAAAAACCAAAGGGGGCCACAGTTGGGGACTCTTCCCACAACAGTGCACCTCAGCACACCAAATGTTACACATGCATCTTTTACATACTTATCCATAAACTGTTTATCTGGCACATCGACAGGCAGCTGGTGGAACAAATAGGAAATCCTGGGAAGCACATTCATTTTTAAAGTGTTAATGCACCCAATCCAAGAGACAGTAATGTGCTTCCATCCATTAAGATCCCCTTTAATGTTTCGGATTGGAGGGTCATAATTTAAATGAAATGCATTATCCAACCTGGAAGGTATTCCACATCCTAAATATTTAATTGATTTCTCCATCAGGGAAAGATGAGCCTACACAATAAGCAGATCCTATCTATATCTAAGTGTCCGATTAATAGTGTCTCTAATTTAGGGTAATTTAGGAGTTTACAACTTATAAAATGGCAATTTCTTCCACGTTCCTCCCAAAGTACCAAGAGGATTGTGTCTGGATTAACTGCAAACAGGAGACAATCCTCTGTGTATAATGAAAACCCAGAGTCAGCATCATCCAGCCATGCACCTATAATTTGAGATCTCATCTGACTATTTTTCACCAGGGGCTTCACATCCAATGTAAATTGAAGTGGCAAAAGAGGAAAGCTGTAATTGTTCAATCTCCCTATTAAAAAAGTTTAACAAGTCAAGTTCATTCCTGCTGATTTTTACTTAGTTGGGTCTTAGCTAACCGAGTAAGGAAGATAAATCAAGCTACTTGCAGATTTTCCTAATGGTGCAAAGTTTGGCACCCTGAGGACTGTGGAAATGTCTGTTACTACACTTGTAAAGAATAGAAGTGGAACAAGACCGTGGGTGGCTGGATCCATACAAGTGATTTAGTACCTCTGAATCCACTTAGTCATTTCTGGGTAAGCACTTAAGTGACAAAAGTTTATGGTCATTTTCTGTTTAAGAAAAGGACAGGACACATCTTAGCACACAAAACAGATACATTATTTGGAGAAATGGGTATTTCTTGTCCATATTAATTGTAAAACTTGACCTTATAAATATAAAAGTAGAATTGAACTTTACCTATATATGTATACTTCTGATTGTGTGAGGCCCTTTCAATTCCATTTTTTAATAAAAAATATATGGATATTCTACTGCTAAATGTTATTTTGGGATTTGAGGTCTAGTAATGAACAAATCAAAAATTGTGGCCTATCAGGTATATAACTTTATAACGTTAAAACTACCTTTCCTGTGGCAGTTTTGTTCTGTCTTCTTGAGAAGCTACAATGTAGACAGCTTAATTTTTTTTCAAGTACAAATTAGAATCAATTTTCTTAGGAAAAATAATCAGTATAGCTCCTGTTCTCCACAACAAAGAAAATAAATTTGTAGACATATTCTGGAAATTTAAATCCCTCAATGCTCTTTTGAACAAGTCCAAGGAGATTTGAAGACTGACATTTTGTACTTTGCTATTCCCGAGAGGCACATGTCTGATCATCTTTACTGAGGTTTGTTCCCATCCCTGCTGAATTAATATGCATTTTCATTAACTAATCTTGAAACAACAGGAATAAAGTTTATCCAGGTCTTTTATACCTCAGAGAACAAAACAAATACTACAAATCTTTAGAGAGAAAGGATATACAAAAGGGCTTGAGGTGAATATTTCAAAGCAAATACTCTTTAAATGATGTGCAAATTATTTCAGCTCTTGAGCATGATTTATGAAAGGGGATTAGTCCACTGAAACAAGAACCAAGTTTAAACTGTTGGGTTTCAAAGTCAAAGATGAAAAGTGGTTACGAGAAAAGGAAGGAGAAAGGCGATAATAATTTAGAAGAGAGATTTCTGATTTAGTTTTTCCCCTCGCCTTAATTTAGGTGTCACTGATTGTTGTTCTTAACTGCAATAGAAAATATTACATATCTTCTCTAATTTTCCATAAAGTTAAGGGTGTAATAAACGTTAAAAGTTAATGTATCAAAGTTAAGAGTGTAAGAGATGATACTGGAATTTATATTGCAGCAACAATGTCTCTACTTGCCATGGGAAGAAAACAAAACACAAACTGTGTTAAAACCATTCAAACTGAAAAGGATAACTTCTAAAATTTTTGAGTCAGAGAACTTTTTTTTTTCAATTCATAAGTCACATCTATAATAATACAACATAATACATTCTAATATTCCAACATGCTCTTCAAGTAATAGTTAAAAGCTTCTTTTAAGACTTATGAAAATGATTGCTTTTATGTAATTGTAAAGATTATTAAGTGAGTTCACTTCTTATGATTCCATAATGAACTGCTGGCTCTGGAAGGTAAAGGAAGTTTTAATGATTCCACTCACAAGTGATTAATATCTAATGCTTTTTGACTAAAATTGTGGTTTTTGTTCAATGAAAATGAGTTCAGTGGAAAGTCTATGAGTTCTTAGCCAAACGCTTCTGTGGAAATCAGTTATGCTCAACTTAAAAATAAGGCATGGAATCTCAATAACAAACCCAGGTACTGACTAGGAAAAAAAGAAGTGATTAAATTATTCTCACGTAAGCTGTCCTGGAGTAATAAAGTGAAATGTCCTGGAGTAATAAAGTGAAACAGTGAAGAGAAACCAGGCTTCTAAAATTTTGAGGAAACTCTTTAAATTTGCCTCAGTACTACCCAACACATTTTTAAAAGACTAGATGTTTGGTGGCAAAATTGTGAGCAAGATTATTACTGAGAAAAGTATTATCATTTATCCATTTCAGTTTTCATTTCCTAGAAAAGATAAAGGTGGGCCTGAGAAAATGATGCTTTATTTCAAAAAAAGTCATTAACAGTGAATGTTCCTAGTGAATGAAATCACATGCTACTAGAAAGATTAATCAGACTTTATTTTGAATTTATCCTCTATTTTTTGATATCTTAATCGTAGGCCTACTTTTGTCTTCTTTGCAATATTTCTAAACAACTCGACTAAAAATCAGCCTGGTAGGCCTTGACTGTTTTGGCAGGCACAAAAGATAAGCTTACTCTATGAGTAAAACAGCTAAGTTGTGCTTCATTCAGAATTATGACCACTAACTGGAAATGCCTATGCGAAGTGAGTTCAAGTTCCCAAGAACAACATAACAATAAAAACGTTTAAGCAATAAAATACTATTATTCTTGCATTTGGAGAAGAGAAGTAACAAAAAGAAGGCTACTTGTAAGAGTATACGTTCCCAGAAAAAGAGTCAAGTGGAAGATAAAGGATAAATAGATTTGAGATGGATTTTACGCATGGGTATATCCAGGGAATTTATGAATTATACACAGGGTATTTCTTTGAGTTTTTGTTACTGTTTATTTTGGTGAGGGTGGTTTATTCTTGGAATAATTTTTTGTTATTGTTGTTGTTTTACGGCTACAACTGTTGACTTTTTGACATGGGCAAGTCAGAGGTCATGATCTGGGTACGGCACAGGCAAAAGTTACACAGGAATTGTAAGTCTTGGTTCTGCCCCAATTTGTCTGTAATCCTGGGTTGAGAGTTACTGAGAGATTAAATAGACACTCACCATCTAAAATTATGCATTTTTGTGTCATGGTCAATATGATAATAACCATATGTAGGTATTTTACACAAAGGCAGACTAGATAGTTCTTTTACGTAAGTAAGACTTGCCAAAGAGCCAAAGGCAACTCTCTGACTCTGGACTTCCAAAAACCTACTTAGAGAAATTGTTTTTATCCTAAAAGCTTTGAACTTAACATCACCTACTTTGAGAAATTTCTCTTGGAGATGGAATTATTAAGCATAGATGCCTAACTATATTTATATGACATGTATTGTAAGATATGATATGACATGAATGTCCAAATCTTTTTCAAGAAATATACTAGTTTACTCTCCTACTGTCACGTCTGACATCTCATACTCACCTTGCTGTTATTTTCTTTCAAAAATACTAATCTGATAGTAAACCCAACATTTTGTTTTCCGTTTTTATTTACTAAGAGACTGAATATATTTTCAGTGTTTGGTATCTATTTTCATTTCCTTCTTTTAGTGAACGACTTATGTCCTTTCCACTAGTGAAATCTCAATGTTTTGGGATTTGTAAAAGATCTGTACTTGTTAACATTCTCTTCTGAGTTTATTGCTTTAACTTTGGGGGCACATTTCATATTTAAAGATAACAACAACTCTTCTTCCAAGCTTGATTCAATTTACTAGCCAATCTAGGCTACCTATAGGCACATATTTCAGCCAAATTCCATATAAAATAGCAGCCAACACTTTCTGTCACTCACTCACACACAGCATCATGATGTTTTGTTTTGTGTTTTCAAACCACAGAAGCAGTGGGTATTTGGGAACTACCAAG
>NW_004443969.1:18853762-18863475 GCF_000243295.1 Trichechus manatus latirostris | reverse complement strand
GCATCATCTTACTATTTTTTGCAAGAATAGGAAAGGCAACTGACACTTGAGAAGTTTAATCTCTAGAGACTGCTATAACATCAGGCTCACACTCAGGAACAGCAAAACCGAGCATTTATTTCTCATGACACCTCAGAATCCCTTTAGGAAATGAAAGGTAGAAGTACACATGATACCCTGAGTCAATACAATAATAAAGATATTTTTTAAAAAGTCTTTGGTAAATTACACATTTCTTTATTCTGTATTTTGGCAATGGTTTAAGTCAGTAGCCAAAGTGCATTGTTGCTGTTTTTCTAAAGAGAGAAACTGATGTATTTAGAGTACACAAGCAAGTAAAAGACGTGATTATTTTACTCAGAGTTCTTCCATATGGAAATCATTATGCCCAATATTTATATCACAATATATAACCTACAAAGTTCGTGGATATATTTTAGATCCATTATATATATTGTCCTTAGATTTAACACATATATTATCTTCTTAGATCATATACAGATTTACATTTATGTTATATTTATAGAGGAATTCTCACTTAGAGTTCTGTGGAAACTGAGATTCAGAAAACTTGCCCATATCATGGCTAGTATATCATGGAGGTAAGACTTGTACTCACATTTTCTGACTCTTAGCTCTAAATTTCTTACACAATCCCATACAAGCTTTTGAAGATGGCTCTGAAGGCCAACACTTTTGCGATAAACTGGATTTTCATAAATAAGCCGTTCTTACAGAAAATTATGCTGACTTTCCTAAAAATTACAAACACCACTATTACTGTTTTTGCTATATTACAGGGTTTCTCTTTTTTCTTGTCTCCAATAGATTCTTGAAAATTCCAAGTCACAGCCCAAAGGAGGGCCTGAAGAGTAAGTAGGAATTAATTTTAAAAAAATAAAATAGGGTGTTGAATGGATGACAGAAATATTTCCCCAGGCCAAAAGATGTCAAGACAACAGTAACTTTAAGCAAAGGAGTTACGATTTTCTCTTTCTCTACCCCCAAGATCTGAGTCATTTTTATCCTTATTGTATTATAAAGCACTATTTGTACATGATTTTGCTAGGCACAGCACATATTACCTGCATAAAACTTACCATTGCTTTATATTTACTGTTCTAATGGAAAATTGAGTCACATATAGTAACCTAAAAATATCAAACCAGTATAACTAGTCAGAAGGAAGTAATAATCTAGTATTTTACTTTAAGAAATTTCAGGAATTCCATCTTTGTTTTTAGCACAGGATGTCAATACACTGATAATGGTCATCTGAATGTTCTCATTCATTCATTTTTGAATTTACTAACACAATGTATTTCTGAATTCTTTCAAATATCATCAAGATACTCTGCTAGCTGAAGATATAAAGGTGAATTAGACAGAGTCCTTTTCGGAATCTGGCAGTCTACTGGACTGCAGTGTCATGAATTGCTTTTGTGTGGCCTTTCTCGCCATAGTCTTGTAACTCCCACACAAGTGATTGGGTAGACTGTGTAAATAGGGTAACTGTGGCCCAGCAAGGGGGACTGGTCAGTTTTGTCATCCTGCTAGGCTTGAAATGAGCCATTCCAGAGGCAGGAAAGAGAGGATCTCACCACCACCAAGGAAGAAGGGACAAGAGCAGAGCAGGTCCTTTGGACCTGGATCCCTGTGCTGAGAAGCTCCTGGAACCAGGAGATTGAGAGAGAAAGAGAGAGAAAGAGCTATAACACTGAAGGTGGCGAGAAGCAGCGGCAGAGAAATGGCAGCAATAAGACTGGCAGGAGATGGCATAGTGGACTTCCCAGCCCATGGAGTGCCTTTGGGCAGGAGGCTTGCTGCGGAGTAAGGTGCCTCTGGGCACTTAGTGGAGCTAGGTCTGCCAACCCACAGTGCTAGAGCTGAGCACCTTCAGGCAGAGGCTTACTGGCAGAGTGGGGTGCCTCAGGGAACCTATCGGCAGAGCTAAAAGAGCTTTGTAGCACTTGTCTGAGCAGGACAGAGGCCAAGGGGCCAAGAGAACTTTGTAACACTTGCAGGAGCAGGGAAGAGGCTGAGGGGCCAGAGAGAGGCATGCCTGTAAGCACGGCTGAGAAGAGGCTGTCCTGATGGAAGAACTGTAACCCGAATGTTCCTGAACCTGAATTATAACCTGTTCCTTCCCTAACAAACCCCATAATCCAAGTATTGTCTGTGAGTTCTGTGTGCATTGTAATGAATTATCAAACCCAGAGAAGCAGAGAGTGCCATGGGTAAAAATGGCAGGAGAAAGGAGGCATGTCTGACCTCTGCCTCATAGGAATCAGTTTTGGGCTGTTGATCCTGATTCTCCTTCTCCCTTGTGAAGTTAGAGGAGGTCAGACACTGCCTCCATGCCATTTTTACATCGCTAGACAAACAAAGATCCATAAACAGATTATTATAATACAATTTGCCAATTGCAATGATACAGATATGCACTGAGTATTACAGGAAAACTGAGGAGGATCGCCTAACTCACCCATGATGTCTGGGAAAGTTTTCTGGAAGAGGTGTGGCCTGAACGGAGTCTTCACCGATTTTAAATTAGCAAAGAGCTTGATTTCAGGTAAAGGGCAACATATTATGGTGTTTATTAGGGATTATAAGCATTGTTTCCCTGGAACTTAAATTGTGGGACAAGGAGTGGTAGGAAAAACTGGAGAAGGGGGCACAAGTCATAAAGCACTTTCTATTGAGAAACTTGGACTCGAATCATTCCGATATCAAATTTTATTAGAAATTATTCCTAACTTTTGACTTCAATTTTGAAGGACAACACGTCTGATGGTAATTCTACATTTTCTGCACCTTCTATTTTGCTTCTATTTTACTAGGCCAATTAATTTTATATACAAATATGGTATATTCATTCACTTTAGGGAAATCGGGTAGCAGGAGTATATTTGGCTTCAGGTACTATTTAAATCAGCGGAAGATGAATCAGCAGACTGATTTATCTTTCCCAAGTCATCTATGAGCCGATTTTTGAAGGAAGCTAAGAGTCCTAATGCTATGTATCATATTTTATTGAATTTGAATCAAAACGTCTTGTACTTATGGATACATTTCATACTTTTGGGTGAAAGCAATACCTGATTTTGCTTACATGGGTATGGGTTTTGCTAGGAGTAATGAGAAGTAAACAGGTGTATCTCCTCAACAAAACAAGAAAATCTCATAGATCATATATGTTTACAGTGAAATATTTTTCCTAAGCACACCATTAGGCGTATTTGGGAATCTAAAATAAATGCATGAAAAAGCAAATTATTTTCATTTAGGATTTTGCAGAAAAGTAGCATACGTTCCCACATTCCAAAAACAAGAAGGTGTAGATTAAATCTTGTACACAAAAAGAGATGATTATTTGCCTTCAAAATAATGTTTTTCTCTGCATAGGGATCTACTGTAAGAATGCCTTAAATAGCATGCTTATTTAATGTACTTTAAACTTGATGTGACAATCATTACAAATATTATATGCCTAACTTTACAAGAAAATGTTAATGTATCCTTATTCTGGAACCATGGAATAAAATAGAGGAAAAGTTTCAGAGATCAAAGAGCAATTTTTTTCTATTGTTTACAATCACAGTAGTGTATTAATGCTAAGAAAATATTGCTTGTGAGTTAGAACAAAGAGCCCTCTGGATTTGGCCTGTTATTGAAAGAAAGATGCCATTTGACCTAATGAAATCAGAAATTGATTAAATGCAGTTCATCTAAGGGGAAATATGGTCACCGTGCTACTGCCGGTGTCAGAAGGAAGATAGGGTGATCTAGTACTTGAGTGCTGATAGGGTTAGATAGACTTTCAGAGCAGCTGATGCTAGGAGATACATGACAATGGACGCCCACAGGTCAGAGGGCAGGATCAACCCCTTAGATGGGAAAGAAGAGATTAATCAGAACATTTTTTGCTCAGCTCATAACTAAGTCCTATTATCAAATGATTCATTGAGAACTGAATGTTTTGAAGAAATGGCAACCTATGGGTCCCAGGAAAGTTGGGATTGCTGCTAACTATCTTAGGAACAAGTCAGGATGATCTCTGATGTCATACAGCGCCAGAGTGAAGCCCTGGAACCTTCGTGAATGATGCTGCTTTTGACTAATTTGGATGCCTGATTAACAAGTATGTCTAATATACACTTTTGTTTTCGTCTCATGATGCTTAAATCCTCCAGCTTTAACAGTATACATTTTCATTTAAAATTTTTCCATTTTCTCTTCACCAACTAAAATATTTTTCAATAAAAACTGCCCTAACATGCAGAAACAACTGAGAGAACTGACGTTCTGCTGTTTCTTAGATGTTTATCTTATGACTATAGTAAAATACAATTATTTTTATTTTTACATTTTAGTTCAATAGTTTACTTTTCTCAAGTGAATACTGAATGAAGCTGGTGCCAGGGTGGCAATATTTATTTTTGGGAAACAAACGAATCAGGTGATTGACCACCTTACTCAAACTGAAAAACTTCGTCCCCCTGACAATACAATAACCCATAAAATTCTTACCCA
Source organism: Trichechus manatus latirostris (assembly GCF_000243295.1). NCBI lineage: Eukaryota > Metazoa > Chordata > Mammalia > Sirenia > Trichechidae > Trichechus > Trichechus manatus. Next base: position 18,858,942 of record NW_004443969.1, on the reverse strand, counting down.
AATATTATGTTTGTTGTTGTTGTTATTGCTTCCAGGTAAGATCTTTTCTGTTACATCAGAGCTGTTGTTGTTGTTAGGTGCCATCGAGTTGGTTCCGACTCATAGCGACCCTGTGTACAACAGAACAAAACACTGCCCGGTCTGGCACCATTTTCACAATCGTTGCTATGTTCCAGTCCATGTTGCAGCCACTATGTCAATCTAGCTCATCGAGGACATTCCTCTTTTTCACTGACCCTCTATATTATCAAGTATGATGTCCTTCTCCAGGGACTGGTCTCTCCTGGTAACATATCCAAAGTACATGAGACAAAGCTTCACCATCCTTGCTTCTAAGAAGCATTCTGGCTGTACTTCTTCCAAGACACATTTGTTTGTTCTTCTGCTTATTGTTGTTGTTAGGTGCTGTTGAGTCAGTTCCGACTCATAGCGACCATATAGGTCTTCCAGTAGTCCATGGTATATTCCATATTCTTCCTCAACACCATAATTCAAAGACATCAGTTCTTCTTTGGTCTGCCTTATTCATTGCCCAGCTTTCCCATGCATATGAAGCAATTGAAAATACCATGGCTTGGGTCAGGGGCACCTTAGTCCTCAGAGTGACATCTTTGTTTTTGAAAACTTTAAAGAGGTCTTTTGTAGTAGATTTGCCCAATGCAATACATCGTTTGGGTTCATAAGTGCTACTTCCATGGGCGTTGATTGTGGATGAAAGTAAAATGAAACCCTTAACAACTTCAATCTTTTCTCTTTGTATCTTGATGTTGCTTAATGGTCCAGTTGTGAGCATTTTTGTTTTCTTTATGTTGAGGTGTAATCCATACTGAAGGCTGTAGTCTTTGATCTTCTTCAGTAAGTGCTTCAAGTCCTCTTCACTTTCAGCAAACAATGTCGTGTCATCTGCATATCACAGGTTGTTAATGAGTTTTCCTCCAATCCTGATGCCACATTCTTCTTCATACAGCTCAGCTATTTGGATTATTTGCTCAGCATACAGATTGAATAAGTATGGTGAAAGGATGCAACCCTGACAAAAATCTTTCCTGATTTTAAACCACGCATTATCCCCTTGTTCTGTTCGAATGACTGCCTCTTGATCTGTGTACAGATTCCACATGAGCAATTAAGTGTTCTGGAATTCCCATTCTTCATAATGTTATCCATAATCTGTTATGATCCACACAGTCGAATGCCTTTGCATAGTCAATAAAACACAAGTAAACATCTTTTTGGTATTCTCTGCTTTCAGCCAAGATCCATCTGACATCAGCAATGATAGCCCTCATTCCACATCCTCCTCTGAATCTAGCTTGAATTTCTGGCAGTTCCCTGTTGATACACTGCTGCAACCATTCTTTAATTATCTTCAGGAAAATTTTACTTGCATGTAATATTAATGATATTGTTCAATAATTTTTGCATTCTGTTGGATCACCTTTCTTTGGAGTGGACACAAATATGGACTCTTCCAGTCAGTTGGCCAGGTAGCTGTCTTCCAAATTTCTTGACATAGATGGGTGCACACCTCCAGTGCTGCATTCATTTGTTGAAACATCTCAATTGGTATTCAGTCAACTCCTGGGGTTTTGTTTGTTGCCAATGTCTTCAGTACAGCTTGAACTTCTTCCTTTAGTACCATTGGTTGTTGATCATATGCTACCCCCTGAAATGGATGAATGTCAACCAATTCTTTTTGGTACTGTGACTGTGTATTCTTTCTATCTTCTTTTGATGCTTCCTGCATCATTCAATATTTTGCCCATAAAATAAATTGAAACCAAACCCATTGCTGTTGAGTCAATTCCAATGCATAGCAGCCCTATAGGATGGAGTAGACTGCCTCATAAAGTTTCCAAGGAGTGACCAGTGGATGTGAACTGCCAACTTTTTAGTTAGCAGCTGAGCTCTTGACAACTGTGCCACCAGGGCTTGCATCTTGAGGCTTGAATTTTTTTCTTCAGTTCTTTCAGCTTGAGGAATGCTGAGTGTGTTCTTCACTTTTGGTTTTCTAACTCCAAGTCTTTGCACTTTTCATTATAATACTTTACTTTGTCTTCTCAAGCCGCCCTTTGAAATCTTCTGTTTAGCTCTTTTACTTCATCATTTCTCCTTTTCGCTTTAGCTTCTCGTCGTTCGAGCAACTTTCAGAGTCTCTTCTGACATCCATTTTGGTCTTTTCTTTCTTTCCTGTCTTTTTAATGCTCTCTTGCTTTCTTCATGTATGATGTCCTTGATGTCATTCTACAACTCATCTGGTCTTTGGCCATTAGTGCTCAGTGTGTCAAATCTATTCTTGAGATGGTCTCCAAATTCAGGTGGGATATACTCAATGTTATATTTTGGCTCTTGCAGACTTGTTTTAATTTTCTTCAGCTTCAACTTGAACTTGCATATGAGCAATTGATGGTCTATTCCACAGTTGGCCCCTGGCCTTGTTCTGACTGATGATACTGAGCTTTTCCATTGTCTCTTTCCACAGATGTATTCGATCTGATTCCTGTGTTTTCCATCCAGTGAGGTCCATGTGTATAGTCGCCGTTTATGTTGTCGAAAAATGGTAACTGCAATGAATAAGTCCTTGGTCTTGCAAAATCCTATCGTGGGATCTCTGGCACTGTTTCTATCATTAATGCCATATTTCCCAACTACTGATCCTTCTTCTTTTCATCAGAGTAAGATATAATTTATTTGTGAAATTTTAATATTGTTTTAATTTTCTTGGCAGATGGCTTGCTCATATTATTTTCATGAATTGGCAAGATTAGGCTGTTTTATACAAAATTCTTAATAAGAAGAAACTTAAAAATAAGTATTTATATGAGTCTCCAAAACTGGCTTTTCAATATGTGTTTTAAGCAATTGCTAATTACATATTTATCCAGGATTAGTATGACTTTTCCATTCTGGCTAAACAATAAACATCTTGCAAATTTTCTTAATTGCATAGTTACCAAAAAGGTCAAAATGGTCACAAGAAAAAAAAATATTGTTTTTTGGAAAAAAAGGAAAACAACGGGTTATCCATGTTTTATTTATAGAGGTATTAATTACTCATATTCAGAAAATTTCTCTAAAAGTTTTCAAGGTATAATTAGAAAATATGTATATTCTTTTATTGACTTATGGCTAGAAGCAATGCCTAACTCTGTGGGGTGTGTGTGTGTGAGAGAGTGTGTTCAGACCAGTTTTTTAGTTATGAAACTTTTCAAACATACAGAAAAGATGGAACAATAACGATCATAATGATTACCATATACCTACTACCTAGATTTGCCAAATGTTAACATTTGGGACAATGCCTGATCTAATCTGTCACTGCACACATTTCTTACAAATATCATCTGCCTTTGCTGAGGGCAAAGGGCAAACTTCCTGCCCATGCTGCAAAATCTTCCTCCACTGCTCTCCGTTCTCTCCTTTTTCCACTATTTCTTCTGGCTTGGAGGTTCCATATTCCCTCCCTGCCACCACTGGGGATTTTCAGGGTCCAGGAGACTACTAGCAAAAGCCATTCTGAGAATCCTAATTGCTCTGGAGGAGTTGGTGCAGGTGTGGGGGAGGAGGAAAAGGGAAACCAGATGGAAAGCAATGCTATTGGGAAGTCTGAGCTCCCAGGGCCAGAGGTGCAGCCATCTCAGAATGAGCTGTTCCCTAGAAAAAATATTCTAAATGATTGCATAAGGTTCCAGTGTGCTTTTGTGGCCTGGTACATGGTTTCCTTATGAAAATGTGTTGAGGTCTAACCAACCAGTTTACAATTGGATTTTGAGAACATAGCCTACTTACAGTTGTGGATGGCTAGTATTATAATTACTTAGATTAGTCCAAAAAATAACTCCACCTCTATCAGACTTGTTTTCTCTTAGCATCATCATGATTACTTTCCAGGTAAATGTTTATACAAAGATAACATTAAATATCCACAAGGATTTTCATTTTCTACATTTCATAAATATCTCAATTCAATTTTCCATTCCTGTCTTTTTCCCTGTAGCCTTGCATGCACACCCTTTATGCACAAATCACTAGGGGATATGGAACTGTGAAATCCATGTCTACATAACTTTAGGATTTCACCCAGAATACATTTGTTTTTTATGACAAGAAAATCAAAACCCGTTAAAGGGAAATCCATTTCTTTTCATTCTCTCAGCTTTTTATTTTATTCTTCTAACTCATGATCATTTAGGGGTGCATATTTGTAATGCCAAAAGTGTCAATTTTACATAATAGTTATCCAAGATCTCCACACTTATGGAGTCTAGAGTCTAGCAATTGATTAGTATAGAGATATAGTACTACTAAAAGCATAGCCCAAATACAAAAATAATTTTTAAAAATTCAAAGAATAGACTTGTGGAGTCAAGAATTTTAGGTGTGTACCTTTAGTTATATTTGTTAATAAAAAAATAAAAGAATGCATGACTGAATAAATGAACTAGAGTTTTGTCTAAAGTAATACTGAAATGGCTAGAAACTAAATTCTTTCCATCAACTAGACCTTCTTAATGACACACTCTTCTGAGCATAAAAGAATCAAGAGTATCTCTTGGCTCCCATCTATCATTTCCTCATGGGCTGCTCCCAAGAATGCCCTGGCTGCCATTTTCACCTGGGGACTCGCCAGGGGAAAGACCAGCTGCTCATATTAAATTTTTGCAGCTATGACTCCCATATCCAATTCTGGCTCCTTTTATTTTCTCCACACTCATGGAGTAAGATGTCAAGTGTATACGCCCTGCTCTAGTCTTCCATCAGACACTACACTTGGCTCATGCCCTATTTTGGTGCCATCTGCTTGGAGACATAGAGCTTCTATTTATTGAGTGCCTGCTGTGAGCTAAGTATTTACATATCTAATTGAAATTCTCACACAGTCCTACAAGGACAGTATCAGACCCATTTTTACAGATCTGGAGAGTAAAGTTCAGAAAAAAAAAAATTCTTTCCAAAGTTATTTGATGCAGGTTTTACTTCTGGGTATTTCCTCTTTACTGTCAATGGAAGACACTTCCCTTTTCATGGAGAAATATATTAGTGTCTTCTTTGATGGACTTTCCACTTTCCAGAACTGTGCTCCCTGGAGAGCTGCTCTCTTGCTCTCATCCCATGCTGGTGTCCTGAATTTCCCACAGTGATTTGGCCCTTACCCCATTGAATTTTCTGGCTTCTTGTCT
>NW_004443969.1:18851299-18853253 GCF_000243295.1 Trichechus manatus latirostris | reverse complement strand
CCAGCCACTATTTCAAATGCTTAGTCTAACTTGATATTGTGTGGGTGGGTCAATCACTATGCCTTCCAAAGGAAAAGGAATATATAAATACTGAATGAACTTAATTTAAGGTAATAGATGGATATTAACTGTGTCCTACACTGCAAAAGATATAATAGTCTTAAAACAAAACAAAGTAAGCAAAAAACTTAAAACTATGCACATGCACCGAGTGATAGAACAGATGCAATTTCTAAAACGACGGCTTATATCAAAAATTCCTCTATTTTAATAGTGAAATCAAGGTCTCAAGAGAATAACTGGTTTTAATACATTTACTTTTATATATATATATATATATATATAGTTTTTTGCAGGGGTCTTTAAGTTTACTGATTTCTATGGATTTTATTTTCAATGTAATATTTCTATCCAATTACAAGGTTGGAATAAACTAAGTTTATCTTTTATTTGTGTACTTTAATACAGTTTAATGGTTAAAAGCACAGGTTCTGAAATTGGATTGCTTGGGTTTGAGTCAGGGCTCCATTACTTGCCTTGGAACAAGTTGCGTTAATGTTTTGTGTCTCCGTTTCCTCATCTATAACATAAGATTAAATACAGTACCTATCACCTAGGGTTAGGGGCAGAATTAAATGAGTCAATACGGAAAAGCACTTAGGACAGTTTCTGGTGTATAGTAAGTGCTCAGTATTTGCTAGCTATCATTCATTTTTAATTTCAAAGAAAAAGGTGAATATGAGGTCATTGTAAAATTAAGTACATTTTGAAATGAACAGAATAAATCATATGTCTCTTTCCTTGTCTTTAGGAAGGACTGACTTTAAGCCCAAAGTAGATATTATTGTTTTTCCTAATTAAAAAATAATTCTGAAGAGAAGTAGCTTGTTTTCTATCTGCAGGATGTTTTCCTGATATTATCATACAACAATTCAAGTGACTACTGTTGAATATAGAATCCATTAGCCTCAATGTTTCTCAAGTGCGTTTTTTGCAAACCTTTATTTTATCCTCAGATTCAGGTTTTAGAATCATGTTAAGGTCTTCTCCAAACCAGCAATTATGTCTGAGGTTTCAGATTTACTGGTCATTGCCTCATGCATTCTTTTTATACCTATGCAAAATGTTTAAATAATTAACATTAAAGATATACTCACAATTAAATCCTAATTCTAAAATCTTACATCATGTCTGATCGCGTATAAAGTGAAGGGGAAAATGACTAGGAATAAAAGTGAAAAGCTGTTTAAATGAAATAAACTAAACTATACCATCATATGGAAAAGTGACTAAATTTTTAAGGTAGTATACATTTTCAGTGCATTAATACTAATAATTTTAAACTCCAAGTTAGAGCAACTGCCTAAGCAAATAAACCTCTAACATTTGTTGGGAGTCCCTGGGAAGTGGAAATGGTTAACACACTTGCCTGCTAACTGAGATGTTGGAGGTTTGAGTCCACCCAGAGGTACCTTGGAAGAAAGACCTGGCAATCTACATCAAAAAAATTAGCTATTGAAAACCTTATGGAGCACAGTTCTACTCTGATACATATGAGACTGCCATGAGTGGGGATCGACTCAATGGAAACTGGTAGTGCTAGTTAACATTTGTTGAAAATTATAGGCTGGTTCTTTAAATAATTGCTTAATTTCAAAAACACATTTTCACTTTAAGTTCTCATGCTAGTTCTAGATTCCTGGGCTACCAATGATTCAGCCTTGGAAGACGTGTTATCATATATAGTTAGATTCCTCTTTCTTGTCATGTGTATGCATGCAAGTGTGTGAATATATATATAATGTTTTGTGGTGTGTGAATATATATATATAATGTTATTAGGTGGGACCTCTCCCTGGAAGGTCAGGAAAAAAAGAGGAAGACCCTCAACAAGATGGATTGACACAGTAGCTGCAACGATGGGCTCAAACACAGCAACAGTTGTGAGGATGGT
>NW_004443969.1:18841572-18850172 GCF_000243295.1 Trichechus manatus latirostris | reverse complement strand
ATATTTTGATAGATTTAAAGGAAAGCTTGAAATCCAATAATTATTTTGGGATAAAGCCTATATGCTAAGCTCAATACTTAAATTTAATAATTGTTTTACATATGTGTATGCTGCTTAATAAATGCTGTGCATTATTCCAAGCACTCTACATGCATTAACTCAATCATCGCAACAGTCCTATTAGGAAGGTAGTATTAATATTATGCTTATTTTCCAGATGAGGAAACTGAGGCCAAAAAGGTTAAGTAATTTGCCTAAGGCCACCCAGCTAGTAATGACAGAACCAGGAATTAAACTCAGGCAGTCTGGCTCCAGAGTCCACTCTTAATGACAACATTGTACTAATGTGAGTATGTGTGTGTCTCTAAGGACAGGGTGTGTCTAAGGGGATGATACCGATGATGGGAAAAAGTCCATTTGTATTTTATTTCTTTAAAGTTGTAGTACCAAAATAATACAACGGAAGACTGTAATTAAATATCAATAAAATCACACAGGAAATGTATTCTCTTATTGTAAACCTTAATAAAAGCTCTCAAGAATATTTTTCCTCAATATTTTGTAAATATTAGTGTCATAAAGTTAGATTTTTGTTCCAGAGTCAGTATAAAATGAGTAGTCTTAAAGAATTTGACTCTTTTAAAAAAACATACTCTGAATGTGTGATTTACGGTATTTTCATAAAGTTCTAGATACATAATTTTCATGAGAATAACCTAGCTTAGCTAGAGGAATAATAAGAATCAGTTACAAAGGACTATTATTTACTGGTATTATAACAGTGAGCACAGGCTTAAATACATTGATATTTATTTTCAAGAATATGTATTACAGGCTGCATAAACTGAAAATGTAAAAATTCAGTAGTTATTAAGTGCCTGTGTGCACTTTACAGACTCCAGTAAATGAATGTCCATGTTATTTCAGGAAAAAAAAAATGAATGCACTGCATTTTTGAAAGAGAGAAATCAAATGACATTTAGCTTCACAAATCCTGTCTTCTGAAAAGGGTTTTAGTGGACTCTATTAAAACTCAAAAGAACTTAGTATCTCTCAGTGCATAGGACCCATTTAAATGTGTGTTATATGCTTAAGCAATAAGATTTAAATGACTACATTTTAATTAATAAAGGTAACAGCCAAAACAAATACATACCAATCTGTCAATTGCATTTTTGATAGCGTGGAACCAATCCAATGTGATGAACTCAATATCTGACTGTAGAAGGAACTCATTTCCTGATACTGTTGTGATCTGGAAAAACAAAAAAAAAAAACGACAGGTAAGCAAACCATATAAGATACATTTCTTACTTTAAAAAAAAAAAAATCCTTTTTTTAAAACACACTTTAATACACTGAAATATTTTCTTGTATTCCAGTAATTGTCTTTCTGGGAACTGGGAGACCAGAATCATTTTGAACTGCTCTCTATAAACTGTTTTTTCATGTCATAACAAATGCATTCTTGTTTTAATAATGGAATGATTAACTCCGAGTAGGGCTAAAGCTGAATTACTCTAGCTCAAGAAGAAACAAGCCAGGAAGTTCCGAGTAATGCAGACAGAACACACTTAAGTCAGAACCCTCAGAAAAATGCATGAGGGTGTGTCAGAATTCATTCTGCACTTTTAGCTCTTTCCTGTTTGTCGTTTTCAAATCTAATAGTATCTCTATATTTGATTTCCTTTTATAGAGGGTTCTAAAACAGATTATTTACCAAAGAGACTAACACGGACGTTTCCAAAAGGTCATTCAAATGAATAACATTTGGCTATTTCTACTTTTCTATCATAAAGATCAATCGGAAAGTCAAAAAGAACCAATTTCCCCGTAAAGGAACTTTATTAGAATAAAAGTTCATTTAAATATTCAACCCCCTCATGAAGAGTATTTATCACGTGAATATCCCGGTTCCCATCTTACAATGGTGCTAAGTATTTGGTAATATTTAGCATGTAATATTTTCCATTCCAGTCAACTTTTTTCTTCCCAGAATTGTGAGAGAAGGATGTGGCCCTATAGAAACAGAGCAATACTCTTGATTTCACACATAAAGGGCTACTTAGAGAAGAATTTGATTAGAATGGGTGTAGAAACACCTTTTGTATTAGACCATCAATCTGAACTGTGAAGATTTTCCCTTTGTATTATTGACTTTTTGTTTCAACAGGGAGATGAACCTCTGCCCAACATTTGCTCGCTAGTGTCACACATCAAGCGACTTCAGAGGTTTAGAGGACTGACATTTCAAGATACTCATTCAAAAGCCAGTCAGCTCTTCTCAGCCTTACTTGCTCTAAATAGGTGGTGAAGGTTGAAATGTGGCACAGGTTCTGATAATCACAAATCATGCTTCAGTATGTTTACATAATTCTACCATTAAAGTGGCAATTATTACCCCAAAGGGCTCACTCGGAAGGTTTCAGTGATTCTTATGGCAACATTTAGTGATGATGATCCTGAAGTTTTTAAGAAATCTTTGATGACACACATGCATATATATCCACTTGTCATTTATTTTTACCTACCTAGTAAAATGCACTCATTCTTCAGTGAGATGGATTTCCGTATCTACGCTGTATTTTTTGCAACTGCAAGGAGAGGAACTATCCAAAGTATATCCAGTTTCGCTCCGATAATCCCAACCCACATAAACTATCTGTCATAATAAATGTTTAGTGCTTTAAGTCAAAACTAAAAATAAACAACAAAAAACACCAAAGTATATCCAATTATAAAAACTGAAATATTGAGAAATGATAATAATTTAATTACCTACACTAGAATTGACAGATTACTGGGGCCAGTAATTCTCTTTTTTATAAAACAGAATGTAAGATTTGGGATGGCTTAAAATAGCTGCATCTTCTGTTTTTTACATCCACTAAAAAGCAGTTAAGCTGATGTTTGCCTAATTATCTGAACACATCCACTGCAATGTTCTTTACTTACATAAAGTCCCAAATATTTACTTTATAAAGTGTTGCCACAGAAATAGTAATCTAAAAATATAAGGTCACTTCTAACTAACCCAAGAAAACTAGTAATATCCCTGGCCTCTACCTGTATCCTAATACGAATTTAAATATTTTGATTATGAATGTACTATGTAACATCAGCATTTGTTAACATACTCAAAAAAAAAAAAAAAGACTTAGACCAAGCACGATGTATACTCTAATATTTCTCTGCCAGTATAAATAAACCGTTATTAAAATTATAAAAAGGAATAACATTTTCAAAGTACAATAAACAAACATAATTAGATTTACTGTATTTTGAGAGTTTATGAAAAAGCCAACATAGTTCAGTTTTCAGTCTAGTAAATTCAAACAGTGATAAAATGTAAGAACTTCAGTGATACATCTGCATTTTTGGTGCACACTATGCGAAGGGGATCTTCTATTACTAACACAACCAAAAGCAAAATGTATTTTAAAAGTTTCTTTGTCCAAATATATTACTGTATTAATCATACATAATCAGGGATTTACAAATTTATGTCTGAAAGCTAGATCAGAGAACTATATGAATGCAATTCATTCGAAACATACTATCAGAGAGCTACAGTTCATATCCTCTGTCTTCCCACTAGTCTTTAGAGTTACCAGACAGTCTGGAGAAGACTGCTACTGCTCTCTACAGTTTAAATGCATCCACTTCTTAATTACAGTCAGTAATTGACTTTGTTCTGCTCCATTCCAGTCACCCACAAGAAAGCAGTCTTTGACTGGTAAAGCCCATTTAATTCAGGTTTCTCAATCTACTTTTTTACATTACCTCTTTAAGGTTTCTGATAAATGCTTTGCTGAATCATATTTGCACTCTGAACAATCAAATTTTCTACACTCCTGGGAAAAAAGACGTCAGTCAAGAATGCTAGCTTTGACTAAATCTTTTCATTGAACAACTTATGACAACAATCTAAAGTGATGTACAACTAATAACGGACATAAAAGACTTGATATTAAGCCATGTTAATGTACCCTTTCTATGTATTGCTTAAGCGATATCAGAAACTAGGGTGTGACGGAGGAAGGAAGAATTTACAGAAAACGTGACCAGTTTAGGCAAGAGCTGCTGATCTCCCTTTTGCTTAGAAGCCTAACTGACTGCCACTGAGTCGATTGCAACTCACAGTGACCCTGTAGAACAGAGCAGAACTGCCCACAGGGTTTCCAAGGCTGTAATCTTTACGGAAGCAGACTGCCACATCTTTCTCCCGCTGCTCAGCTGATGAGTTTGAACCACCAACCTTTCATGTAGCAGTCAAGTGCTGAACCACTGTACCACCAGGCAAACGTTGCTTAAAATCTATCCTCACCACAGAGTTGTATTTTGTAGGGATATATTCAAGTGCCCAAGAAGTCCTAAAGAAGTGTGATACTACTGTCAATAATGGATATCTTTAAGTAGCTGTCTGGGGTCATTTGCCTTGAACTTTTTCACACTGAATAAGGGTCCATCTGAATGCTCGGAATTTATATAAGCATGTCCACTGAGCAACCTGCAAAGCAGACACATGCCTTGTAAGTTTTTGGCATTAATTCAACAACGGTTTCCCTTAGGCTAGGAACCTGGCTCTGTTTCCTTATGGTTGTTCTGAAGGTGGAGGCAGGTATACCCAAACTCTCACCTCCACTGATGAGAAGAAAAGGAAGAATTTTGCCTTTTTTGTTTTTTACACTTTAATTAACAAATGGAGTATTGCTACACTAATTTAAAACATATTTAAAGAGTTTTAAGGAGTTGTGTTTATGTTCATTTAAGTATTGCCATTTTTCCTTTTGTAGATACGTATCAGGAAATGGCAATCTTTCGAACAGAACAAGGGGATATTGAATGGTTTAAAATCAGAAAAGGTGTGCACCAATAAGCAACATCATGATAAACAGAAAAAAGATTTAAGTTGTCAAGGATTTCATTTTACTTGGATCCACAATCTATGCCCATTAGAGAAGCAGTCAAGAAATCAAATGACGCATTGCAGTGGGCAAATCTGCTGCAAAAGACCTCTTCAAAGTGTTCAAAAGCAAAGATGTCAAAGTGTTCAAAAGCAAAGAGGACTAAGGTGCACCTGACCCAAGCCATGGTTTTCAGTCGTCTCATATGCGTGCGAAAGCTGGACAATGAAAAGGAAGACCTGAGAAGAATTGATGCCTTTGAATTATGGCATTGGCAAATAATATTGAAGGATGAACAAATCTGTCTTAGAAGAAGTTCAGCCAGAATGCTCCTTAGAAGCAAGGATGGTGAGACTTCATCTCACATACGTTGGACATGTTATCAGGAGGAACCAGTCCTTGGAGAAGGACTTCATGCTTGGTAAAGTAGACGGTCAGAGAAAAAGAGGAAGATCCTCAGTGAGATAAACTGAGACAGTGGCTACAACAATGGGCTCGAGCATAACAACGATTGTGAGGATGGTGCAGGACTGGGTAGTGTTTTACTCTGTTGTACATCAGTTGCTATGAGTCGGAACTGACTCGAGGGCACCTACCAACAGCAACGTCAGGGAGCATCATCTTCATCTAGCAGTGAAGTTTTATGATGTTAGATTTTAATTTAATATTTAGCATGGCATTTATACTGTTAAAATTTTCCATAATTTGGTTTACCAGAATAGAAACTAAAACTTTTTATAATTTTCCCTTTTTTTTTTTTCTGATTATAAAGGTAATACTAATTGATTGTGGAGAATTTTGAAAAAACAAAGACAATGAAGATATTCATAACTACATAGAGATAAACACTGTAGACATTTTAACTTAGTCTTTTATAAATAATAACCAAATTATTATGACAATGATCAATGGATAACTTTATGCTACAGATAGATACCTCAGCAGTAAAACATATTCGATGGTTAAAATAATATCAGCTATTACTGTTCCAAACCCCAAACACACACTGGGAGACTACCAAAGATGCAACAGATGATGAATGACCTTGAGTTCTCCTCTCTTTGATAATACTGCTCTTCAAATTTCAGAATAAATCTCACAAATAATTCTGTCTTCGGGAGACTGAGAGGACAGAACACCCCGCTAAACCTCAACAACCACTGATTAAGCATCCATTAAGTGGAAGGCACATTGCTAGAAGCTAGGGAAACACAGTCCCCACCTTCAAAAGCTCCCAATCTGTTGGATAAATAGGACATATGCATATGAAGATAAATAACAATAGAAAATTGCTTATTCTAAGTCCCAATGCAAGTGGCACAGACAATGCTCATGTCAAGATTTCAGAGGAGGGAGTAATTACTGCAGATACATTTACATCATGGAATTATGCATAAACTGTTGGTCATGATATGTTATTCTTTAAAGACTGATTGTATTAGAATGTTAGTATATTAAAGATATGAATACTACCACTTGGTATGCAAAGTGATATCAGCTTTAATGATCTCAAAGCACATAATAAACATTCTTCAAATGCAGCTTCTGTCTGCTATCATCAAGTAATTTTGCAAATGAAGAAACTGAAGCAAATGAGGAAAATGCGAATGCCATTCTATCAAATTGGCATCGTTTTAAACGATAGAATTAAGAGATTACAAAGATTTTAATTTCTTGTTCACTAGTCCTCAGCAGACAGTTTTACACAGTCAAGGACTATGTGTGTGTGTGTGTGTAAACGTGGAAGGGGCCATGATTTAGTATGGAATATATACCATAGACAAAAGTTGCTTGATTCCTTAGTTTTACGCTAAAGATAGCACAATTTTAAAAGATCACCCCAAGTCCTTACTCAGATATTTCTTTTTCCCCAAACAACTACTCTCTTGCTATGAAAAAATAAAAATAAAACAGAACTGAGGCATCCAAATAACTCCATCAGGTTTGAAAAAGGACTAAAAAAAAATCTTAATTTGAACTATCTTTCACATTTTGCTTAGTATTAGTCTTTGATGAAGAACCTAAAGAGTGTTTATTCCATTTAATGAAGCTGAAATCGTATATAGGAAATGTGTAATAAAATATGCCAAATATTCAAAGAGTCCTAAAACCATGTTAAATGATATGACTATCATGGTTCTAGAAGTGAGTGGATTAACCATTTAAGAGGAATGGAATTTAATTATTATTAAATTTGGCGACATTTTGGACTTATGATGAAATCGTTTTTGTTTAAATTATATTTGAATTAAATTAAGTAGAAATAAAAAGTCATGTCAAAATATAATAAACTGGTTTGAAGTAAAGATGAATTATTTTCTTCGTGATATTAATTTTGGCTCTATTTTTACTCAATACTAACAGCATAAAACAAAGATATATATTTGGGCTACACTGCAGTGAGCTATCAAGACCTACATTTAAGTGATACTGCTTAAAAAATAAATAAATAAAATATGAACAGATTAAGTTACGTTTTATTCATCTTGCATCACACTCCACATGTGACTGCTGATCAAATGACCGTTGTCACGCTTATACTAATAGTTACATTACTTGGTCTCAAAGGTGTTTATGATCACCAAAGAAATTACATTATCAGGCTGCATGTCTCTCTCAAATTACAGTCTGGCTTGAGTAACTCTTAACATTTTTCTTGACATGTTGAGCAAAGTTAACACAAAACTAAGGGTAAAATATCAGTTAGAAGTAAAAGGTCTTCAATTTGTCTTTCCGAAAATGTTACTTGTTAAAACATTTTGTGAGAAAGTATCTGCCTTGTGTTCCCAATGTTGCTAGATGTTAAGTAAATATATGCTGATTACCCCTCAAAAAAAAAAGTTGCTTTGGCAACTCTCTTATTAAAATGCATTTGTAACCCCCATCTGTCACGAAAGTTTTGAAAAGTTTGTTTACTTTGGATAGCAGCCTTATCCAGGGTTACCCTAGCAAACAATGATAGCAGTCTTCAGAAGCTGTGTGAGGAACAAGTCACTGGGGATCCATTTTTGTTTTAATTGGCACACACAAACACTTTTCTGGTCTGTCAAGAAGATCAAGCTAATATGCATGGAGGGTGTTATAGTCTCAGCTTTGGGGAGCAGTAAAGCTCCCTTTATTTAAGTAATTTAAATGATAGACTGCAAAAACTTTGCAAGTCAGAAAAATGTTTTATACTTTCTTTGGGAATATTTGTTTTAAGCAACGGAAAATGTTCTACATATCTAAAGATGTTGAACCTTATGTTATAATTACTCTGTTTCTTCTGACTCTGTGAAATGTTCCTAAATCCACATGCTACTAAATAAGCCAGGCCACCAATGGATCCTGCATTTCCACAACTCCCCCTGTGTTAACAAATGTGCGTTCATTAGTTTCCAGATGTTTATTGGATATGTTTTCAATGTGTTGGGGTTGATTGATTTGCGTGTACATTTATTGGAACCCTCAGTGGTGTCATCATATCAAAACAACCTGCCCATGTAAGCAATTTTTTGCTTAATGGAAAGTAAACAAATGTTAGGCTACATATACGACAGATCTCAAGTGCATTCCGAAATCTAAGGTTTAAGGCCAACCTTTCAAGAAACAGTGTTTTTTAATTGAAATTGAGCTGTACCTTTGACACTCAAATAATCCTGTCCATGCATTCTTGCAGCAGAGGTTTGTTCTGCATAATAAGATCGGTTCTGT
>NW_004443969.1:18838270-18841055 GCF_000243295.1 Trichechus manatus latirostris | reverse complement strand
ACATGACATTTGGCAATCAGCTACCCCCACTATTTTCAAATTGAAATTATTTTTATTATTTGTATCATTATTCAAGTAATGCTCAATTTAGAGTGTTTCTTTCTTTTTTTTTTTTTTTTTAACTAATCCAAAAAAATCCGATGCCATTGAGTCGATTCCTATAACTGCCCCATAGGTTTCCAAGCAGCAGTTGGTGGAATTGAACTGCTGACTTTTTGGTTAGCAGTCTGAGCTCTTAACTACTTTGCCACCAGGGCTCTGCTAATTCAAAAATACAACATAAACATAGAATCTTCCTTTCCCCCAAGACTTATTGATTTGTTGTATATCCTTCCATACCTTTTGGACCCATGCATAGACATTATATGTGTGTTTCTATTTTAAAGAACATATTATGAAACATATATTATGAAACTGTTTATACATCTAACTACCATCATGTCTCACATGGGTTTAATAAAAATATCTTTGGATCTCCTCAAATCCAGTCTTTCTTCTTCCAGTCCATCTCCAATTACAGCCAAAGTGCTCTCCCTGAAATTTGGTTCTGATCATGCCATTCCTCTACTTTACACCAGCCTGAGATTCCTCACAGGTGTCACACTGCAGTGCAAATTGTTTAATTCAGCCTCCAAGGTCCTGTGTGCTCTGGCAACTACCCACTCTCCAGCCTCCACATTCTACATTTCCCTCTGCATCTCTCTGATCCAGTCATACCAAAATCTTTTTTGTTACTCAGATGTCCCATACTAATTCTCATTTCCTCCCGTACAGCAGGTTGTTCCCACTGCCCAGAACCCTCTGACACCCTCTATTATATCATTCAAATTGGTTTAGGTGTCAGCTCTTCCAAAAAGTCTTCTCTGAAATAGCTATCCCTCCTGTTGGCTTCCATAATATGCTAACACCTCCTCGTTGTAGCTTATATTGTTGTTTTTCATTGCAATGTTCTGTACAGTCACCAGACTAAAATCACTCAGAAGCCAAAGATAACTGTCTATCCAGTGCCTGGCTGAACAATCCACACATAAATAGCACTAAATAATAAACAACAGATAAACCATGTCTACCCTATTCATTTCAGTGAATGCATAATATTTCATTGTTTCATATGCCATAATATATTTAACTCTTCTTCCATTTTAATACTATGTTGAAGGTCGAAGTACACCTGGACTCTTTCAGGTAACATAAGTAGTTTATTCTGACATCTACTGGTAACACTTAGGGTAGAGTAGGACATCCTTTTGCAGATTGGGAACAACAATCTGAAGACTATGGTTTTCCATCAGTTCACAAGTCCTAGACTTCAGACAATAGGACCAACTTGGAGGAATCAGGAAGCACCAAGAGTATGTCTGTATTTCAATGCATATCCCTAGAACAGAATTTTCTTCATTATTCTATTTTAAAGCCACCCATGGGCTTTTCAGGAGTAATTTATACTAAAACCAAACTCACTGCCGTCGAGTCGATTCCAACTCACAGTGACCCTATAGGACTGCCCCATAGGGTTTCCAAGGAGCAGCTGGTGGATTCAAACTGCCAACCTTTTGGTTAGCAGCCGTGGCTCTTAACCACTGTGCCCCCAGGGCTCCAATCTATACTAGATCATCCAAAAATCTCACCCTAAGTATGGATCTTTCTAATTAAAAGCTGATAGTGTGAGAAATTGGCACCAAGTTCATGATTTTCAAGATTTAATCCTTAGGTAAATGAGTCAAGTCTTTAGAGTTCTCCAGTGATGCAAAGGTGCTCACAGCTGGTCCATCAATGTGGTAGCCATTAATTTCACTAAAGCACTCTTAACATTAATTATCAAGCAAACTGTGGGAGGACAGGTGGCAGTGGTTATGTTACCAAAAATTTTATTGAGCAACATTCGTTAATTTTAAGATACAGTGACTTAAGCAGAAGCATGTATTGTTGCCACTAGTTTATTGCTCACACGTCTCCTATTAATAAGTGCTGAGACTGCACAACAAGAATAAAAGATGTTGATGTATCTCTATGCTATTGTAACATATTTGGCCATGATTATGAGTGTTTATAAAACTTTCAAGAATTGTTCTATGTCTACTTACATTAATGAGAACACCTGTTAACTTTAGTGCTCTACAGACTTATTTGCATTAGTTTCAGGTTTTTGCACACTGTACATCACTTTTTGAAACAATTAGATGCTTATAGAGAAATATAGCTGAGCGAAAAACAGCAGCTTGAATGCCTTCCGGCTCAAGACAATTCAGCTCCAGGTTTCACGGTAAAACAGAAATCTGCTGAATTACAATACTGCCAGTTAGAAGTGAATGTAGATGTATTTTATATTTTTCACATTCAGAGACCAGAAGATACACATAAAAATCTGGGCTTTAATTTTCAAGTAAAATTATAGCCAACTGAGACAGTTTCCGGACAAGGATGCCAATGAGAAAAGGATGACAATCCCACCACAATGTAGATCCCTCAGTGGTCACGAGGACCTCCTACCCAATGATGGTCTCTTCACCTGGGCACAAGATGGACAACTCCAGAGCTTCTGTCCGAATGAGGAAATCTGGCAGACACTTTCCCACCTTGTGTTGTTTCCAAACCTTTGTCATACAGCCCTTTCTATGTGAAGACAGAGCTGAAAGGAGCAAAGGAGCTGAGAAGCCCCTCCGAGTCAGTCACTTCTAGGGCTGCTGGTCACAGCATAGCCAGAATCTACCAGCTTAGAAAATACTTCTTAATCCCCTTACGGAAGCCAGCAAGTCTGTCTTATTCATTCCTCAGAGAAAACAGT
>NW_004443969.1:18836195-18837076 GCF_000243295.1 Trichechus manatus latirostris | reverse complement strand
ACATATTCACACAAAACACTGAAGAGTCATTCAGTAACCATTGAGGTTTAGGTGCCTAGTGAATATCTACCATGGGTACAATTCTAAGAACTACGAGGTATAAAGAAAAAGTTAGCCATGACCTTAGCCTCTTAAGATATAGTCTTATATGGCATGCAAGACCAACGAAGGAAAACAATTAGAAAACAACAACTAAATCATGATTCAAGATGAGGGCATATATATTAATTTTTATGTAACAAACCAAAATTTCTCTAAGGGTAGACTGGGATGGTCAGGGGAGAGTGCTTAGAGAAGGATCTTACAAGGACTACTGAGATTTAGTGGATGGAAAGGAGAGGAAGAGGATAACACAGGTAATGGGAGCAGGTTGTACAACAGCTCAGAGGTCAGGAACACTACAGAACCTCTAGAGGACATTAAGAAATCCTTTCTAAGCTTTTTTTCCTTTACTCATCCCATAAATGTAGATGTTTCGCAGCATTCTCCCATAAGCCATGATTCCTCCCATTTAGAGATACACTCCAGAATGATATTAACCACTCTAAATTTTTAAAATCTGAGTTATAAAATAAATCCCCAACCTGTATTTCTAGTTCAGATGCCTCTCTTGGCATCTAACTCGGGCCACCATCATTTCTGGCCTAATCTGCCTACAGCCGCTTTTGTGACATTAAAACCCATTCTCTACATCCACTCACTAGTGAATTCCTAATTACATCGTTCCTGGAGATCTCTGTAAGTACAGATTCTCATGTTCCCTGGGGCCTAAAGAATCAGACCCTGGGGTTGGGGCCCAGAATCTGTTTGTCTACAGGGCTCCACAGGTGACTTGAAAGTCACTCTGTGTTAGGGTCTGATGTTCTATCCAAACTCATAAC
>NW_004443969.1:18835099-18836095 GCF_000243295.1 Trichechus manatus latirostris | reverse complement strand
AGCATATAACTCATAGAGCCATTGTGCAGATTATACAAGATATAATTTAGCAAAAAAATTAGCACAGTAAGTACTCAAAAATATTGTTGTTGTTATTATTATTGTCATTTGGTTGCTTGATTGTCTCCTGGATTTTTGGAAACTCCTTCTCTTCATTCAGGAAGTTACTCAGAAATCATTTTCTCAGGATAGCCTTTTCTAAGCTCTGGAGGTCAAAAGGAGGTGTCCTTTCAGCAGGCTCTCCTTACTCCATGATAGCATGCGTCTCACTGTTGTACATATCTACATACTTGTCGAACCCTTGCTATACCCTAAGTTCCCTGTCAACAAAGACCATGTGTCCTCAGCACTTAGTCGAGTACTGGAACACCATAAAGGTCTATGGAATAAAAAGTTCAGTTGACTTAGGGACTTTAGAGTCATGGTGGCCTATATAACAAAAGGCTTTGGTATTTAGAAAACATAAGTTTGATTTTGTATGTTAGGCAAGAGGAAAACAGTGATAGGTCCCTGAGCAGATATATCAGTAGAGCCATACCATACTATAGTGTCAGGAGAGGAGAGGGGAGGAGGCATCCCATTAAAGCTGGATCTGTATTGAAATTTTCCAGCCCACATGGCACTCTGGTTGTGCCAATGGATCATGCCAATGCATTCACTCTGAAGAAAAGGTTCACTACTTCCATGTGATGTACAGTGTCTCTTCCATGGTCTCCTGAGCTTTGTTAGGTTCTTTCTGATTCCCAGTCTTTTTGCCCTCCTTGCCACACAGCTCAGACAGCTAGCTTCTCTGACATCGAATTCAGATGGTAGGCTTTTGACAATCTTAACTCACCTCCAGGTGACCTGACACTATCTTAGGTCCAGACAGTTGATAATACACAGTTGATAATATACCTGGTCCTCAATACCCTGTCTTCACTGAATCTCAGTTCTGTAACTGTATCCTCATCTTGTTTCCTGGCTCATGATTCCCTATTCTGGTGGCTTGCCCAG
>NW_004443969.1:18833468-18834601 GCF_000243295.1 Trichechus manatus latirostris | reverse complement strand
CTTGTTATTTAAGTTTTGGACTCACTCCCTAGTTCTAATAGCCTGGACTATATTATCCTACTTTTTGGAATTCTGTATTCTGCCTAACTGACACACTTACTTTCAACATTATCAGCTCAGGCTTTTCCTTAGTACCTGTCCCCAGTTATAGTTGCTTTCTGGTGTCATCAAGATGGTTATACTACCATTAACTGGGTTATTCCTGATCTCAAGTAATAATCCCAATTCCTAAATAAATGTCTAAAAATCATCGATACTATGAATGGCTCCCCCAATTCCAAGGCCCATTGTGAACTACTGTCCCATTTATCATTCTCTAGGATGCTGAGGAGGACATTAAGGAGAATATTTTCCCATCATGAGAACCAGTGTTGGGTTTATGATCTGCTACCCTTGATAAAAGGCTCATGGCATTGAGATCCAAATCTTACTAAGTTTCCTCCACAAAGTTTTCTAAAAACATTTGATATTTAATTAGATTAGATTCATATGGCAGTTTGTGAACTTACCTGAAAGCAGATGGGAGAGGCACTATGGGAAAATTTTATGTCCAAAGCCACTGCCCTGGAGGTGTAGTCTGGTGATGGCTTTCAAACTTTTTTATTAAGAAATATATTTTACAATGCCAACTAATACACATCACATAAACACACACACAACTATTTCTATCTATACATCTAATATTCAATACGTACGTGTATCATATAATTGAAGCAAAAGTTTCATGAAGTAATACATCTCCTTACTATATATCATGTAGTCTGATATTTTCTATTCTGATCTCTTATTCTTTAATTGATTTCATTAAAAAGTGCTGGTTCCAACTCACTAAATTGATTCCATGACCCAATAAAGGGTCTTGAATGCAGTTTGAAAAACACTGGCCTAGGGAGTAATGAAAGATGCAGCCTTCAAGCTTTGTTCCTTGGCTTTTTCTCCCTCTCTGGTGGGTTATAAGACGTTTCAAGTGTCCCTATATATAATTTAAAAGTTAGGTATTTAAACGTATGGAAGGCCTCCAGAATAGTTGTCATGTGTTTGACAATTAGACCTGGGTGATCAATAAGCCTGTGCGGGGGATTCTACACTGTTAAGTCATTTCCTCCCGTTTGAAAATAGAATTAGGATGTGGT
>NW_004443969.1:18819129-18820324 GCF_000243295.1 Trichechus manatus latirostris | reverse complement strand
CAGTCAGGACCCTGAAGAATTACACCCTAGGCAAAACAGTGAATCACAAATAGACCAGACTTCACAAACACAGAAATCCAACACTGAATGGCTCAATGTCTAATTGAATTAAGGTGATTGGTGTAGTGGTTAAGTGCTATGGCTGCTAACCAAAAGGCGGGCAGTTCAAATCCACCAGGCATTCCTTGGAAACTCTCTAAGGCAGTTCTACTCTGTCCTATAGGGTGGCTATGAGTCGGAACCTACCCAACGGCAATGGGTTTGGTTTAGCCTTAACCACCTACCTGAACTAAAAATAAATACTCTCATCCAGACTCTTTTATTATCTCTACTTTTTTTTCTTCCATGTA
Source organism: Trichechus manatus latirostris (assembly GCF_000243295.1). Lineage (NCBI taxonomy): Eukaryota > Metazoa > Chordata > Mammalia > Sirenia > Trichechidae > Trichechus > Trichechus manatus. Next base: position 18,819,974 of record NW_004443969.1, on the reverse strand, counting down.
CAATGTCCTGCATATGATTACAAGAAAAATAAGTTTGCAAATAGGTAAGAAATGACTGACAAAAGAGAAAATACAGTGGAAACAGACCCAAAAGAAATCTAGATAAATCAGTTATTAGACATGAGTTAATATATTCAAAAAATAAATTACAAGATTGCAGGTTCTGGCAGAGAATTGGAAGCCATAAATTTTTTTAAAAATGAATTTTTAGAACTAAAATAAAATATCTGAAATCAAGATAAAATTTATAGGATATTAAAAGAGACAAAAATGGACAGAAATCAGGTCAAAATAAAATATACGTTCTGAAGCACAGAGAAATAAAAGAATGGAAAATACTGAAAAGAGCATAAGATAATAAAGAAAAGATCTAAGATATATGTAATTAGAGCCCCAAAAAGAGAGAGATTATAGAATGGGAAGAATCTGTATTTAAAGTTAACATCTGAGAATTTTCCAAAGTTGCTGAAATACATCAATCGAGCCACTGACTCAAGAATCACTACAAACCCTAACCAGGATAAATACAAGAATATCACACTTGTTATATCATAATTAAACAGCTAAAAACTAAAGACAAAGAAAAAAATCTCAGAAGCAATCAGAAAAAAAATGATATTAATTTAAAGACACAATAATAGTTTATAAGCTAATACTACCAGGTGAAATTAATTCCCATAAGAAATGTATGACAAAACAGTATACATGCTCTTTAACCATTCCTTGAGGTTCGTTCTCAATAATATTTTGCTAAAAACTGTCAAACATCTTAATAATGAAGTTCAAATACGAGCATTTTCTTTATCAATACAGTTACTTGAAAACATATGCTTGAAAAGTCTAAC
>NW_004443969.1:18816944-18818828 GCF_000243295.1 Trichechus manatus latirostris | reverse complement strand
TAGAATCATGTCATTTCTCTGCTTAAAGTACTCTGATGGTTGAAACTGAAACTCTATATCATGGTCTACAAGGTTTATATGACCTGAACACTGTCTACTTTGTTGACCTCCTCTCCTACTGCACTCACCTCCTCATTCTGATCCACCTATATTAGGCTACTACTGTTGCCATTGAGCCTTTGAACTTTTCATTTCCTCTTCTAGGAATGGTCTTTACTCAGACACTTCCCTTCATTCATGGTTCTGCTTAAATATCACCTCCTCAGAGAGGTCTTCCTGGATCATCCTATCACTATCTCTCCTTTCCCTACTTTATTTTTTTCATTCTGTAGTTTAATTGACATATTATGTACTTTTTGCTTATTTTTTTTAAATTTTTACTGGCATGTAAACTCCATGATTCTGAGATTTTTTTCTGTCTTAGTCACCAGTATATCATCAGTTCTTAAAATAGTATCTCAAAAATATTCCTTGACTAAATCAATCAATTTACTTGACAGTTATAATAAATGAGTGCTATGCATTATTCTGTTTTTGTGCAAAGGATGAAAAGAGAAGAACACCAGGTCATTATATTCAAGAAATCCATAGAATAATAGGAGAGAAGCACATAACCAACTAATAATCAAAGTGATCAATATAATAGATTATATTTAAAGTCTACACACAGTAATGTGAAGTGTGCGTGTGTGTGTGTGGTCAAAATGAAATTGAGTAATTTATCTATCTTCTCACAGCTAACTGATGATTACCCTAGACACCTGCATTTAGATAAGCATTTTCTGTTAAGTTTAATAAATACAGATTTAAAGGTGATGGTTCTTAAGATATTGATGATGCTATGCTCTTTAAAATATATAATTATCAGAAGGTTTCTAATTAATACAGCCCTTCATACTATATTATCATTTTTATTATCACTATGATTGAAAGTATCATTAGCATATAAACAATTATCATCATCAAACCTAACCCTAACCTTAATTAACTCTATCTCCCTCTTTAGCCATCCCATTTAAATTTCTAGTCTTTTCTCTCTGATTTAATTTTTTTTAATAGCCTTATCAACATCTAATATACTATATATTTTGTTTTATTTTTTTGGCTATTGTTAGCTTCACCAAACTAGAATGTAAACTCCATGAAAGTAGGTTTTTTTTTTTTTTTTTTCTATTTGTCAATTGCTCTTTCCCCAATATCCATCCTAGTGCTTGGTACAAACACATTCCAATGCTTAGCACAAAGTACATGCTCATTTAACTATCTCTTAAATGAATAATCACATATTTCCACATTTTAGTATTTCCTCCAGAAAATGCTAACGCAGAAGAGCACATATTGTAATAGATAATCACACAGGCTGCTGTAGATCAGTGAAAACGTTAAACAAATATTTTCCCACTATCCCCATATATGAAATTGTGATTATGTTTGTGTCCACACTGGTAGTCTATAAAACATCACATGAACCTTTAGGCTTACAAAATCAAATAATAAAGTAGAAGATTTACATGTTACAAAGAATATTCCATTTTATATGAGAATTTATTATGGCTTTTATTGTAAATCCAAGTTTTCTTATAATGTATTTAAATTAGAATTCTATTAACTTTTAGTCATTTATACATTTCTTCTTAAAATGATGTGCACCAAACTGGTTTCACAATGATTTTGGTTGGATTAAAAAATAATATTCTAATTTCATTTTTTTTTTTTATGCAACTAAACCCAAATCAAACCCACTGCCATCAAACTGATTCTGTCAGAGTAAAACTGCCCCATAGGTCTTAAAAGCTAGTGAGCAGCCATATAAGATACATCAATTGGTCCCAACCCACTTGGAGCAAAGGAGAATGAAGAACACCAAAGACACAAGGAAAATAT
>NW_004443969.1:18780582-18816695 GCF_000243295.1 Trichechus manatus latirostris | reverse complement strand
CAGTGCTTCTTAGCTCAAGTAGGTACATGAGACTAAACAGGCAGCTCCTGTCCAGAGGTGAGATGAGAAGGCAAAAAAAGACAGGAACTGGTTGAACCGACATGGGAAATCAGGAGTGGAAAGGAGGAGTGCGCTGTCACATCAAAGAGAAAGCAGCTAGGGTCACATAGCAATGTGTGTATAAATTTTTGTATGAGAAACTGACTTGAACTATAAACTTTCACTTAAAGCACAATTTAAAAAAAAACCTGCCCCATAGGGTTTCTAAGGCTGTAAATCTTTACGGAAGCAGACTGCTACATCCTTCTCCCTTGGAGCCACTGGTGGGTTCGAACCACCTTTCAGTTAGCAGCTGAGTGCTTACCCACTGCACCACCAGGGCTCCTTTTATATGCAAAGACTATAAAAATGAAATAAAGTGAATTTCTTGAGTTAGAAGAAGGGATGAAAAGGTGGTCCTATAATGTCCAAATCATGATTCCCTATGACTGGAGATATATAGGTGGATAATTATAATTTTTGTCTTCAAGGCACTTACACGGTGATGTAGGAATTACCTTAAATCAAATCACTATAGCACGAAGCTCAGAATGTCTGATTAAGTAAGTGGCTAAGCCCAGTTAAAGGACCATTGGAGAGATTCCCCTGTGGAATTAACACTTCTAATATGACTGTGTCTCCACTTCTGTTTCTGACATAAATTAATAAGATTCTCTTCGGTTTTTAAAAAAAACTCTCTCATTAGTATCCCATCAAAAATAGCACCATTTGCCTCATTAAATTTAATGAGGTGGTTGTTGTTGTTGTTGTTTTTCCATTGGTAGGTGTTGGTGTGTGATAGATGTGTCAGTGTGTTAGGCTTGTGTCTTCAAAGAACACGCTTAACATAGGTTAGCTTACCTCTGAAGCTGAAGTTGCTTTAGAGTAAGCTATTTCTGGAAAGCGGTGGCACCTTAGCAGGTTAGGTTACCGGGTAGTACATCTTTTACTTTATTCTGAAAAAGTGTCAGAGATCAGTATCTTTTAAATCAAACACTCATAATTAAATAATGTCACTATCAGAGCATTTTATATTATATGGAATACATGTCAGATGCATACTTCAAACCTAGATTTAAAGAAAATAACTCATCTTTCTTTTTTATCCACAATCCCAGCTGAACTAAAATTTCAAAATAATAAAGAAAATTTATTCCAGTCACCACTATTTCTCCCCAAATAGCATGAAGATTTTTTTTTTCCTTAAATGGCTGATATATTCTTTCATTATTACAACGACCAAGTCTTTATGTTTCAAACTTATGAAAATTAACATGTGATTGTTTTATACTTATATATAAATTCTAATCAAATGCTGCAAATACGCTCTGTGTTTAAAGAGGCCATTTCGTTTCTTTTTAGCAATTACCTACGTAATAAAAGGCGCTTAAAAACTTGCATAATATTGACTTATTTAAAAAGGATATGAAATGTCTGTGGAGTTTTTAATCTACTTAAAATTATCTTTGGCAAAATGATTTGAGGACTATTAGCATTATTAGGGCAGAAAAGTTCTAAGAAAAGTAGGTGTTAGGCAATCCTTAATCTAATCTCAACTTTTAGATAGAATTAAATAATTCCTAAGACATAATAATATGTTCTCAAAAATAGCCACAGACATAGATACATGAGCCTAAAGCTGGAAGGGACTTTAAGAGTCCTGTCCAGAGTTCTCAGCAAGGAGGAATAGAAGCAAAAGTATGTATAGAAATAGGAAAGTCAACATATTCAGTATGAGGATAAAAATAAGTCAGAGAGAGAATGAGAAAGAGAGATAATGTCTAAAAAGAAATTTGCAGCTTTCTTTAGATTATATACTTAGGGTTTGAATGGAACTATTTCTATACCAAGAAGATTAATATGCAGAAAGCATCCCATATGGGACTATTGCACAGACACTGTAACTTTTGCTCTCACTCCCCCAGAAAAAAAGTGGGAAAAAAGACAGAAAATAACCAAAAGTCAGATAAAAAAATCCACATCAGAAGAAAATGTATTCTAGGAAACAGGAAACAATATCAGACACATAATATTCTACACCCTCAGGGGAAAACTTGTGACCTTAAATCTACTGAAAGAAGGACACAAGAATGAACACAAGCAGACAAAGAAGACATAATTTAGCAAAAATATTAAGAGTTTGAAAAGCTCAAAAGAGGAGTTTAGTGTTACAATAAATATCATTGCAAAAATTAAAACTACATCACAGTAGCGAGAAGTAACAAGCTTAGCATTATCAACACGGAGAATAGGCGTAAGGGAAAGAAATTCACATCTGCATGAAGAATATCCTGGAGTTATGTTTACACTTTTCCAGTGGGGGGCGGGAAAACATGCTAAAAGATCTTGACTTATTCAATGGGTGATATAAATACTGGATAACTAAGTAAAATATATAACTTAAATAACAGTTAAAATATAGTTAATGACAATTATAAACAGAACTTTAACTTTCAAGCCATTAAATGGATGAAATAGAACCCCCTTCCAAAAACACTCACTCAATTCACTAAAGATAGAAAAAAATAAAGAAAAAGAATATAACACAACCCATGGCTAAAAGAAAAGTATAAAATAAAATCACAGAAGTTTCAAACATCATTCATCTTTAAAAACGTGAAGGGGTTACATTTTGTCATTAATAAATAGAGCTTATGGTGTTGTATTAAAACAAAAAGAGTCAATATACTACTCATAAGAGATAAAACTAAGGGAACAATGAGGCTGAAACTGACTGTTGGAAAGTTAGACCAATCAAGAGTTATCAAAATACAAGTACCATTTTCAATATCAGGAAAACAAAGTTAAGGTGATAAGCGTTAAATGGTGGGTCAGATACTTCTATTTGTTCACCAAAATACTTTCCTCTTTACCCTAGGAACACAGCTAGTCGACATTTCTCGTTTAAATGTCAGCCTCCCTTGTAGTTATGTGTAGAATATGGATAGTAAGCCCTGGCCCTTTAACATTCTCCTGTGCAATTCTCCATCCCCTTCCCCATTTATTAGCTGAACGGAGAGAGTTCTGAGGACCTAGAGGAAGGTGTAACCATAAGAGGGAAGGAGTCTGAGTCCTTAAACGACAACGCAGTTCATCGATTTACAGAGAACACACTCAATGCTATATTAAGACACTGACAATCTGGGATTCTTATGTTCCAGCACAATTGTTACCCTAACTAATGCAAAAGGGATAAAGATGGGTAGTCTATCTTGTTAAAAGACATTTTAAAATGACAAGATATAATAATCTCTGATTACCTAGCTTAAAATACATAAAACAAAAATGGTCAGAAATACAAGGGTAAATTTGAAGATCGATAATATATTGACAATAAAACAGAAATTTGAGGATTTGAAGAACACAATGACTATAAACACAATTACCTACACATAACAAACAAGAATATTTGCAACTTTTTATAAAACTGATCATAGATTAAGCCACAAAGAAAATATCTATATATTTTCCAAAGCCATGCCTCTTAAACCACAATGTTCTACGATTAGAAATTAAAAGCAAAAAGGACAGCTGAAAACAATCTATTCCCTTGGAAGTAGTAACACATAAACACACAGAATACAGTCCTCTAAATAATGTTTGGGTTAAAAAGGACATTACAACTAAAATTACAAACTCTTAGAAATCAGCAACATTAGATTATAAAATCTGTAAGGATGTGATCAAAATGCTAACAAGAAAAATAACTGAAATGCCTTCATTTATGGAGAAACAACCACAAAGATAACAGATATGGAGAAACAACCAAGAAGATATAATATACTCATCATTGGTGTACCAAAAAAGAAAAACATATATAAATGGAACAGAAAAATATTCAAAGATATGACAGAAAAAAATTTCACTAAAATAGAAACCTTAATTTACAAGCAGGTAACATGCAAGTATTCCAGGAAAATGTGCTCCAGAATTTAAATGCTAAGACATGTTCTTGAAGTATTACCAGATTTTACGGATTTAAAAAAAAAAAAGTTCTATGGATCTCTAGGCAGAAACATGAAGTCCTTATCACAGCAAAAAACAGGCTAGCATCAGACTTCTTCATATCAACATTCAAATTAAAAAAAAAAAAAGTAGAGAAAACTTACTGAGTCCTAGTTGAAATGAAAACATTACCCAACTATTTTGCATCCACTAAGGTTTATGTTCACATATAAACCAAAAACAAAACAAAACAAAACAAAACACAAAAACACATACCCATTGCCATCGAGTCGATTCCAACTCACAGCGACCCTATAGAACAGAGTAGAACTGCCCCATAGGGTTTCCAAGGAGTGGCTGGTGGATTCAAATTTTTGGTTAGCAGCCGAGCTCTTAACTGCTGTGCCACCAGGGCTCCATGTTCACATATGAAGACACTAAAAAGACTTCTTCAAGCAATATGGGTACCATACTACATTTGGTTCCAACCAACTAAAAGCAACCAATCAAAACAGTTCAACGAAAATATTTTCAAGTGAAGATGCTGTGGTATAAAATGAGGGACAATCCTTAATTAAGACAAAAATCTGTGCAAATTAGAATGACAGAACAGAACATAAGTATTGTAAACCTGACAATAAAAAATATAACAAATGTATAGGTAGTTTATGAGAAAGTGCTTGCAAATATTTCTCATTTTTCATAAAAGGAGTCAGTTAATTTTGCTTAAGTCATTGAGTAAATATTAAATTTATAAGAATAACTTCAAAAATAACTGATTTCCATGAGGGACTTAACTGAAAAAATACACAGTAATAATTAAGTTAGAGAAAAAAGGCATACTTATTTTCCATTTATTCCTGTTTGAATTTTTATGATGACCAATCAGAACTTCAGTATCAAACATTTTTTTTCAAAACATTTAATCAGGTTAAATTTTAAGATCTATTTTTAAAGAAAGAGGAGGCTTGGTGACGCAGTGGTTAACTACTCAGCGGCTAACCAAAATGTCAGTAGTTTGGGAGAAAAATATGGCAGTCTACTTCTATAAAGATTTATAGCCTTGGAAACCCTATGGGGCAGTTCTACTCTATCCTATAGGGTCACTGTTAGTCAGAATCAACAGAGCTACAGGTTTGGTTTAGCTTTTGGTGTTTTTAAAGATTTTAAGATCTATTTTAAGATGTATTTTTAAGATCTACTTACTCATGGGTCCTCATTTATTTGTTTTGTCATAGCAAGGTCTACCCTACAATATCAAAGTTACTAAAAAGCACTCTCATCACACACTGAATTGGTGAAAAGGATTTGTTTTCTTTGTATTTCAAATTATTTGGCTATGGTTAGGACTATTATTTTAAAATTACCTTGGTCTCCCAGAAATTATCTTCACACTTTGGAATCATTACAAAGAGAGAAAAAATTAAACCTACAACTTATTTTCAAGTAACTGTACGTTTTGGTAACATGCGTCTCACTCAGGTAACGTCTGAGAAACTACACACTGTGTATCCCAACAGAAAATATCTCTATTTTAAGGCTTAAGTTATTACCACTACCTAAGTAGTAATACTTTTCTCTTATTTAAAAGCATGACTTAAAAAAAAAAAAATCCAAACCCATTGCCGTCAAGACAATTCCAACTCATAGCGACCCTATAGGACAGAGTAGAATTGCCCCACAGGGTTTCCAAGGAGCACCTGGTGGATTCAAACTGCCGACCTTTTGGTTAACAGCCAAACTCTTAACCCCTACATGACCAGGGTAGAGTCAGTCCCCTCATTTACCTTATCTTACTTCATAAGTTCATTTCACTAATTTTCATTCACAGTGTTGCCCTCATCTTACTTTAGTTGCTTTATGCCAGATCTTCTTCAAGTACTATCCCTAGCTTGTGCCTGGCATATGCTGGGAACTCACAAGTGTTTGCTGATGAATGAATACACCAGTCGTGACCTAATAGTTTACATTTTATTTAAGTTGATCAAAGGCTTTTAAAAGAAATACTAACAAACCAATAAAAATCTAACAGAAGCCATATATGTAACATCAGACTTTTTTTTTTTTTTTAAATAATTACAACTACACCTGGCTTTAGGTGATAAGCACGTTTCTGAAAATAATATAAAATTCTCTATTAGATTAACTTAAATGAGGGACATCAATATTTCTGGTCTATAACTTGATTCCTATCTCTTTCTGTCAATATACTCATTCATATTCTACACATATCTTAGGGCCTCTAACACATTTTACTTCTTCAATAAAAATTTCTTCCTTAAAATGATTCACCTTCCAGATTTTCGTAATTCTACCAGTCTTGCTCTTCATCCTTCTTGCTCTACAACTCTCATTTTGTTTTCACCATCTCCTTTGCCCCCCAATATATAATCCTTTATAATGATTCCTTTCTCCTTGAATGTTCACAATAAGTACATCCCAGGCCCTGTTTACTCATGCCAAGAGTTGCCACCATGCTGCCTCTAAACTTTTTTTCAATATGCCTTTAATATACTGGCTGTATCATGTTTCTTATCTATGTTAAACTCTAAAAAAAAAACAGTAACACTACAAAGATTCTTAATTAATTCTCAGTTTAAATTGGAGAAATTTAAATAAACTTTGGTCTGAATAAACCTTAAAGTAAAATGGTTTCCTTATCTGGTTTGGTTGCTGTTGGTTAGTTTTAATGTTTATATTCCAGGATCACTTCAATGATCCTTATTGTGCGCCACCCAAAGAAGTATCTTGTATGGGTCGTTGTTCTGTCTTTCCAGTGAAAAACTGAAGGCCTGTTTGTATCTGCTATATGAATTAATAGTTACTGAACAAATTAATAGAAACTGAACACATACATGATTGGGTGATTTTATAGAACAATCTATTTTATAAAACATGATAAAAACTGCATTTGAAGTTGTATCCTCTCTTTCTCTTCCCTTGACATCGGAAACTCAAGCTTTCCTTTTCTGGTATGTTTTGGTATCTCATTCATAAATTTCTATCATTTTTAAGTATCCCTTTCCCGTCATTATATATTTCAGAATTTTTTAAACAATTCAAGCAATTTGTGATATTTTAACTTGGCTTTTATTTCGGTTTCTTGTTTGCTTCCTAATAACAACACATATTTCTTGAAATCAGAAACTATTATGTACTTCTTCATAATACTCATAATACTTTGTTGATCGCTGGGACAACGACTAATAAATTAAAATGGAGTTGGCAGTGTTCGAAAATTAGAAAAAACATACTGAAATCCTATGAAAGTGAAGTGAGGTACGTGAACTGGAAGTGGCACCAGTAAATCATCCTCAGAGCTTTTTTTTTTTGGTAATTTTGCTTTAGGTGAAAGTTTACAGCTGAAGTTAATTTCTCATTCAAAAATTTATACACATACTGTTTTGTGATGTTAGGTGCAATCCCCAAAATGTGACAGTACACTCCCCCTTTCTACCGCGGGTTCTCTGTGTCCATTCGACCAATTCCTGTCCCTTCCTGCCTTCTCATCCCACTTTTAGTCAGGAGCTGCCCATTTGGTCTCATATATCTGATTGAACTAAGAAGCACATTCCTCACATGTATTATTTTTTGTTTTATAGTCCTGTCTAATCTTTGTCTGAAGAGTGGGATCCTCAGAGTTTTAAGGAAGACTGACATGGGCAAATGGAATGCTGAAAGAAAACGGCATGCACAGATCTCCAAACTGACACAAAACTAGAAATCAGACTTATTTGTTTCAAGGCTAAAGGATAAAAAATTATCATAATTCTGGTGGAAAAACATAGTTTGAAAAAAGATAAAAACATATTTATTTACTTTCTTTAGAATATACTATATTTATTTTAATTAACAAAACCTCATTTAACTCAATTTCAAAGTAATTTATGGCCCACCACAACTATAGTTTAGCATCTCACTAATTAAATTTATTTAGGTTTTTTATAAGATTTCTTTTATATCTTTGAGACATTAGCTTTAATTTTTTTAATTATGCTAACAAAACTGGATAATTTTAGGATACATTATTTTACAAGGAAAAAAAAAAGCCCATTGAGGCTGTCCCCCAGAAACCTCTCTTAGCCAGGTAATTGAGACAACTAAAAGGTAGGTGGAAACATTATTTTCAACAAATTCGCAAAGTGGCCACAATCAACTGATGTTTCTCTACTAGATGCCAGGAAGTTTTATGCAGTGTTTCTGGAGTTTTTCCTTCAGTCAGCCCAACATGAGGCTCTGTCTCCAACTGTGATTTTATAAATCTTTTTTTAGTACCCATTGGGTCTCCCTGCGAATTGTGGTCTCTCCGTATCTGCATCAAGGGGAAATGCACAAAGACCAGAAAAGATCGGACAATTTCACATCTCAGAATATCCCCACCCCCTTCCCATTTGGAAAAGAAAATGAGCTCTGAGCTTTTATCCTGGGAAACCATATATTTTGGAAACTTCAGAGTTTTCAACTTCTTAAGAGGGATAATTCTTTTGTCTTCCCCGTCATTAATATGCCATTTCCTTTCGTGAACTGAAAAAAAGCTAAAATCCTCACTAGTACCTTACTACTTTCTATTTTTTTCCAACTTTAGATTGATCTGCAATAAAACAACAGAATATGTGCTTCTCTCTGTCTTTCTTTTAAATCCTACATGGCCTGGCTAATAAGTCAGTCCTTTGGTGTGGCCTATTAAACTTATCCAGTATTTTTTATATCATTGCAATAATATTATATGGCAGGCAAAAATATAATGATAAATGATAATTTGCCAAAAAGATTAAAAAACACTGAGGTGTTACCTATCAAAAGTTCTCCTTCTGTCTGTGATGTAGCACAGATTGTGATCGTGACAGTAAATCTGGTGCTATTGTTAATGCCATGGCACTTGGGTTTTTGGCTTGCTTTAGTCCAATCTGTGACATGCTTGTGAATATCTTTCTTCTGTTCTGTCTGTATGGCATATGGATTTCTGGGATACAACGTCAGACCTATCCACATAACAAGTGTTCAGAGCACCTTATCATTTTAAAAAGCCAATTACTCAAAAAGACAAATGTGAAATGTTTCACATTTAATGATGAGCAAATCTGCAAAACAAATGCAATTTTGCTCCTTCTAAAAAGTTTAGTTTAACTGTAAATATTGCAACGGAGTCTTGCATGACACACACCACCGATAGGGAAAAGCTCATTTTATACATATTGTATATCATCACTGTCAATTACATCTGCACGGTATTTAAAACAACGGTGGTATAAGTAATTAGAAATAAAGCAAATAGAATATTCTAAACTACAAGGCTCTGAAATCACTGTAAAAATGTCACTGCTAACATTGAACACTCTAAAAAAATATTTTGAAAGTCTCACCCAAAAAACTGAAAACTGCATATGTCTACAGAGGTAAAGGTCATTCATGAAACACTCAACAACAAAAAATACCAATTCATTTCTGAGAAATATTTGTCAATATGTAAAGAATGTTTTGTACATAAGTTCTCAGTTACTGTTGAATCAGTGGCTGTATGTAATATTCCCACATGGAATGATGTCCTTTTAAATACTTTAAAACAAAGGTTTAGTGAAAGATTTTATGGGGCCATCTTGAGTGCTGAGATTTTACGCATGAGCAGCACAACTAACAAAATACAATAACATTGGTTCTGCCACTGATTTATATATTTAAATATTTGTATCTATTTATGATAGCAACAATAGCTAATTCATAACTGTGCACCCCTACCCCATCAAAACAAAACAAAGAGAAGATCAAGGGAAAAAAAATCAATCCTACTCAGTATCTCCCATGCAGTTTATGTAAACACAGTTGTCACATTCAAATATCTTTACTTTTTTTTTTGCCTACACATTCTTTAAACCTTCTTTTAAACTGTGAACACGGGTAACAGAATATTATATGACATGAGAAATAGAATGCACCTGGCACTGGTAATTTCAGAAGAAACTAATCTCGATATTTATAACATCATTTAGCAAGCGGAACGGTTTTACCAGGCTTGGAATGTTGAGATATGAAAAAGTTCACTCAGTTCTTGGACTTTCATTCTACATTAGTATGTCTCCAATCAGCGGTTGCAAAACACACGTAGAAAAGCCCACTCTACTCTCTACCAGCAATTGAGACTAAAAAATAGCCGCAGATCTATCTATTGTATTTCATATTGTTATCCAGCACAGAACCGAAACAAGAAAAGCCGAACAACCTGTCCATATATTTGAGACAGAAAGTATAGTGGATCATAATATTTTTAAAGGTGTTTGCTGAAAATAAGTACATCACTTAGTTTTCTGTTATCCTCGTATATCATATTCTAACTGCATGAATGTGTGTCTTAGCTTGAAGTGAACTGATGTAATGATGTGCACGGCAACTGACTATTTTAATGCAACAGCTAATACTCACCAGCCGATCTCAGGACACTTAATTTAAATAAAACAAAGTAATGTTATGGATGCCTCTCATGAAAAGATACAGGGTCTAGAGAAACAAGTAAATAATCATTCCTTCTTGCCTCTCTAAAGCAATCAGATTTTACCCTATTTGTAAATCGAATAATTTGAGGTGCAAGCTGCTCCCAGACAGCAAGCATCCTTAATTTTCCATCTTTTACTTTCAACCAATTGAGTGTATTCTTCTCTTATGCTGAGCCTTAAACTCCTTGAAATGTGATGAAATATGTAATCCATCCAAATGTCCATGTTGCTGTGTGGCATCAGAATGATTCTGACTCATAGCGACCCTGTACAACAGAGTAGAACTGCCCCATAGGGTTTACAAAGCTGTAATCTTTACAGAAGCAGACTGCCACATCTTTCTCCCACCGAGCGGCTGTTGGTTTCGAACCACTGACCTTTGGGTTATCAGCCAAGGGCCACCAGGGCTCCTTCCAAATGTCGATCCAAAACAAACAAACAAACAAACAAACCCACTGCCATCGCGCCAATTTCAACTCACAGCGACCCTATAGGACAGAGTAGAACTGCCCCGTAGGGTTTCCAAGAAGTGGCTGGTGGGTTCAAACCGCCGACTTTGTGGTTTAGCAGCCAAGTTCTTAACCACTGCGCCACCAGGGCTCCCAACTGTCCATAGTAATGATTTAATTTCTAACAACTGGGACTTTAAACATGTAACACTGAAATGCTTACACTCATCCCAACATTTAAGTTAATGGCTTGTGCAGAAGTGTTTTCACGGAGGAAAATGATGATAGTAATGAAGCTTTGTCAAAAAGAAACCAGCTAACAGACTCACCAAGTGATGTAAACTAGATCTGAGTGCATGCAGAATGTGACTTGAGGGTCTGAACAGATCCCACTGGCCTGCAGTCAAGTTCCAAGTGATATCTGTTAACTAATCTGTTGCTAATTTCCGTAATTCTTGTGCTTTATAATCAAATCACAAAATCACATATTGAAGCTGGGAAGAAACTTAAAGATCATCTTTCCACCAATGGCCTTATTTGATATAGGAAAAGGATTTTAATCCAGAAGAACTGAGGGGCTTTCCAAGGAGCGTATTCCTAGAAGGGCCCCAGGCAGACCTGGAGTCAAATGGTCTGAGTTGGAGTTCTGGTTGCCCAACTTACTCTGTGAGTTATTTTAGCAAGTTTCTTAAGCTTTCTAAGAGGCAATTTTCCTATCTGTAAAAATCTGGTGACACCTATTTCCCAGAAATATTATGAATGAGATAATATATGGGAAAAATCTGTAAACCATAATGTAGACCACAAATACATTACAGGGCTTCCCTCCAAATCACCAGCAACTTGGTTCCTAGTTCTTTGATTTTATTTTATTTTCTGTCTTGCTTATCTCACAGGATATAAACCATTAAACAGCAAAGGCCACATCAGGGGATAAAAACTCAGCTTTTATAGATAGAAGCAAAGCTGCCAAGAAGGACATTTTCTTTCGCCTCAGTGTACTCTGAGGCTATCTGAAATGGCTTATTCACAGCTTGTACCCATCTTCTTCTAAAAAAAAAGGTCTAAAAAGAAGAAAAAAAGTAATAATGGTGTAAAAAGTAAGGAATAAGTACGACAGCTGCAAGCCTCCATAGTCAGCTTCCACATAATATTATTATGTGAAATGCTATCTGGGCAGTACCTGAGTCCATGAAGTGTCAGGTGGCCATTTGGCAAGAGAAAAAGGAAGGAATCAGATCAACATTTTATAAGTGGTTTTTTTTTTTTTTTTTTTTTGCACCTGTTATTCTACAATTTCTTTCAGTTATATTTCAAAACACTACAGTTGGGATCTCCTTGCCAACCTGAGATGGCATAAGCCTGGATAACAGAACAAAATGTGAGAAGGTCCTTCTGTCTTTAACGCCTGTTCACCAGTGAATCAGCCTCCAATTAATCTGTTTCTTCAGTAGGAGTTTAATAAAAGTCAAGCGCACACATGTTCAGGCTTGTTTAGTATTGAAGCTCTATTAACATTATCTGTCTAGCCAGGTCAAAAATCCTGTATAATTAAACACCAGAATCCATTTCAAAAATTTTAGGGATTTTTCCATTTATGATAAGCAATTGATTATCTGAGATAGGGATATTTAAATTTAAAATAGAAGTGCAATGAAAGGGATGCTTCTCATTAAACATTGCAGGGGGAAAAAGTTTGTTTCATGGCCAAACTGCACATAAAACTCAACATATTAGGTTTGTTATTTTCTATTTGTTTATGAACCAGAAAATTTGTGGTCATTCGGCAAACTCTTATTTCCATTTCACTGTGTGGGCAATGATCAGAGATGGTCGTTTACATTCAATCCTATACAGCATTATGCTTGGAGGAAGCTCTTAACCCAGTCATCTGTGCCTATGAACTGAGAGTGCCTCAGTGTTTTCTGGAGGAAATCAACAATGCTGCAGATGGAAATACAGGTTGAATGCATTTATGGCAAGCTGAATTAACAACTACAAAAGCTCAGATATGAAAGCTTCCCAAACCCCAGCTAGCCTACTTGGTTTAAGCAATGGTAGAGAAAATAAAATCCCAGGAAAGTCCAATTTTTTTAGAGTTTATGGTAAATGGCATTTAACCCATAACCGAGGTGGTACATTAACTTTGAATAAATCGCACAAACAGTATCACTTTAACTGACATCCCTTGCATCCACACTGGAGTCTACCTAAGTGCTCAGCCTGAGGAGTATGAAATCTGATTCTTTCTATTACATCTGCAATGTGGGAGGATGAATTAAAGATGATTCATATATATGGGACTTTCAGTACACTTACGAAAGTTTTTAAAGGCAGGTTAGTGATGAAAACACCATTCAAGACAGAAAGAAGAAAATTTCAAGGCAGAAAGGAGTTGATGATAGTCTACACTCAGCTTTCAGCTTTCATCCAGTTACTCAGAAGAATAATTTATCTCTTTCCTTTTATTCTATTTTTTTGGAGAATTTTTATAACCAATTCATCAAAGATATGGATCTATCTATACACGTTTCAAATGATTGCAGGGAGACATTCCAAGTATTTGAAACAACGATAAGGTAGACTTGCATGTTAGGGAAATTTCAAACTAGTGGAGAACTTATGACCATGTCATTATAAATCCAGCACCTTGCCAGGCAAAGTGCATCCTAGAGCCCACTTCCGCTTTCTGTTAGGATTTGTAGCATTCTTAATTTTGTTGCGACTTTCTATCCATGAAAAAGAAAAAATAACCAAAAATAAAAAGACAGTGAATAAAATGTTCTAGGTTCATATTATATTTTTGTTTTTCAGCCCCAAATCAGTATAGTTATAAAATACCTATATTTTTTAATGCGAGAAAAAAGACCTGGTGATCTGCTCCCGTAAAGATTACAGCCTAGGAAACCCTATGGGGCAGTTCTACTCTGTCATAAAGAGTTACTATGAGTCGGAATCTACTCGATGGCACAGAACAACAATAAAAACTTAAGACTTACTGAATCAGAAACTCGAGTGGCAAGGCCCTGCAACCTGTGTTAACAAGCCCTCTACGTGATTCAGAATTGACTCGACAGCACACAGCAATAGCAACAACATATTTTTTTTAAGTATTGGTACCATTCATAGCATTTATCTCTAATGTACCAACTTTACCTTCTGTTAGAACATGTGGAATTTAGCAATTTTTAATAAGCAATTAAAAACATATTAAAAATACTCTACTTAAGACAGTAACCAGAAACCTAAGTTCTATTCACACATTCATCATACGAAATGTAGGTGATAAAATATATTTAGCATTCCTATTTATTATTATTGTTGGTATTTACCTTTAACATCATTCTGATTATTATCCACGTTAATCTGATCTTCACATCCACTTCATTCACTGAAATGAATAACTGTCCATGCTATGTTTAGGAATTCATGCCATCTGACCCTCAGTCTTCTTCTCTTGCCAAGAGTCTGTATCTGTCTCACTTTAGCTGGCAAAATGTAGTCTGTCAACCTTTTACTCTTTGTAGCACTTGCAAATTAGAAAATAACATGGAGGACAAGAACCCTATCTTCAAGGAAATTTCTGGTATTCTCCCACTTCATCTCTAAATTTGTGAGTTATGTAGTCTTTCTACATCTCATGGTTTCTATTACTAAATGTAAGAAACCATGAGATAATTCATATAAATAATCTTTACAAACTCCAAAGAGCTATATCCATGAAAGACAATTGTTAATACAATTCCCTGTACTCCTGGGATATTGTACATTGGAGTCCTTCATCTTCTTGACTGAATATGCTGGAGCCATGTGGGCCCTCATGCACACATCTAGCAGAGCAACAAATATCCCAAGAAGACAGGCTGTGCTCTAAGATGTTTTCATTTCCTTAGGAAGAAGCTCCTGAAACCTTCAGGAAGCTGGAGGTACCAGCTTTGATTAGTAAGATAATGATTTAAATCCTCTTTAAGACTTTAGAATCTTTGCCAAAAAAAAAAAAAAAAAAAAAATTGGGGTCCTTCTGATTGGATCAGACCTTTTACTTGGACTATCACTGCATCTTTAAGTAATATGTTGTTCTAGTCACAAGAGGCCACTTGAGAGGGGACTCACTGCTTATTGAAACCCATACCAGGTGATGCTGTATTTCTCATTCCACCTGGCCATCAGTTTATACTCCTAGGTACCTTATTGAAAATGCAAAAAGAAGATCCTGTGATTTGGTTCATGAACTTGTGATGATATTTCTGACAATGTTTTTAGCCTGTTAAAATGAAAGAATTTTCTAGAAGCACACAAGCAATAATAATATAAACATTTGGGTTCTCTCTGATGCCTTCAAACTTAGCTGAGTAAAACAGACTCAACAAAACAGAAACTAATATGCAGCATTATTTCACCTCCTTTTTGATGAGACCATCAGTGAATCTTCTTTGATTTATGATTAAATTTTAGGAGAGTCAGACTTGCTCAGAAGTTGGCAGGGTCTATGGTGTAATGATGAACTTCAATAGTTTCACAAAAAAAAAATTAATAAAATATGAATGACGTGCTTCATTCCCTGGAATTGAAGCCTTGGTGCCACAGTGGGTAAGAGCTTGACTGCTAACCAAAGGGTTAGCAGTTTGAATCCATCAGCTGCTCCTTGGAAACCCTATGGGGCAGTTCTACTCTGTCCTATAGGGTCGCTGTGAGTCGGAATCGACTCCACGGCAATGAGTTTGGCTTTTTTTTTTGGTTTGGTTCCGATTTTGGCTAGCACCATCTTAATCTGCCAATATGCCCTACTATGCACCATGCACTCCGAGAGAAACTTACCTTGTTTCTGCTGGCTAAAATCTTTAGTGGTTTCTCCTGGCTCTTA
The DNA here is from genome assembly GCF_000243295.1 of Trichechus manatus latirostris. NCBI lineage: Eukaryota > Metazoa > Chordata > Mammalia > Sirenia > Trichechidae > Trichechus > Trichechus manatus. The sequence goes on along the minus strand of NW_004443969.1, from coordinate 18,800,910 downwards.
GATAAAAGTGCAACATGTTTAGCATTGCTGACAGGGTCCTGCATTGTCTGGTTTCTGCCTACCTGACTGACCTTAGCTCTTACCATGCTCTATCTTCTTCATTCCATTCTTTCCAGATTTCTTTTGGTTCCTCAAACATGCCATGCTCTCTCCTGCCACAGGGCCTTTGAACAAGACGCTCCTTCTGTCTGTAGTTCTGATAGCCTCTCTTTTCACTTGTGTATGTCCACTCATCTTCCTGTTCCTAATTTAAAGATCTTTTCCTTAGGAGCCCCTTCCTGACTCCAGAGACTACATATTCTTAGAGTCTTTAATACTATGTCCCTTGCTTTTTATATACCAAAGAAATCTTCTGAAGGTAACTGCTCTGGTGTGCTCACACTGTACTTTCCCTAAATATCACTCTTCAAATGTGTGAATAATTAATTATTTGTTTAATATCTGTCTTTCCACTTACACCTTAAACATCATGAAGGTGGGGACTGTGTTTTGTTCACCACTGAATTCTTAGCCCTAAATACAGTGCTTGGAACATAAAAGGGGCTCAAAAAATATCTACTGACTAAATGAGAACCCATTTTCATTTTAAAGTACAGAGATCTCTTGCTCTTCCCTGCCTGCTGAATACCAACTCAGTTCTCAAAGGTCAAGCTGAAATACCATCTCTTTACTGGGTTTTATTCCCTGTCATCTGATTTAATCCCTCTTTGATCTTCTTGTATGCTCATATCTGTTCCTCAATAAATTTTAAGCTCTTTCAATGTTAAGAATTATACATTTTTTAACCATTGTATTCTCCACATTATGTACTCCAGGTGTTTAGAGTATATTTTTTTGAACTGAGTTTTTATTAATTATGTGTGGTTTTGTTGCTAAACTATGGTGGTGGGTAATCGAGAAAGACAGTCTCTGACAGGCAAAGACGGAACCTTTTTCTTTTGCTCTCTCTTCCTCCCTCTACCCTGAGTGGTAATTTTGACGACTTTCACACCTTGTTTTTTCTTGATGATATGACGCATGATGGAGTGTTGGAATTTTTATCTTCCCTTTGTCACAATGTGTAGCAAGGAAAATCTTCTGCTAACAAATAAGCTGCCTCATTTCTCTCTGTTTGAAAATACATTTTACCACATAACTTGTGACTTTACCAGTCTCCTTAGCTCTAAAGATAATAACAACTATTTCAAAACATAAAACAAAATTCACATTGAAGTGTACTGGATGATTTCTTTGTACTTCGTAAGTCCTTAACCAGGATGAAAAAAGATGCCAGCTCAGGAAACATGGATGCCATTACCTGGGAACCCTCTTTCAAATTTTCGTTTGTTATTCTCAGTTGGCAGTAGACAGTATTCGCCATTACAGGTTACCATTTAGAATATGGGAAATTGAAAGGCTTCATTACTTCTCCCTGCGTCCACAACTGTAGTGTGGAAGCTGTGTTTTGCAGTCTTTTTATTTTTTATAAACTTGCCAACAAGGAAGAGAGTCACTTGTGCTCTAGTCTTCGCTGTCACTAGGTTTTGAGTCACCTTGGACCTCCCTCTTATGCTTCATAGACTAGTATATTTATGGCTGCTTTCATCTCTGAGAGTCTATTAGTTTATGCAGAACGGTAATGAGGTTGTAGCTGAAAGTTGTAGGGAAGTTGTTAAGTGTTTGTCACATTGAATGAGCAAAGAAGTCCATTTGAAAAGCTCTAATTAAGTTGTCATGGTGTGTATTGTGTGCTTATTTAGTGATGACTGTATCTATCCATCAACAATTAATAGCCTCAGTTTAAAAAAGGGTGGAGTTTTAGGAAAACCCTTGTTAATTTTCAGTGTCCTTTTAAGCTACAGAAGCAGGTTAGCCATGACCCCAATAGAGTCCATCTATTGGCACGTACGAACACAATGCTGACAAAGGTTTAATGGGAAGTAGGCTTGCTAAATGGACATATTCAGGGGATTGCTTTTTCTCCCATTAGATTGGCTTTATGGTAACATCAATTTGAAGTGTACCTTTCTGTTTCATTTACATTCCAACTGGGAAGATAGTCTTGTGAAAGACATCTTTCATAACGACCTTCCCCCAAATTTCCCTTTCCATTTCTTAAGTACCAATTAAATAATAATATAAGATTTCTTGTAAACTATCTGGAGAGATTCTCTAAACTATAAATTATGGATAGATTGCATTGTGCATAGTAATGTTAGTAATGATGCCTATCCTGTGAATAAATCATTATTGATGACACAGGCCCTAGATCTCAGTGTATGAACTGCAATATTGAAAATATAGTTTTTGGATTATAAAATTTAGAAAGATCTAAGTCTTATAATGGACTTGAATATACTAATGATGGTGGAGATGGCACAGGGCCGGGCAATGTTTCATTCTACTTTATTTGCGGTCACTATGAGTGAGAGCCAACTCCAGTACAACCAACAACAACGAGCCAAAGAGGCAAAGAGGCTAGCTTTGGCTGTCTAGTTCTTTTGGGCTGTCCAGGCTCCACTTTCTTTCCCCCCACAAATCTAAAACTGAAAGTAGGACCAGAGAGCCTTAGAATTAAACTTATTAAAAATAATCTCTTTTGAAGAAATTAAAGTCTCTAATTTATTTTGTAAAAGGGAGGAGCAAAAATCTGTCTGGAAAAAATATATTTTTCTTATCCATTTTTAATGTATATATTTAACATATGGTCTATATTTTTAAGCCTTGCGTTTGTAAGAGCATTTAGCTGTCAAGATTTTTATCCTGGAACATGTATCTACAGTGTGTTAGTTTAAGAACACATTTTCTCACTAATTACTGAACAATTCTCAAATGATAGTGACTTTCCTTGAAAACTAGAGCAGTCATCCAGAGGCTAAACTCATATCAAGGAGCCATACGTGCTGTACAGAATTTGCCCTATACCCCCCAAAACCAAAATAACAACAAAAAACTCTGAGCATGTTTATTAGTTTTATATTTCCTCAATACCTCATCCATCTCCACTTCCCTTGCCGATTTCATAACATACCCCAAGCTGCTGAAACAACCATATACTCATCCAAAGTTATCCAAAATAAATCTCATTTGTCTTCTATGAGTAGTGTATATATGCGTTACTGTGAGCTAAAGGGTATATACTGTGGGGATATACTCATTATTCCAACGTGCATTTCTAAATGCAGGTTCACACAAAGTAGATGGGCATTTAATGCTCAATACAATGTATAATCTTTTGAATCTACCTATCAATAACGCATCTGCTGACAAATATATAATATACAATAATTCCTCCAGAAAGTATAATTTCAATATATACTTTTGAAAATTTAAAAAAAAAATTGAGATATGGATCAATTGGCAAAGCCTTGGCAGGATAGTAACATTTCCTTTCTGTGTTATATCTGAATTACATTTGGGATTATTGCAAAATAGTAGCTTCATATAAATACATACCTTTTCAGAGAACAAAAGCAGTTAAGTATTTGGAAAAGTATAAAATAACTATAGGTACTTTCCCACATGTTCTTACAAAAATGCATAACTTGATAGGCGTTACTTTGGAAACTGACCACTCAGATTCTGCTGTTTCTGTGGATCCCTGTTACCTAATTTATTCCTGTCACACTTTTTTGAAGCCAATGGACCTCTACTTCTCCCCCAGGAAAGTCTTGGATAGCCTATGTGTTAGTTTCTAATAATACTTTCTTGTTTGTGACCTGAAGTACCACAAGAATAACCTTTCCCAGGTTCCAATGACAACATGATAAATGTCTTGAATCTACTGTAATTATTTTTGAAATGTGAATTAAGGCAATGTTTGCTCAGGATTTTCTTTTAAAAAGAAAAAGAAAATATACAATTTCAGTCTACTATTGGGCTGGAAAAAACCTTTGGGTCTTCTTTTTCGGTGTTCCAAATTTTCCTTCTCAGGGCAAGGGGAAGGAAATTCTGTAACCACATCCAGTCATGTGGTCAAGGATGGTTCAGAGCCACACAATTGTGTTCCCAAGGTGGCATGAAAAGGGGTATAGTTGTAGTGTATCATTTTCTTTTGTAACTTTATAATTAGGAGTCAATTAAGTGTTTGCTTAATAATTGGTCTCCAGACTAAAGGCAGACTCCCAAAACTAAGAAAATAAAAACTTCTCTTATGCAACTTAGCATGTTTTAGAACAGGGTAGAAATCAGATCTCGCCTCACATAATAACATAAACGTTTCTCCGTGGTTGCACCTAACAAAGGTATCACATGGGCATGAATCAACAAGGGTAACATATTTCACTATAGTTAATTATCCTGATTTATCCCAAGAAACTAGGTTATATTCTGTAATCTGTGAGGAAATCTGCTGTTCTAGTCCTAAATCCTTCCCTCAGCCAGGTGATTATCAACTACATTTTTGTACAGGAGGGAATTAATGCCACATACTGCCTAAGCAGCTTTGAAGGAAAAAAAGGCCTGGACCCGTAATAACTTTTGTGCAGGGTATTGATTCAGAGAGCACGAGGGAGCCCACAGTCTCAGGGGTTTCTGGGAGCTTTCTATGCCCTTCTTTACCTTTTACATTCTACCACACTTGCACCACCACTGTGAACCCTCACATCAACTCTCTGCGGGAGACCCCAGGTAACTCTGAACTGGAGTTACCACAGACTGAGTAAAACCATAGGTAAAAAGCTGGCCTCACAATGAAATCTGATTTTCTAGCCAGTAACAATCAATACAGCTTTAAAATTTGATAACAAGGAACTTTGGCAGAAATAATCAGGTTTGCTGTAAAACGCTGAGGCAAATTTTCTCCCAAGTATATGGTTTGTTCTTTGCTTTAGGTTGATACGTTAGCAGGTATATTTAATTGTATTTGCGTGCACGTGTGTGTGTGTCTGTATGTTTTCTAAGGGTTTACTGGCAAACATCTAAGGGTGAATCTGAAAGCTTCTGTTGGAACCCATAAGCATACTAAGCTGTGGGTTGAGGGTAAAGAGGGAGAAAGTGAAGGGAGCGGGGAGGAGAGAGTGGGGCCCAGCATCTCCTGCTCCATGAATTTATTCAAAAGCATTTCAATCTGTGTGCACATCTTCATCACTTCAGCGATAATTAAATCTCAGCATCACAGGTGATGTCCTCACACAGTCTCTTTCCCTGGTTCCCACTGGGCCAATGAAGCAGGCCTCCCTGTGAGTCCTGTTAGCACAGATCAGGTGGTAATGTGGAGGGACAGATGAGCTTTAGCTGACAGATGGCAAGATGACCTGGAAAACCTGCCCCCTTTTCTAGGATCAGGCAGCAGCTGACAGGTATTATTTCATAAAATAACGTCTAAAAGGAATCGCCAGGGTCTTCGCATTAATCTAAGGCTGCAACCAGCCATGTAACGTTTATGTCAGAACAAATCTGTCTCTATGCAGGAGAGGGAAAGTGGTTTTTGATGAAGTTGTTCATAAATTTTAATATAATATGCCTGATGGTGTCAGATATAGTCTCATATCTCTTTTATATTTAAAGGCTCTAGTGAAACATAGAAATATTCAATCTTCAACAAGCTACTTTTAAATAACTAAAAAGTTAACCAAGGATACCTTACTGCCTCTTTTCTTTTTTTTTTTTTTTTTGGTATTTTCAATAAAGAACTTGTTCATCTGAGCTCCCTGTTTTTAAATGAGAATTATTTCAACGCTATGAAAAGCTTTCTGCCTGGGGTACCAAACGAAAGGAGTGAAGCTGTTGCAAAGCTACTTTTATGGAAAACTTGCTTTCTGGAAAGGAGGAAACTTGCCCAAACCCACAAGTATACAACAACGGCAGGAAGCCCCTGTCTTCTACATACATAAATAATATTTCACAACTTCTGGTGAAAAAAAAAATATATCCACCACTGACTGGTTGGCAGAGATAACCCTTTCATTAAATGAGCTCTCCAGGCACCTGACATTTGAAAATTTCAGCCCAAATGAATATGCAGGGAATTCAACCACCTGGAAGGGGCCTGGTTTTGTCTGCCCCACGTTTATTTCCCAAAAGAATGATGTGGCAAGGTATAACTAAAGGCTCAATTTGCACCTACCTACTACATACCAAACTCACTTCAGGTCTTGCTCTAAAAGTACAATCTAATATTTTAGCACCAAATTTCTAAACCTGCCAGGGAAAAATGGTAACATCTTTTTATTTTTTTGATTGTCATAAAAAAGGGAGAAACATTTACTGGGATTATGTCAAAGGAAGGAACTTTTCCTCTTCTTTAGACCTTTTGTGGTATAAAATTGTCTATTCAGTGCCTCTAAGGATAACGGTAAAGTGTATTCGTGATCGTAACAGACACACAAATAACCTGGAGAGGGACGTATTATGGAGACGGAGCCATCTCCACATACTTTGCAATCACATTGTCACCTGCCCATCTGGTACAGACCTGGGTTTATTAGCAAATGCATCATATACAGAAACATGCCGTTTTTGTGTTTCAAAAAGATGTACTGAACACAATTTATAAAAAGGAATAACACCTTAGTAAAGAAAACAGAAAAATACAAACATCAAGATGTCACTTTTAAACACAGAAATTATTGAGGCATATGGGATAATTTTATAATCTACTTAGGTACTCTGAAAACACTACCTAGCCTGAAGCTCTCTAAACTACTAGTTCAACGAATGTATAAAGAAAAGCAAATTTTCCATTTGGCATAATGAAATGAACCATTTCATTTCATTTTAGCATAATCATATTTACCTTTTTAAAAATTTTACCAAAATGTCCCTGGCCTTTGGGAAAAGTTTGACAGTCACTACTTTATGATGAACATACAATAAATCACAAATTAACAGAATAAGTATATAATTTAGATCTAATCGTAGTAAAAATACTCTTACCTTACGCAATTAGGACCAATAATTGATGAATAATTTAAAGCATTGTTTAAGTGAGGAGTCATTATAAAATTATACATACATAATACATACCTGTTACTTCAATTTAATATATTGAACATATATATTTATTTGTCAACATTTTTAGGTAGGGCCAAATCTTTTCTTTGTATGAAGGTGAAATTTGGGGGTTCATGCTGTCTTTCTTCCATAAATCTATCTGTAAAGTATTATGTATGATTCCTATTTTTGGTTTTTTTAAAGTAAGGTACAAACTCAGATATATGTAAACTAAGCACAGAGTACTGGATTTTCAAGATTTTTCCCAAAGTTTTACAGTTGTCCTACCCATACCAAAACTGGATCAATTTACTTAGCAATTCATTTATCAAGTCTTCCAAACTATTTACCTTTAGCTTTCACAGAAACAAGGAATTCTGGTGGTGCACTGCTTAATCACTCCGCTGCTAACCTAAAGGTCGACAGTTCAAACCCATCAGCAGCTCCGTGGGAAAAAGATACGGCAGTTTGCTTTCATGAAGATTGTACTGTACTGTTAAATGCCATCGAGTAGGTTCTGACTCTTAGCGACCCTATGTACAACAGAACAAAACACTGCCTGGTCCTTTGCTACCCTCGTAATAGTTGCTACATTTGAGCCCACTGTTGCAGCCACGGTGTCAATCCGTATCGTTGAGAGACTTCCTCTTTTTCCCTGACCCTCTACTTTACCAAGCATGATGTCCTTCTCCAGGGACTGGTCCCTCCTGATAACATATCCAAAGTATGTGAGACAAAGTCTCACCATCCTCCCTTCTAACGAGCATTCTAGCTATACTTGTTCCAAGACAGATTTGTTCGTTTTTCTGGCTGGCAGTCCATGGTATATGCAATATTATTCACCAACACCATAATTCAAATGCACTGATTTTTTTTGATCTTCCTTATTCATTGTCCAGCTTCTGAATGCATATGAAGGGATTGAAATTACTATGGCTTGGGTCAGGCACACCTTACAACTCAAAGTAACACCTTCGCTTTTCAACACTTTACACAGATCTTTTGCAGCAGATTTGCCAATGCAATCAATATATCATTTGATTTCTTGACTCTGCTTCCATGGGCATTGATTGTGGATTCAAATAAAATGAAATCCTTGACAACTTCAATATTTTCTCTGTTTATCATGATGTTGCTTTCCTGGTCCGGTTGTCAGATTGCTGTTTTCTTTATGTTGAGGTGTAATCCATACTGAAGGTTGTACTCTTTGGTCTTCATCAGTAAGTGCTTCAAGTCCTCTTCACTTTCAGCAAGCAGGGTTGTGTCATCTGCATATTGCAGGTTGTTAACGATCCTTTCTCCAATCTTGATGCCGAGTTCTTCTTCATATAGTCCAGCTTCTCGGATTATTTGAATGTAGATTGAATAAGAATGGTGAAAGGATACAATCCTGATGCACATCTTTCCTGATTTTAAACCATGTAGTATCTCCTTGTTATGTTCAAATGACTGTCTCTTGCTCTATGTACAGGTTCCACATGAGTACAATTAAGTGTTCTGCAATTCCCATTCTTGCAATGTTATCCATAATTTGTTATGATCCACATGGCCCGATGCCTTTGCGTAGTCAATAAAACACAGGTAAACAACTTTCTGGTATTCTCTGCTTTCAGCCAAGACCCATCTGACATTAGCAATGATATCCCTCATTCCACATACTCTTCTGAAGCTGGCTTGAATTTCTGGCAGTACCCAGTTTATGTACTGCTATAACTACTTTTGAATTATCTTCAGTAAAATTTTACTTGCATGTGATATTAATGACATTGTTTGTTAATACTCACATTCTGTTGGATCATCTTTCTTTGGAATGGGCATAAATATGGCTCTCTTCCAGTCAGTTGGCCAGGTAGCTGTCTTCCAAATTTCATGGCATAGACGATCGAGCACTTTCAGCATTGCATCCGTTTGTTGAAACATCTCAGCTGGTATTCCCTTAATTCCTGGAGCCTTGATTTTCACCAATGCCTTCAGTGCAGCTTGGATTTCTTCCTTCAGTATTATTGGTTCTTGATCATACACTACCTCCTGAAATGCTTGGAGACTGACCAATTATTTTTGGTATGGTGACTCTGTGTATTCCTTCCATCTTCTTTTGATGCTTCCAATTTTTGCCCATAGAATCCTTCAATACTGCAACTTGAGGCTTGAATTTTTTTCTTCAGTTACTCAGCTTGAGAAATTGCCAAGCATGTTTGCCCTTTCGGTTTTCTAACTCCAGGTCTTTTCACGTGTCATTATAATACTTTGTCTCCTCAAGCTGCCCTTTGACATCTTCTCTTCAGCTCTTTTACTTCATCATTTCATCCTTTGGCTTTAGCTAGTCTACATTCAAGACCAAGTTTCAGAGTCTCTTCTGACATTTATTTTGGTCTTTTCTTTCCTTCCTGTCTTTTTAATGACCTTTTACTTTCTTCCTGTATGATGTCCTTGATGTCATCCCACAACTTGTCTGGTCTTCAGTCATTAGTATTCAATGCATCAAATCTATTCTTGAGATAGTCTTTAAATTCAGGTGGGATCTACTCAAGGTCGTACTTTGGCTCTTGTGGGCTTGCTGTAATTTTCTTCAGCTTTAACTTGAACTTGCATATGAGCAGTTGATGGTCTGTTCCACAGATGGCCCCTGGCCTTGTTCTTACTGATGATATTGAGCTCTTCCATGGTCTCTTTCCACAGATGTAGTCTATTTGATCCCTGTGTATTCCATCTGGCAAGGTCCAAATGTTTAGTCACCATTTATGTCATTTAAAAAAGGTATTTCCAGTAAATAGGTCGTTAATCTTGCAAAATTCTACCATGTCATCTCCGGCATCATTTCTATCACCAAGGCCATATTTTCCAACTACTGATCCTTCTACTTTGTTTCCAGATTTTGCATTCCAATCACCAACAATTATCAATGCATCTTGACTGCATGTTTGATCAATTTCAAACTGCAGAAGTTGGTAAAAATCTTCAATTTCTTCATCTTTGGCATTAGTGGTTTGTATGTAAATTTGATTAATAGTCATATTAACTGGTGTTCCTTGTAGGCATATAGATATTACCCTTTCATAGACAGCACTCTACATCAGGATAGATCTTCAAATGTTCTTTTTGACAATGAGTATGATGCTTTTCCTCTTAAATTTGTCATTCCTGGCATAAAAGTCCAAGAAACCAAACCTGTTGCTGTCTGGTCAATTCCAACCCATAGCAACCTTAGACCATATATAAGATTTTTTGGTTCAAAGTGGCCAATACCAGTCCATTTCAGCTCACTAATGCCTAGGATATTTCTCTTCAAGCTTTCCATTTCATTTTTGACAAAGGAAATTCCTGAATTGGGACTCTTACATCCTGTTTAATGGTTCAAACTATTGCCACCTGTCAATGGGCATTTAAAAAAATTAAGTAAAAATTACTTCATTCAACATTCATCAATGTTCCTTTATTCCCTTAGTGTGCTCAGTGAACTTCCACTATTACAAAAATGTGCAATTCCTGTTTTACTACTTTTTCATTTTGTTTTTCTTTTCCTACTGATACATATAATTATTTCTGATAAAAACTTTTCTTATTATATGGCGAAGTAGTGAGATTGTTATGTATCAACTTGTGCTCTAAAACAGAATGAAAAAAAAACCCACTGCGGCTGAGTTGATTCTAACTCATAGTAATCCTACAGAACAGAGTAGACTGCCCCCATAGGGTTTCCAAGGCTGGAATCTTTACAGAAACAGACACTCCCATCTTTCTTTCGCAGAGCGGATGGTGGGTTCAAATTGCCAACCTTTAGGTTAGCAGCTGGGTTAAAATAGATAACATTTATGCAATATTAGAAGCTCATTTGGCCATTTGAAACAAACATTAATGTCTGCACAAGCAGACTTACCAACATCTTTTTGCTGTTGTTGTTGAAGGCCTTGGATGAATGCATGCAAAAATGTAAATATTATAAAGGACGATTCCAATCTCTTCCTTCCAAACTCTTTTCACTTCTGTTATCTAATCATAAGCCTTCCTAGCTACATTTTCTCTTCTCTAACATGGGTCTTTTGAAGGCATTGCTTTTCTCCTCCTTTTAATTCAAGACAAGTTGTGCTTTCTTTTTCAATGGGCTTGCAATAATGTCATTCCTTAACTATAAAACAATCTTTAAATTAAAACAACAATTTTCTTTTTTGGATATATGGCTCATTTCAGGGTGAAGACACATAGCACATTCAGCCAAATCTATTAATATTTTTTAACAATCCTTTTGCCTGGAAAAACCCAACACCACTTGGCCATTTTTTTGCCTACTTAATAATATCCCTCCTGTCAATACATAGATGATCTATGAACTATGTGTTGGTGGCTGAGTGGTTTCAGGCTGCAATACAACTCAAGTGGAATTCATCTGCATTTCCTCTCTTCATCGATAATGTGAATTACATCATGTATGTCTTAAGAAAACCATTTATTTTTTATGCTTGGCCATAAAATGTACTATGACAATGATTAGAGGTGAATATGAACATTAAAAAGTCCCAAGAAACAATAGAGAGGAAGTATTTATTTATGTAGTTCAGAGCATTAGCACGATGTTCCACTGCCAAAGATGACTGCTGGGACTTGAAATGGTCTTTTATCTGGTGCTTATAGTTCTGTCTCCTCTGATTATCTCAACATGAATACAGATATAAATGAGAAAACCTAAAAAACCTAGTTCAATATGTACATAAAGACTTCCACATTTTCTAAACCAAAATAACTTTGGCTTGATTAGTTCATATCATCTCTTGAAAATAACTAGCTTTAGTTTAGGAGAACTATAATGCACTTCAGAGTCTCTGGGTAGTGCAAACAGTTAATGCACTAGGCTACTAACCAAAAGGTTGGAGGTTTGAGTCCACCCAGAGATGCCTCGGAAGAAAAGTCTACCAATCTACTTTGAAAAATCAGCCATTGAAAACCCTATGGAGCACAGATCTACTCTGACACAAATGGGGTCTCCGTTAGTCAGAATCGACTGGACAGCAACTGGTACTGGTTATAGGACACTTCGAAGCTATTTTACTCAAATTTGGTGCCTGAGAGTTGGAAAGTTATCTTGCAGGCTAAATAATGGTTACACTGACTGTCCTATCATTTGAGAAGGGGAACTATTACTGTAATTCCACCTTCCTTAGTATAGAAAAAAATACTGAGACACATCTTGAACACATTCAGGTAATTTCAGCAATCAGTGTGCAGTTTGGTGAAATGCCTGCTGGTTGGGGTGTCCAGAAAAAAAGCCATTCTAATGTCTACAAACTCTCAAAACATATGCCTTCACTTATGAGTTTAGCTATTATTTTGATAAAATAAAGTGAATTTTCACCTAAACTCTCTAAAAGTCCAGTAGCCTTAGCTCGGCCACGCTGAGACTTACAGTCAGGGGGCAGCAAACACTGTGATTGACTCTTTCAGCTAGAGCTTCTCTACCAACCTATTTATCTTGTCTTTGCGGGTTGTGCATAAAACCTGATGTTTCAATCACCGTAAATAACTGCATGTGTCACCCCGAAGTGGTCCTGATTCAGGAAGACACTCCTCTCCTTTGTGTGGTTAGAAAACACATGCTTGACCTCTGTGAGCTCTATTCCATCACTGTGGTTTATATAAAAACCTAAGATTGGGAGATTTCTGAAGTAGTCATCAATTTTACATGGTGAATTTATGAGAAGCTTCTCTCCAGGTAAAATAAAATGGTAGCCTAGGGCTTCTAGCAAATGCTTAACCCTACTGGCATTTTTAGAATGAAATAAAATCTCTTTCTAGAAAGGCATGTCTTATTCAATTTTCCGTAGAAAGGGTATTAGGGGGAAAGTTTTCTTCTCTGAAGTTTTTTTTTTTTTTTTCATAATGGGAAAAGGTATACCTAGACCAGACAGGTTAGGTCCAATTCTGCAAAAAGGTAAATCTAGACTAGATAGGTTAGGTCCAATTCTGCTCGGAGGCAGAGGGAAGGAGTACATGACCTTTCAAGGGGCCTTCATGCCTGTGATTATGAGTTTACTTACAATACGAAATCCAGATGACAGCTTACAACAGAAGGATGCTTGAAATATGGGTAATTCCTGAATGACGCCAGGAAAAGAGAGAGCTATTTTGGAATACCCAAACCCTTTTTCAAGTTTTACTTATGCAGGTGGGTTACATTCCCCTACTATGTACTTAGCAACATTTTTTTTTTTTTTTGAAACTCTGAAACACATAGGCCTTTTTGCCTGAGTTAAATTTGTTTCCTTAGCTGGTAAAGCTTTTCCTTTCCATATGGTCAGGATAGCTAATTTAGTTTGTCTCTGAGGTGGCCAACATTATAGTGTGGTATCATAGAATATAAAAATAAAAGAAGGTATGAAAACCTTATTCTAAAAATGAAATAAAAACAGATGGGACATACGTTTCTAACGTATTTAATTTGCATCGTCTTTTTCTCCTTTTAAAGTCCTTGTGGACCAATCTTGCAAAAAAGCAAAACAAACCCTAAACACTCCAGTTCTATGCCAGCAAGCTGCCAGGCTGATCTTTTTATCTCCATCAACTCCATGAAAAATCAACGAAAAGAAAAAATTAAAAAACCCATGCGTTTAAATGTCCCGAAAATTTTTAAATAAATTTTTTTAAAATAAAATTCTTACTTTTTTTCCTTGCATATAATCAAACTATTGCCAAGCAGAAGGGCAGTAATCTACAAGGTTGAATGACCCCTGGGAGCCTAATGGTGACTTTTGTCTCAGGGGGATGGCAAGGACTTTCCAAGGTGGCCCGGAAGCGCATACAGCTGGCTGTCAATTTCAGTTTCCTCTCCAATACTTTTCTCTTTCTTTAATGCCACAGTAAAGATTTCATCATTCCTCCAAGACCCCATCTCATAAGCCCTGCCCCTAGAATCTTGATTTCATCAGATTTGCCCAATGTAACTTGTTTAGTAGCTCACTGCATAATACCCTTGCGGTCTAGTACCAGCAACCACATGTGAATAAGTCTAGGTCTGTGTGATGTCAAAGCAAATGAATTAGGAGACAAAATAATTTAGGCACATAATTACTGGTTTTGTCTGAACAACTGGCTTAACTACTTTTTTTTCCTACAGTTTCCTGAATTGACTTTTTTTTTAAAATCAAATCAACACACTGGAGAATTGCTTGAGAACTGCAAGGATCTGGCTCAATATAGAATATGTGACACAAATTATTACGTATACTTTTCCATGTTTGGCGTAATTATTTTTTTTAAAAAAGCACTTCCAAAAGAGATGGTTTGGGTCCGCCATGGGGTTAGAGCTGCATTATTAGCAACAGAGGATTTGCAAACAAAATTTCTTTCGAACATTAGAAAAATGTACTTTTATTACTAACCTCAAGAATACTTTATTCATTAATAGTTACTCCTAATTTTTTAATTGAAAATACGTTCAAATAAAACCATTGTCATGCTACTCCAGTGTAAATGAGTCCAGATATCTGTTTGAACAAAATGCTTTATTTTCCTCAATTTTCTAGAATAAAATAATAAATAAATACATAATGGAAGTGACAATAACAATCATAAATTGTCATCAGATGAAAACTTAGAAGGCTTCTTAGGCAAACACTCTAATTCTGGTTTAAACAGCTTTATCTATTTACAGCATGTTCTCTTTTTTTCCCCTATCATAATTCAGAAATCTTTAAAATGATTTCACTGATTAGTGGAACCAGGCATTAAATTTGTGAACTGGCAAGTTTTTTGCTTTCCTCTGGTACCTTGATACATGCCTAAGGAATAAAATTTGGAAAGAAAAATAAAACCACGGTGGGTATTACCGATACTTAATCATTTTCTTTCCATAACACCTGATATCTCAGTGTTTTCCTTTTCTCAAGTCAGGATGTTTACCAAACGAATTTATATAGAGCGTTAAAGAGCTACTTGTAAAGGTTGTTGTTCAAATTGGAGGCTTAAGCAAATGCTTTTTGATCAGTGTCTTGAGTCTGACTCTTCCTTTTCTACGAGAACTCGCAAACCAAGAGTGCAAGCGAACAGCTCAGAAACGTCACAGATGAAGACAGCAGCCGTCAGTGGCACTTTCAGCCTCACGGGACCCTCCCAATTGCTGAAAGCTGCCACCATTTCCTTCGGAAGCAAGTGTGAGGAAAATTCTGTTCTTAGTTGGTGAAGCCAGTGCCACTGAGGATAGTATCTTAAAAAAGAAGAAGGAGGAGGAAGGGAGAGAGGGAGGGAGGAAAGAAATGGGGGAGAAGAGGGAGACAGGGAGGGAAGAAAGAAGGAAGGGAAATAAAAAGGTCCCGAGGGAAGTGAAATGCCAAAATGCAAATTGTGGTATCTTGGAAAACACACCAAACGAGGCACCATAAAACACAGATTGCCTGATTTGCTGAGTTTGAAAGCCACCTCTTATTTGTGTCCTCTTCCCTTTATATTTTTTATTTAACAGTCCAAGTGCTTCATAACACTGCAGAGTGGGGTAAGAATCAATTGCTAGGAAGCACCAAGATGGAGAAACCTGGTAAGGGACTGGGTTGATAGTGATGTCAGTCAATTTCAGGGAAAATTCTGAAAGAAAACAAGAGGATGGCCATCGTCTACAGGAGAGGGTGTCTGTAAATCACTGTGTAAACACCCAGGAACTGCTCCCCCAAAGTCAAGAACCAGTCAAGGAGTACCAGCTGTAAAAATGGAAGTGTGCAGGAAGTGGAAGATTCCTCCAACATCTGTTGGGGCCATTAAAAATGAAAAGTAAATCCAAACTGGCAATATAAGAGATTTATTTTTCTACATTAACCCTGACAGCAACTGCCAATTTTTTTTTCAATCTTTTGCCACACAAGTACCTTTCAAGGAGCATAAGAATCAGTGCCAACTGCAAAAGCAGCAATAGGTGGAAAAATCAGGATTAAGACAATTTAATATTGATGGCAAGCATCCAATAAGATGAGGGTAAAGAAGGGAATATGAGAAGTCAAAGCTGGCAGGAATGCATCAACATTCCCCAGTAAAATATAATCATCTGGGGAGAATATAAATCTGAAGTGCACCTTAAAATCACAGCAGAGCCAAACAACTCTTTGTAGGCAGTATCATACTCTGCAAAATAAAGAATATGAATGAAGACCTCACTACATTATGAATTAGGATTTGTGTTAAATAAAATGCAAACTATATGAAAAATACTCAAATATTTTTAAAACATAAGGACCAAAATGACACATTATTTCTTGCTGTTAACACACTATTCACACAGAAAAAGTACCCACAGTCAAGGGTTATCTGTCATTCACATTGCTAGGCAAGGCTGGTTTGTTCAAGTATTCAGAGCTGCACTTTTATTATGAATAAGATCACGTGTTAAATCTTCCATTCTCCCCTTTTTTTCCTTCATTGTTTCACAATGCTGTTTGCTAACCCTGATGTAAAGTTTGCATCCCAGTATCATGAGTCCACATGTTTTTCTATGTGTGGTTAGAGTCTTACAGTTTATAGATGGAAGAGATCCTGGAGATCAATTACTTTAGCGTCTTCAATTTATTTATTCATAATTAAGTGATGGAGCCATGTAACTGGGGGACCATGTTGTTGTCGTGCGCCATTTTCAGTTAGCAGCCAAGCACTTAACAACTGCGCCACCAAGGTTCCTTGGAGGGACCACAGAGAGTGGTTATATGTATGGGCTTTGCTTATCAACAGCCTTCCATTCAATCTGGGTCCACTACTTGCTAGAGTGTACCTACCAAGTTACTTATCACATGGAGGCAATTAAATTTATTATCCAAACTCAGATACTCTTGAAAGTAGAAAAGGGGATATTAATAATAAGCATGCTGGAATGAGAAGGATAGAGCAGAATATCTCTAGCAAACTGGACTACTGTCATAATGATACCTACATCATACAGCTGATGTGAGGATGGAATGCAATGATGCATGCAAAGCACCCAGGCAATCAAATCAATGGTAGCTACTATTCTTGTTATTAAGGGATTAAATAAGGGCTCTGATACTACCAGAGTCAGGACTGGAAATAACAGAATAATATTCTTCCCACTCTACTACATTGTTACTTTAAACAGAGTAGATTAAGTAGGAGAGTAATAAGAAGCAGAGTACTAGCATATCAGTATTATATACTAGTACTCCTTATTAATCTATTAAATCTGTTTTGCTTATCCTATCACATGCATATTCAATTCTCCAATTAGATTAGATCTGCACAAAGGCTATAACCACAGTTCTGATGTATTCGTTTTCATTCCTTCCTGCATCATTTTCCTTGCATAAAGTAGGCAAATTTGGCAAAATGGGCAAATTTGTTCCTGCTCAATTCACTGCATATACTAAGGATAGTAAACGAGCGTCCAGGCCCTGGCACAGAGAAGTATTCAATAAATATCTGTTTAATGGGTCCTGAACAGAACCTCTTTAAAATTTACCTACCTCTATTGACTTCCTTCACTTTCTCTTTGAAAAAACACAGCCATTCTCTTTTCTTCTACTTAAGCATTTTGGAGTACATATATTTACTCTAAACAGTAAATCTCATTATTTTAGGTTCCTTGATTATCACTCTAACTTTTATCATAATTTTTGGTTGTTCTCTCTAAAAGTGACAATACATCTTTGTAGAACACACACAAAAAAGTAGAGACTCGAAGTAGAAAATTCAGATTGTTTTTCAGGAAACGAAAAACAGAAATTTTGTAAACTATGCTATGTTGACAGGGTCTGGAAAATGTTCTTGTTAATGGCCACTATGGATCACTTCACTACGAATTCAACTGTAGCTGTGATTATCAACAATGGTCAAAATATGTGCTCAGAAGATGATTTACTCATCAGGGTTGTGCACAGACTGAATTTGCAAGCCTCACGCCTATTTCTGCTTCAGTTATGTGCGTGGGAGACCTGTATGCCCATGAGACAATCAATCTTCTCTGCTCTTAATGTTCACATATTTAGAAATTTAAACTTCCAAAACAAGTCACTGGAATGCTCTCATTTGAAATCTCCATTCTAAAAAACAAAACAAAACAGTACCACATGATTCCAAGGTTCATTACATGTACCACTAAATTGTGTGTCTGTTTCCCTGAATATTTTAAATACTTCAGACTACAAACTGTGACACTTATTTTTGGTTAATGCACCTCTCCTGTAGAGTCAACGTTTAATACTTCAGAGATTGATTATCCAGTTTGTGGATATAATTCAAGTCTTGACTTCTCCATTTCCCTCATGCAACCTGACTTTAGGCCATTTCTTCTCTCTCTAGAATCTCTGCTGGAGGGGAGGAGTGGAGGGGGAAGAAGATAAAACACATCAATCAGTGTTTCTACTTTTAGCACAACTGGTGGAGGATGGTGTATAAGGAGATGTTGAAAAAGCTAGCTGAAGTGATACTCTTGAGTGACTTGAGGTTTTCACTGATTTTTGTTTTAGGAGTATACCTTTTCCCTAAGGCTCTGAGGGTGGCTATGCTTCTTTTATAAACTACTCCTGTTATCAGAGAGAAAATTCAGAACAGGAAGGATAATGGAATTGAACCACCGTATACTATTTTGGATAGACAGAAATTGACTCTAACATGCTAAGAGGTAACTTGGATACATAGCATTAGCCTTAATACCAGAACAGATTTACAGAGAAGTGTCTTTATTTCTAAAAGTAGTAGAAATGCCTTAATATCTATTTAATAAATTCTTTAATATCATCAGACTCAGGAATGGCTTTGAAATTCCAATTATCCAGCATGCTATTTCTAAAAGATCTTAGGAGTTGTGCTATATGACCTCATTTTTACATGCACTAATCATATTAGCCACTATTATCAGGTCACCTGCTTTGCTGAATTGGAACATATCTCCCAATGTCATACATCAAACCTATGGTCTGGGGACCATTCAAAATTCTGATAAACATAATGTAAACATAATGTTTTTTCATTTATTTTTCTTTTCTGTTCTTATCTCCAAAGACTATTTCTAAAGCTGGAGTTGTTATTTACTCATTAAGTGTTATGATATATTAAGTATATTAAATTAATTATTAATCTTTAGATGGGAATAGTATATTACTATGTTTAGTTTCCTGTTGTGGTAAAAGGTACCAGAGAGAGATTTTAACTATGTAGCAAAAAGGCTATTTAATATAAACATCATTCAAAGAATTAGCCTTTGAGAAATGCACGAGAAGACTGAAATGTAAATGTGCTAAAGTCATGAATGGAAAAGTTCCGATGTGAAGGCATATGTTCTACAATATTTTCTTACTGCTAACACCTTGCTAATTTGTTACTGTAAAATTAATATAAAAAGCTTCAACTCAAATCTTTTGAACACCGTATTTGCAATATTAAATTTATCATAAAACTATGTAGTTACTAAATTCATTTTCAAAATATATTTAGTGACTTTGACCCTGCACAAGCTAAATTTAGTGAAAAAATCAGAAAACTATCTATAGAATCTCAATTTATAAGATAAAAAATATGTACATAAATAAAACAAAGAAGGAAATATGTATGTCTATAATGTAATAATAAACCCTACGGGATAGTTCTACTCTGTCCTGTAGGGTCTCTATGAGTCAGAATCGACTTGACAGCAATGTGTCTGTTTTTTTTTTTTCATTTTATAATGTAATAATGGGTAGATTAGGAACTGTTATTTGTACTTCTATCTCCTTTCTAATTTTTGGAAATAATTGTCTATTATAATATTTTTGCTAATCATAAAAAGAATAAAATTTAGTGAAAATATGCTTTCAATTATTTTTTGTTTTCTGGGAAGAGGTTTTATAAAGTATGTTAATTAGAACAAGAAACTAGAAGAAATGATTACTAAAGTTTCTTTCAACAGTGAAAGTCTATTGTTCTGTACATAATTTCATTAGATAAATACAAGCTGTACATTAAATAAAGTATTCTTTGTATTTAACATGTTGCTATTTATCAAAACGTTTTGAGATATCTTTTCATGATAATTATTCTGTCTTTGAAAACCTTATTAGATGTTGAGTAATATAATCTATATATGTCATTTGTAAATAAAATCCAAAACTTGAACTTCCTCAATAAAGGAGCAGAATCTTATTTTAATGGTGGACTAATGTACTGACGATCCTCAGTTTATTACTTACAGAGAAATTTTTAAAATAAGGATTACAGGAAAATATTTACCATTGCCAAAAATACAAAACATGAATTTAGAATTTGACAATCTTGTATTGATACATATAAAACAAAATTCATTGTCCTTGAGTCAATTCCGACTTATAGCAACTCTACAGGATAGAGTAGAACTGCCCCACAGGGTTTCCAAGGAGCGGTTGGTGGATTCGAACTGCAAACCTTTTTGGTTAGCAGCCGAACTCTTAACCACTGCACCACCAGGGCTCCTTATGCATATAT
>NW_004443969.1:18750502-18780482 GCF_000243295.1 Trichechus manatus latirostris | reverse complement strand
TATGTATATATATAATCAAAAAAGCAAAGAAGCAATGCTTTTAAAGAGAAAGTGTATTTTACCAAATTAAATATTCAACTTTCAAAATATTGAGTCGAGCCAAATGGGAACCTAATTTGCTGTGTAAATGTTCACTGAAAACAATATTATTAAAAGAAAAAAATATTCAATCAGGGGCTAAGATCAGGTTTGCCTTTTTTTATAAATGCAAAAGAAAATATGGAAGTGAGAGATAGCCAGAAGAAAATAGAGAGGAATTAAAAACATTAACAGTATATTACCCACAGATTTCCTATGGAAAACCCTTTAAATGCAACCGAAGATCAGATTATCTAATGCTTAGTGTTAGTCTCCAGGGTACATACTAATTTCTGAATTTTAATCTATGTGTTCTACGTCTTACTGCACATATCCTTTTGATTAATGAAAATAAACGTTCTTAGTCCATGTCCTAGCAAGATCTTCTGGTCAGGATCATGATTTTGGAATCTTTATTCCCCACATGCTTCTCACACGTGCCAGACAGAGTAGACCTCAAGAATCAATTCTTTCTATCAATGTTGATTGACAGACTTGAGCACTGCTCAAGAAGTATCATCATCAATGGGCTACAAATAATCCATGTTAAGTAAAACCAAGACTAATACCACAAAAAATTGTATCAAATATTCTGGCAATAAGGAATTCTGGCTAATAGATTTTCCTGGTTAGTTCATGATGAACAAAAAGCCCTTTACTTTCCTGTCTTTGTAATTTAAATTTTATCTTAAAAATGTGTTAGTTCATTTCTCCACCTTAGCATCTTTAAGTGTCACATAATGGAATATAGCTACAATGTTAAGAATCTTACAGTACCTAGCAGGCACAATTCTAAACATCAGCTCTGATTGTACCCAATGGAAACTGTGACATCTAAGGTGTCAGAAACGAGAAGGAATGAATGTATACGCACTTTAGACCATACTGAATATGTGTTTATCTCTGAATAATAAATTCAACATGTGAACTTGTTCTATTGTCATTTGCTACTTTTTTCTTTAAAGCAGGGCTTGTGCTCGGCTCCTATCTCCAAGCACCAATTAACAAGAAAAACAAAATCCGATTGTGAATGAATGTTTGGAGTATTTGTGTTGTCAGTCCGTCGGTGTTTCACTCTGTTTGGCTTACAGAATGAACTCTTTAGAGCGACAGTGTTGATAGAAGTTTTCAATAGGAACACTTAACCATTGCAGTGTTATCAGTGAGTTTGCTCTCTTTGCCTTAAACCTATACAATTGCCGTCTTTTCCCAAAGAAACAGCATCTTCAACTTTCACAGGGCAGTCTAAGTTTCATTTCTAAATCACTGGAGCTCTCAGGGAGGTCATGTCTTTATGCATGTCACCACTGGATACCTTGCACTGTTGTTCTAACACCTAGTGAGCTGCACCGGTTTCCCCCCAGCATTCCACATGTGCAAGTGAGTATATTTTTCTTAGTTCATAAGCGCTTGGCAGAGATCTGATTCCCAGGGTACTTGGGCTATGTTGCTCTGAATTTTCATCACCCATCAGATTCCTTTCTTTCAGGCCATAAAAGTCACCAAAAAGAATTTGGGAAATTTACATTTAATAGGGCTCTGGGGAGAATGGCATGATGGGGGGCGAAGAGAGGAGAAAGGCCAACGACATCACCAAAGATCAGTAGGTAGAGAGTTCTGATTCCAGTAAGATGCTGGTAATACAATCACTATTAGCAATATACACAATAGTGCAGCGACGCTGAATGTTACCCTAAAATTAAATAACCACCTGCTTTTTAAAAATATATGAACTGTGTCATATATCAGTACCTGTCTTGTCAGAAAATGACTCAGAATACATGTTAAGGTACACATCCAACCAAATTTTCTCCTGCTGACCTGTCGTTTCTTCCCTGCTTTATTTTACAAATTTGGATCCCCCCAACATACAAGCTTTGACACAATGTGCCAGCTTTGATGTCCATCATCTACCAATTTGTTCTCCCTCTTATTCATTAATTCTTTGGGTACACATTTACTACCAGTGTTAAACTCAGGGATTATAAAAATGGAAAAGACATTACACCTGCCCTAGAGAAGTCATTAGTCTAGTGCGGGAGAAAAAGTCCTTAATAAGTAGCTACTAAGCCACAGGGAAGGAACCCTGGTGGCTAAGTGGTTAAAGACCTTGGCTGTTAACTGAAAGGTCGGTGGTTACAACCCACCAGCCACTCTGCAGAAGAAAGATGTGGCAGTCTGCTTCTGTAAAGATTACAGCCTTGGAAACCCTATGGGGCAGTTCTACTCTGCTCTACAGGGTCACTATGAGTCGGAACTGACTCACCAGCAATAGGTTTTATGACTACGGGGTGGATTCTCCAGTGGAGCGCATAAAAGTTACTGCTGCAGCCTCAAGAAGAATCAAAGAAGAGTGGATCATCTCTCTACAGGATCAGGAAGAATGAGAAAGTAGTACGGTGGGAGGTTGGCAAGAAGCGGCACCTAAATGGAGGCAAGTAATGGCAGCTATACGTGAAAGTGTATAGTCCAGCACTGACATCCCATAATCCACCTACAGTGTTCTTATATCCCATATTTTTAATAAGAAATGACCGATGTATTCCCTTCTAGGAAATACGTTCATTCTTTCCCTTTGTCTTTTATTTCCTCCATTATAATGGTTTTCATCAACTTACCGTGCAGGGTCAGGTGCCAACTATTTGAGAAGTAACAAAATTGTGAGTCCACCTACACGTGATTAACCAAGATTATTTTACCTCATAGATACACAGCATTCGGGATTGTTATGGACCTGTTTTTAAGAGCAAACCATGATTTTACTAACAGTTTAATCTGAGTAAAATAGCTGTGCAGCTCTGCTAAGCCCAAAGAACTTTTCATCTGTTTGGAGTTTCTTGGTAATGATTCACTCAATTACAATAGCATTTTATTCCTTCATTAGGAGACATAAGAGTTTATTTAATATTAAACTAGACATGTTATATCCTATTTTTTATATAATCAGAAGACTCCTCAACTTAAGTACTATGTATTTCTTCTACTCCTTCTTCACTGCCTAACTCAAATCCAAAGTGCTTGTCTGAGACTTCTTAGACAACCAACAGGAATAACTGCTTTTCATCTTGCCATCCCATGTTCCTCTAAACACACTACATGATTTTAAATCCTGGTTCTGCCACTTAGTAGTTCTGTAATTATGGGGCAAGTTTCTTTACCTCTCTATGCCTCCATTTCCTCATCTATAAAATGGGAATAATAGCAGCATCTAACTAATAAGGTTGTGGGGAAAAGATGAGTAAATGTATAAAAAGAGATTAGAAAAATATCTAGCATATAGTAAGTGCTGTGTACAAATGTGATATTTTTAACATCATAGAGTTGTTTGATTAAGTGTATGTTCCATCAAGGTTGTTATTTAATAGCAAGAATACGTCATTCGTTTTTGTTCTCCAAACCTTTCAAACTCTCTTAAAATCACTTAACATATAATAGAAGTTTAATAAATGTTAACTAATATAACATTGGAATCAAGGACCCCAAGGAGGCTCATTAATGAACTTCAGAAATTCAACAAAATGAAAATGCTTCTGTGTAATTTTTTCTGAGACAAGTATTCATATCATTCATCAAATTCTTAATGAAACCTATGTAACAAAAATGGTAAAGAAATCTTCTAAATTTCCACAATTTGAAAATTTCCAGATCCCTTTGGAATGCGCAGTCTGTAGTTTATGTAAGCATTTATCAGAAAAAAACTACACTATTGTCATCTATCTTCATTATTTTTTTTCATCTAATTTGTGCTCAAGCAATTTTTGAAATTTTAATTTACAGACAGGCACACGCACACATTAGTTGTTAACTAAACACTGTAGTATTGTTGAGAGACTAATGATAATTTTGTGGAAATATTCCTTAGCTGTTTGAGTTAAGGAATAAACCATTATGTCACTTCTAAGTCCATTCATGGTAATGAGATGCACAAATTGAAAGCTTTTGTTGAAGTCTTCTGCACTGGCAATACACAGATAAAGGAATGCTTAAGGGTGTTACTGTTAGCTACGGTCAAGCCAACTCTGACTCATGGAGACTCTATGCATGGCAGAAGGAAACACTGCCTGCTCCTCCACCATCTTCACGATTGTTGGCATGTTTGAGTTCAGTCATGGTACTTAAGAGTAGACTATCAGATTTATAACAAAATAGTTTACAGAGTACAATATTGATTGCAATATCATGTATCAATCAAGGAAGAACTTCTTAAAACAGGAGGTTTGAAACCCTACCTTTCATAGATTTACTAGTTAGCATTCCAACATCAAGACAGCACCTGCACTGATCCTGTACTGATTCTGAGCTAGCCTTTGCAGGCAGGGGTCGAGGGGATAAAGAAAGATTAAGACTTGGTTCAGTTCCTGAATTGCTAATAAAACAAAACAATTTGTGTGTATATTCTGAATATATTCATTTCTGTTGTACTTGTGCACATGTGTGTGTATGTATGTGTGTGGAGAGAGGTTGAAAGTGAGAGAGAAAAAAGACAGAGAGAATATGCCAGCTTGGGGTCTCACAAAAACTTTAGAGATCACTGAATAAAATACAAAACTCTTTCTGTGACACTGGATAAAGAGATCCTCACCCACTGATCCTTGCTATAATATGCCTTTCAGAAATTTACCTTGGTAATATTGGAATTATGTTCTACGTTCAATAACATCCTTTGTCAAAAGCAGACCTAAAGTTAGTTTCTATAGTGCCAGACAACAAAGACAGCAACAACCAACAACAAACAAATGGGAAAAAATAAAAATAAAACAAGGTACTCAAAGGAGAAAAAAAGTAATGATTAAGGATAAACAAGGCCTCTTGTCTTGCATAATCATTTGAAACATGGAAAAACTACTCACTGAACTTTTCACTTTGGGTTTGTAAGATGCTACAGAACAGAAAAGAACAGAAGAAAGAAAATGCAGTGTTTGCTCCAAATAACGCACATCACTGGGAAAAGGAACCTGAAGTTGCTGTGGGCACCTGTGAAGTGTGTTTGTGCACATAGGTAGATAGACTAGATTTAATCCCCTTTTGGTAGATGCTTGCCATAGTTAAGAATTCGAACTATCATTAAGTAAATATAATCAAATCATTTTAGAAATGACATACAATATGTTATCTTCTAACTATACAATTTTTTCATAAATACATGTATGACACTAAATTTCTTAGCACATATCATAAGAACATTACAGCTAAATCAAATGATTATAAAAGTTCAGATTGTATGCAATATATTCAGGATGGCTTTTGGTGCAACAGTATTTTAGAAGTGGGCTGGAGAAATGACGAAGCAAGACGTAAAAAAGAATCGTTAAGTAATTATAAGGTGTGACGTTCAAAATTGTTTTAAGTTTTGGTATTTTTAAAAAAATGGACTAAATATATTTGGGGGAAATTGGTATCTTTACCACAAGCACTGTTTGTTGTTCAAGGTTGTACCTATTTTGGTGCATTAAAAAAAAATGTCATTCCTTTGCACCAAATAAGAACCATTTTGTTGAAGGCCTACTCCATCTTTGTCTATTACTGTCCCCCAAAGTGAGAACAGTGATGCCAAATTATGACAAGAGAGCATGAGCTTTAGAATAATACTGGTGTAGATTCCTATTCAGGCTTTTACTTTATAAGCAGAGAAATATTGAGCAAATTATATAACCTCCCCGACATTTTATTTCGAGGGCTGGGGGGGAGGGGGAAGGAATGAAATCTAACAGTAATAGTAATTAACTAGTAATCACTTGCTGTCCAGTCCACCCTGACTGATGGGGACACCATATGTGTCAGAGAACTGTCCTCCACAGGGTTTTCAGTGTACTGATTTTTTGCAAGTAGATCACTAGGCCTTCCTTCTGAGGGGCAGTGCCTCTGGATGGACTTGAACTTCCAAAGTTTCAGTTAGCAGCTGAGTGTGTTAACAGTTTGTACCATCCAGGAACTACAGCAATAGCAATAATAATAATAAGCTTACACTCTCTGAAAGTTTGTTACGAGTATTATACAAAATAACTCCAGCAAAGTGCCTGGTAGAGTACTGTGTCCCTAATATGGTCTTGATATATCACAGTCATCATTTTACCGACATAATTTACAAAGCTTGAATAAATAGTGTATTATATCTAAGCAACAAATACCTGCACTACTTCCTGCAAATTTAACCAGCAATCTTATTAAAAATTTTAGAAGCTGGAAAGAGAAAACTGACCAAATTGAGGTACGTTTAAAATCAACCACTCTACATTACAAGATTATATTCTTAAAGTGAGTCTTTTTTAATAAGCTATTTTTAAAAAATGCATATGTGATTAAAAGGTATTAAAGCCTGCATTTTAGTTCAAAGGTTTGTCTCTTTTTTTATTCTTCTAAGAAAAAAGCAGAAAATAAATTTTATATAATTCCCCATATTAAAGAAAAATTGGCGTAATATTATGATATTTACCATCTTTCCCTGATGTGGTCTATAGTTCACAGAACCACAATTTAGGATAAAGAAGAGATAAAATATGATCACTGAATACTATCTGAAGAGCATAAGTATCACTGAATTAGATTATGGAAATGAGCTGAACAATATACTATGAACATAGTTATAAGATGCTTTCTTACATAGTATGCAAATGTGGAAATTGCATTTGATTTAAAACCAAATTCTGCCATTTTTAGAATTTACTACCATCAGCGTTTATTTTGTATGAGTGTGTACAATTTTTTTTTTATTGTTCTTGAGGCCCCCTTGCCACGTGTTAGGAAGTGTGGGTATGTCCCTATTCATTAATGCAATATAGAAAGTATTAATCAAATATTTACCTTTTTCATTTTCCCCATTGACTATACATTTAATTTATTCAACTGTTAATAGTAATTCATTAACTACTGTTGTAAGGTACTAGTGAACTAAATAGTCAATGTAAATCAGAGAATTTATCTGGATGAAACTGGACTTAAGAGACAGCCATTTCAAAGCTATAATTTTCTAACTAAAATTAAGTCAGTACTCCTGAATTCTATGGAAAAATGTTGTCTCCCTTGCTTTCTCCTGCACCCATGCCTCTGTATCCCCAGATTCGATTTAACCCTTTAAACGACTCTTATATATCTTTTCCTTATTGTTTCTTCAGTTTCTACTTTAATTGGGCCCTCTCCCTCTCTTGCCAATATTATTATTTTATTACCTTAAGTGGTCTTGGTGCCTCCATCAGTCTCTTCATGCACAGAATGAACTAGAGTTCACATTTAGAAATCACATCTGATTATGTCCCTTCCCTACTTTAAAATTTTCAATGGCTCCCATTGAGCTCTAGGAAAATTCCAAATTTCTCAGGAAAATATACACTTATTTTAAATTTCATTACCTGCCTCTTTTCATGTTGAAGTCTACCTTTCAATTGTAACATTGAATAATGTTCTATTAGTCTCTAAATATGTCCTTTCCCTCATCTCTAGGTGGCTAAATGATTCTTTGATACCCAACTGAAATGTCATTTTTTTAAAGAAGTCTTCCATGACACTCTTCACATCTCTTTCCTTCTATCAAACACTAAACATGCTTCTATTTAATTGTACAATGTTCATCACATTGCACTGTAATTTATTTGGTATGTTTCTATTTGCCTCATTACATACCATGCTTTTCAAGGGTCTCCCTAAAGAAGGTACATCTGGTTCTAAACATCAGCTTATTATATGCATAAAGGCATAAAAAAGTATGAAGATTAATGGTGTTAGAATTTTTGACCACTTTACTATCAGATACGTACCTCAAAAGGTCTAACCATATCTCTTTTGAACTAAGTTATAAGTTCTCTATTTTGCTTATTCATCTTTCCATAAACTCCTCTTGTCTGACCTCAGATCCATAAATTAGAATATCTATAGTACTTTTAATTGCAAAATTAGCTTCTAATTATTTATTTAGTTAAACCCTATAATACGGCTGTAAAGAAGAAGGTTGGCAAACCGTAGTACGGTGAATCCAAACCTATTTTTAGAAGGTCCAAATTAATGTTGTTTGTGACAAACATACAGTGGTTCATTTTATAAACCACCCTAATAATACATGAAGCATAAATTACAGATATGAAGGCATATTAAAAAACCAACAACAAAAATAATACCCCAACACATATGAGGAAAAGTGAAGTGAAATGGAGGTTGCAAAAAGCAATATATAAAGAAAAGACACAGAGAGCAAATGGAAAGTCCTGAAAGATAAATTAATGTATGCCCAAAGGCAATGAATGCCATTTAGTAATAAATATACTGGAAATAAAAATGGATCCAATTAGTATGAGCAAGAAAATGCAAAAATAATCAGGAATAAGGAAGACCAATATGCAGGATAAGTTGCATGAGAATCAGAAGCAGAGTGTGGAAGCTTATAAAATGAAGTTAAGGGAGTGCAACACGATAGGAAGGTAAAGGTGGCAAATAAAGGGAAAATTGTGAAAATGATAAAGATAAATCAAATGACATTTTTTAGCTACAGAAAGGGCAAGAGACCCCCAAAGAGATGGAAGAGAGAATTTATTGACAGCAAAGGTAGAGGCGTTGACAAAACAAAATGATATTATTATTATTATTATTTTGATTTACTGTCCACAAATAGTCAAGAAGTTAACATGGTAAACACGGCCATACATTTCCCAGGAGATAAAAAAGAAACTTTGAAGGAAATTAAGATTGCTATGGAATGTCTAATCAATTGAGGTGGTAGCTTTCTTCTACATGCTTCACTCTATTTGAAAACGAGGTAAAATTTAACGTTACTACTGCATCTTCTCTACAATAAGCATTTTCAGAACTGACTGCAAGGGCCACGCACCTGCCAATTATGTGAAGAACATAAATGACACTTTAAAAATTACGTTAAGAAAAGTCCAGCAAAAACTAGGCCAACAAAGTCAAGTTAAAAGAAGTTGCTAAGGACAGAGAAAAAAATCTAAGTCGCAGTTTACATATTTTATTTTGAATAAGGTCTTTCTCTACTCTAGCAGTCTATTCCTTTGTTAGAAGGAGTTTTCTAATGCTTCCCCTTGATCCAGCCAAGCATCCTAAGGTTTGAGACAAAAGGTGTGGTGACTTCCACTCTCCATCTATTACAGCAATCCCCAAATTTATAATGTTCTAAATTTCACTCATTCAAACAGGATTCCCCATGTGATTACTATTTCATTCATTTGACAAATATTTATTGGGTTGCTGGAGATACTGCAATGAATAAGACAGCCAAGCTTCCATGCTCTGGTGGAGTTAGCATTTCGGTGAGTATAAAGATGATAGAAAAATATTGATTAAGGAACAAACATATTACATAGTGATAGGATTTATGCAGACTGTTAAAATAGTGCAATCTGATAGCAAATGACAATGTAGCTACTTTTAGAAAAGGCAGTGAGGGAAAGCTTTGGTGAGAAGGTGAAACATGAATGATAAAAAAGGAAAAAGTCATATAAAAACCAGGAGCACGAGTTTTACACAGAGGAAGCAAAGCAAAGCCTCTAGGGCAAAACCAACCATAACACATTCCAGAAAGTGAGAGAAGACCCATGGCGCTGGAGCAAAGTAAGACGTAGAACAGAATGGGATGAGACTAGAGTGTTTGAATCATGTAGGGTGGAGTAAGCCAGGGTTAGATGTTAGAATTTTATTCTAAATAGGATGAAAATTATTGTAAAGCTTTGAAAAGGGAAATTACATTATTTTATTTACATATTTAAAAGATCACTCTGGCTGCTGCTGAAGGATGGATGAGAGGAGGGTTAGAACAGAGGCATGGTGACCAGCTAGAAGATAACTACAGTATTCCAGAGAACAATGCTGGTGGCTGGTGACCTGGACCAGGGTGGTTTAATTGAGATAGAAAAAAAATAGATGCATTCAGGTTGCTTTTGATGTAGGGCTGACAGGTCATACAGATGGTTTAGATTAGGTGGGGTTTAGATAGGAGTCAAGGCTAAATCCTAGACATTTGCATTGAGCAACCAGTGTTTTGAGTGGTTTGTTTACTGTGAGGAACACGTTTTCAGTGGGGAGGAAGACAGGTATTCTTGTTTAGTCTTGTTAGTTTAATTAAGATGTATATTAAACATCCAAATGGAGACATCAAAGGGCAGATGGATGCATAGCTCTGAAGATCTATGGTCAAGACTGAATGTAGAGATTTGAGTGTAGGCAGTATATATATATGGTCATTTCAAGTCCTGGTCTTCAATAATTTCAACTAGACTATTTTAGATATTACAGAGACAAGGGTCAAGGGGTCAAGAAAGGACTGAGCCCTGGGTAACTCCAAAAGTTAGAGGTGGAAAGGGGGATGCAGATTATCCTCCAAAGAGACAGAAGGAGTGTCCACGAGAGCATGATGCTAAGGAAGCCAAGGAAAGAAAGTATTTCGGGAATACAGAGGACAACTGTACCAAATACTGCTTTTTGCCACACACTAGCCTAGGCTCTGGAACTACAAACAGGAGTACAACTTGGCCCCTAAATTGAAGTTCATATTCTAATGAGGTTGATGGGGATACAGACAATTTCACTCCACTCTATCTTTGTGATAACTCAGGGTATTATAGGAGCACATAAGAAGGGTATGTACACTCAGACTGGGAGGCTGAGGGCAGCAATCAGGAATGGCCTTTTGGAGGAAGTGTCATCTAAAGGGAAGATAAGAAAGAGTTGGATAGGAAAAAAACGTAGGAGATGGGGCTGGGGAGAAGAGCACACTAGGAAACAGAATAGTTTGTGAAAAACTAACAAAAGGAGAAAACTCAATGTTTGGCAACTGTAGGTATACTTTCAGGATGGATGGAACATAGATGCAGCATAAGATATAATGCTGGAGAGATCAGCAGGGGCCACTTTGAAAGTTATGGTGAACAGTTTGAACTTTTTCCTAGGGGCTATGGGAAATCATGGAAGAATCATAAAAGAAGAACAATTAGGAACACAATTTTCATTTTAGAATAATCAGTCTGGCTGCCCCAGAAGGATGACTTAGGTCAAAAATGCTGATAGGAGTACTGTTTAGGAAACTACGGCAGAAATTCAAGTTAGTGCCTGAACTAACAGAGAGGAAGCAGAAGGTAAAAATCAATCCTAAGTCCGAAGTCCATTTATCTTACAATATGACATAAACCATAAAGATGGACAGTATTTAAAATTTAGCTGGTAAATCTGAGACAGTAACATGGAACCCCTTAATTTGGAATTTGGTCAGCAAAACCTGGTAAATAATTCCTGACAGATGGCAACAATGACTCTTTCATGACCATTAACATCTAGATCTCTGCTTTATGCTTCATCCAAGAGATGCAACTTGTGACAACACAGACATTTCCAAACCTAAAATAGGTCATTTGCCCTAAAAGTACTATTCCCTTTAAAGGAAATACAGAGGTCTCTCTTAATTAATAATGTTTGTGATAATGTTGATGGTTAAAATAACAATTATTTGGAGTGTTTAGATACTACATAAGAATTGACATATGCCTCTGCTGTTTAATAGGTGACATATATCAAAGTGCTGAAGAGTCAACTACAGATCTGAAGGCACTTTCAAGAATTTTGATAAACTGCATTTCTAATTCAATCTTTAGTACATGTTTTGGTTGTGTAGCTAACTTCTATTCATTTTCTCCCTAGTGTCTATAGATAAAGCTCCTCTCTTGGTAATTCTGGGACCTTAGCTTCCCAAAAAATGCAGGGCTCCTGCACCATACAAAGCAATGACATTTTTCATGGCAATGTCCTGAGAATAAGATCTTACAGATTTTGCTTAGAGGCCTATATTTGAAACATTTCCCATTGTAAATGTCTCAATTTAATTCAGCCCAAATGTGTTTCAAATTATATGTCAAACAGAGAAACTGAAAATATAAAACTTTAGGGACCTCTATTAATATTCCTCTTTTTAACTGGTTTCAAGTTTATCTGTCCTACTGATTTAGTAATTTATCGTGTATTGTCCAGAGACATCACCTGTATTATTCTAGTTATTGTTACTGAACTCTTTGTTATTTACTACTTTAGTTTGTCTCTCCAGCTTCACAGTTACAGAATGTTTTGTAGTTGATCTATATGCAGGAGATAGTCAAATGCTTTAATTATATAGATGAAGACAGTGAGGTCCAGAGTCATGAATACTTTTTTTTTATACTTCTGTAGCCTGCAAGTAGCAGAGCTGGAATGCAAATCCAGGTCTCTTGTTTCCAAATCTAATGCTTTTTTGTTTAAAACTCATAAAGGAAGGAGTTATGTCTTACACTTCTTTGTATTGTTTTTAGCTCTTAGTAAACTATTTTATAGCTTTTGTTGATTTGTTGGTTTGAAATTGCTAATGGCAACAACTACTGTAGATTAATCTTTCAATATTAACAGAAATATGAATGTTTAAGAAACTTGCATAGTTACAAACAGCCTTTAAAGTTTCGTTCCTTTCAACTCTGAGAACAGAAATCACATTAACTCAGTCTCTTCTAGGCCTTTTGAAAGTTTATGAAATTATCCCTTCCTCAAAAAAATAATAATAATAATTACATGGATGTAAATATCATGAGCTAGTTCTTCATTTCAGGTTTAGGAGTTAAGTGAAACTACGTTATGATGCCATTTTATTACAAAATTTTCCTACTAAAAGCATGACAATGTCGGTCTAAGAAAAATCTGTTTGCTGTATCATGTTCTGCGTTTACTTTTCTCATGTAGGCTAAGATAAAACAAAAGGTAAAAATAGTAGAAATATTATTGCATGGATAAAAACTCACAAAATCTTTACAAAATTTATAATATTGAACATTTTTGCTCTTACATCTCCTGACCTTGTACATAGCACATATCAAGGCACATTTCTTGAACTGCAGGGTGAGACTAAGATGCTTCCACATTTACCTTTGTTGATTTCCTTACATTAGTTTTTTAAGAAAACAGTATTACCAGGAAAAGGCATATTTAGGGATGGAGGGCACTGGTAAGAAATGAACCCTGAATGAGATTCACAAAGAGGAGAAATTAAGACAAGTTTCCTAAGGATAGATATTGATGGTAATACCTTTCAGAAGAGAGATAAAATAGAAAGTGGAAAAAAAAATAATAGTGGAAAGGAGTTGGTGAAAGTCCCAGAGTGGAGAAATCAAGTCATTAAGCTATGTGAGGCAGGTATCAGTGGCATTTCTCAGCTTAGGAAATGGACATGGTAGAATGAACTAATGAAGGCTCTAAGAAATTTACTCAAGCCAACGAACATCAATGCAAGTATGCCTAAAAGTGATTCGCAAGGAAGGCACGTTGCCTAAGAGGGTGAGGATGATGAAACTTCAGTGGAGAAAACCAAGGAATTCTGTTACAGCTGCTAAGGAGACTAAAGCATGTTGTTAAAAAATATTTGTGGTATAGCACAAACCACAATCAGAAGACTTTGCTTCTCCTCTTATCATATTATTATCTAGATAGTACATGTTTAAGTCAATCCCAGCCTAATGGAATATGTTGACATTTTATACGTATTTTGTTTTATATGACTTATTCCTTGGTTTTAATTTACTAGATATGTATGCATTTTATCAGGTTTTTTTTTGTTTTTTTAAAACATTAAACAGATGGCACTTACTATCCCTTTTATTATAGATGATTAGAATTTGGCTACCCACTCAATATTTGTATTTTGTCTTTCTGAGCTATAATGTCTGTGTTGATGATGAACCCCATTCACACATACATGCATAACTATCATATATAGAAAAAATAACTGTATCCATTTAATATCTTCAAAGGATAATGAGAAGAAGTATATATTAGTATAGTTATAGATGTTGAATATCCATCAATTTCATCATATAAGGAAAATATTTCATACCTGGAACACATTTATAGGCATGTATGAAATATTTTCCTTCTATAAGGTCTAGATTATAAAGAAAAAAAAAAAACAACTTTTCCCATAATATAAATGGTTTCTCTTTCTTGTTTTTAATTTTATATATTTTCTTTCAAACACAAAAAAATGTAATTCATTTTAAACGTATTTTTTTCATATGGCATATTAAGTGTGTCTTTTAATTATTGGTTTTGATGATTTCTGAAGATTTTTGTATTTAGATGGCATACACATTTTCAATCATGTCTTAATTACTTTTAAAAATGCTGCACTGGCTTAGGGACAAGACAGATAACTTGTTAAGCATTTGAAATTTCTGAGCTGTTTTCTCAGTTCTGGCAGTCACTACCCAAGTCCAGATTGTAACCTCCTTTCTGCCTCCAAAGCCTGCCTTGGCTCCGTGTCCAGTGAGGGATTATGGATTTAGCAAGGAAGGTAAGTGTGACTACAAGCATTGGCTCACCATCTGCTCCCCAGCAGAGCATGGGCCAACCTGCATCGCCTGCAGCAAGACCAGGGCACTGTTCTCCAGCCAGCCCTTTCCAACCTGGCTCAAGGCACACATCACATTCAGTCAGATGATTAGGTCTAAGTAGTCCATATGTAACAGAATATTTTTCCTAAATACCAAAATGAAAACAAAATGAATGCCATTTTTTCATTCTCCTTACTCGATACATCAAGTTTTACACAAATAAATACTCTCTTAAGGTTTATGCAAATTATAGAAAAATAAAACTATGCATTATTTAGCAGTTCTCCTATTTCAAGATCTAACAGACTTTATTCACAGCATGTTTTTCCCTAGTTTATGCTGGCCTTCTTTTCTGATTCGACTTTTTAATTCATCTTTTTAAATTATTCCTTTTTAAATCATTATCTTATGTGTCTTCATAGATTTTCATGTACTAATCTATTATTAATTTTCACTATACTCAACTTAATCTTAAATTGTTTAAAGCTCTATTAAGAGTAAACACTTGCTTAGGTTTTAAAGATAGCTTGTACTTTAACATTTTGCACATTTGATCCAGCAGCCTCGCTCAAACCTGTCAAATACATTATAATTTTATTATGGGCATTTTACACATAGGATAATCAAGCATTGAACAAGAACGTTGACCTTTGGGTTCAAGAATCAGGATTATTTCTCAGTTCCCAAGAACTAAAAGATTTCTAGCCACCTACCTTAACACATTTTATTTCTTCCTTGAATTTAGCAACAATTTGCTATTACATTATTACTATTTTTTATTTTATTTTAGGTCAAGTGCTTTTTTTTTTTGAAAGGTTTCCAGAAATAGCAAAAAGATATGCAGTTGAAAGTAGCTTTCTGCTTCCTTTAGCCCTGTTGCTGATTTGAGCATACAGAGTGAACATGAAAATAAGCTTAACAAACATCTCACCCTTTTTACTTAAACTGTTGTCTGCCTTACTGCTGAATGCACACAGAAAACAATCTAAAACTGTATAACCCATAATACAGTATATTAAATTACAACATTGGTCAGTAATGGAAACTTATTCCCAGATATGAATTATTTACAGCCCATTTAAGTAATCCATATTCAGGTGTGGCAATGAAAAAAAGTGCAACATAAATCTTTAATGCTGACCGGTTGAGAGAGCAGAGCTGAGGATTACAGACATTTTAAAGAAAAAAAAAACTAAACGAATTGATATAGCCTGTTCAGTGGCTTACTGCACCAGTGTGCTAATAAACTGACGGATGGCATGTCAGGGGTAGGAGTTGAAATCCTAGCATTTCTAACTAAGGCGGGATCTAATATCAGAGTACCAAAATAAGGAGTTTCTGAACCTGGCTGTCACAGGCAACTGCCTGTGCATCTTTTTGTATATGCAAATGTTCAAAATACCGTATATTGACATAAAAATCCTTAGAGGATTTTTTTTTATTAACTCACTAACTGCATTAGTAATTTCATCGAGCCACATAGATTGTGTTATAAAACAGACAGTATGTTAAAGGTAAGCTTTTCTTTTTCTTTTTCATGGAGTTGGGGCCAATGCCTTATTTTGGGAAATAAACTTATCAAAGAAATCCCTTAAATCTTTTACATTTCCACAGTATAGAGAATAGAATTCATCAAACAACTTAAAGGGAGAAAAGAAGCAAACGACTTCTGGAATGTTTCACACTATTTTTTATACAAATTGTGCAAGTTGTTAGCTACTTCAAACTGAAGTATAAAAGATCATGGGGGGGAAAGAGGCTTTCACATTGCAATTTCTTTTGTTTCCTGGAGCAGTACCTATATTAATTCATCTTAACAAAGATCATTGCTCAAGAACTAAATTTTGCATATATTAGAAAGCAGAATTAGCATTGCACTGTGTACAACATTCCACGCTAACTTCTCTCCAAGCAACCATTAAAGGTCATGTTTTGACGACTGAATGGCATGTCGGCACCTTGGTTCCCTGGGGAGGCATTCCCCAGGTACATGCAAAAGGTTATTAAATTACCTTCCGAGCAACGCTATCTCTTCGGATGAAAATAATTACAGGCTTTTAGAGGCATCAGAATGCTTTCTTTCTTTCTTTCTTTTTTTTTTAAATAAGATGAAGATGCAGTACCTAATGACCATTTTTGTGTGTGAGTCATATAGCCTGTCAGCGGTGACAGGACAAATGAGCGTAATGGCATAGCTTAAAGGGGAAAGGTTCATTTTAAATAGTGACAAATAATATTTAAATGGCATTGTTGGAGACCCATCATGCTTATAAAATGTAGTTTGTATCTCTTCTTCATCCTTTAATTTCATCACTGTCAAATGGCATTAGCTGTTAACATGCAACATCAGGTGCAGATATAATTTTTAACTGTTAAATGTGCCCATAACCAAACATAATGTATCTTGATTTTTCCAGTTTTTTTTTTTTTTTTTTTCTGGTACTATGGGTAACTCATTCCATCATTTAAAAAAAAAAATGTATTTAAGGGATTTGATTGTAAAAGGTAACTTTAATAGAGGGGTAAAATAATAACTTTATGATACCTTGAGTGTATTTTTTGTTGTCAAGGTTCAAAAATGGAAATGACTTAATTTTTAGGCTAATGTAATTCACAGGTTGGGAGTGTCATGGGTAAGACCACCATATATAGCAAATTGGTCAAAGCTGTCATGGACCAACCAACATATAAACTGTGCATACTTGGATTAAGATGATGAGCAGAAAACAGATTCTTTTTTTTAAAGCAAATGTATGACGTCAAACATGTCACAAAGGTGAAGCCCATTTCTGCAAAGCAAGATTTCTTTATTCTTTCTCTAATTATGGAACTTGGAAAAAAAGTTAACCGAAGTCAATTCCATCTTTTAAATTTTCTTGAGATAACAGAGTGCCATAATAAAGATATATGAAGATAAATAACTACTGAGCTATCCTGTGCATAGAATTGCAGGTCTAATCTCAAACTTTCATATAAAGCCTTCTAATTCTTAAATACTTTTATACAGCTTTATCACATTTATTGCTACTTTATTTTCAGATCACTTAAGCCAAAACTGGAGACAGTTTAGGTACCTTTGAGTTGTTAAAAGTTATAGCCAATTTTCTGAAAAATTATACCAGCTAAAAACACAACATTAAATATTTACCCTGTTGGATGTTAAAAAACGCTTACAATGAAAAATGTTCACATATTGACTATTCAAAATGGCCTTCACTTTGAAATTGTGAAATGGAAGGGATTGCAGATGTACAAGAATAAATATAAAAACAAATGAGTTGACTTGAAGTGTTGCCGGCTTTCATAAACATGCTACTGCAATAACATGTGACATTAATATTTAATTACAAAAGCACTGCTGCAAAATCTTTGAAATTAATGTTTTGCAAAATTAACATTCTGTGCACAGAAGCAAAGTCGTTCCAGGCGCGACTGTGATTAACAATGCCATTCACTTTACATATTATATTAATATATTATTCAAGCTACGAATTAACACCTCCTAATTTAAATAAGGTGCTACATATCATGATGAGCTAAAATGCTTTTCTTAAAATGGCCCATCTGATTTTAAGCAATCTGTGTTTATCATTTAATAATATTTTGTTATTGAATACTGTTCTCCGTAAAACTCCTTCTACTTTAATTCCAAGCAGAGAAGACCTCATTAAACTGGTGCCTCCCGTTTGTAGGATTGTTAAGCCATTTGAACCATATTTTGTTTGCTAGCTAAGCCAGCAGTACTGAAATACTCTGTGTGTATGAGTGTGCTCTTAGGCAGCCATACTTCTCACGTTTAAGGTTCAGAAGGATCCTTCCAAGCCATGCACATCTTTGCTTTCAATGAAACACTTGTTGGCACAAATATCATCACTATCATTGTGTCACAGATTTCACCATGCTCACTCAGACCGAGGTAAAATCAGTTCCTTGGACGGAGGGACTACAGTTTCAAAACTCTGCCTCCGATACTGAACCTCAGAGCTTACCAGTTTCCTATGGAAGTGTGAAGACACTTGGAGAAGATATGCTTTCTTGATCTAATTGGTGAATACGAGGTAACCGTCAAACCCGTTCATCAGGAAGAAGTGCAGAGGGCTATTTATGTTTTACTGGGGCCAATCCAAATGAGGGGTTCTTGCTTTAAGAAAATAGTATGTGTGCTGATGAAATCACACTGCGGAGAACATTATTTTAGAGACTTAAATGCTACTCTTGCTCCATCATTACGCCTTTTGGGCACTAGACTGCAATAATAATTTGGTTATTGATACTCTTGAATTGAAAAACAATTACTGACATTTGAAGAAATATTTAGCGAGTCTATAGAAGAGAGTAGAGCTGCCCCACTGAGTTTCCAACGAGTAGCCGCTGGATTTGGAATTGCAGACCTTTAGGTTAGCAACCGAGCTCTTAACCATTGCGCCACCAGGGCTCCATGAAGAAATATTTAGCAACAAAAATCTCAGACTTACTATGGCATCTTTGAATAAGTTCAGTGTATTCTAAAACAGTATCTAAATTATAATAGTATTTCATTAGTTTTCCAGTCATTCAACAAGTATATGGAATTCATGAAACGGGACTACACCCATTTAGAGCCCTAGAATGGAGTGAAGCTTTTGTTCTCTGATTTCAAGTGGAAGACCGATAGGCAGTATTTCTGGATATTTTCCCCATGTCATGTAATTCCTACGTAAGTTCTTGATTTATATAGCTGAGTGAATAATAGTTTTGAGATGCTCAAAAAATAGAAAGACCTTCAGAAGTGCAAACCACCTTTACGTCATATAAAACCAAACCAAACCCACTGCTGTCAAGTCGATTTCGACTCACAGTCACCCTCTAGGACAGAGTAGAACTGCCCCATAGGGTTTCCAAGGCTGTAAAGCATTGCAGAAGTAGACCGCCACATCTTTCTCCCACAGAGCGGCTGGTCAGTTAGAACCACCGACATTGCAGTTAGCAGCTGAGCACTTTAACCCTTGCGCCACCAGAGCTCCTCTACACCATATATTGAACCTAAATATATGTGGAAAGCGGTAGGATGGATGCTTACCTATTAACTAGTACAGCATCAATATACTGTTGCACTTTTTCAGTTTGCTGAAAGAGCAGCAAAAACTCCTTATCTCAACAAGCTCCTCTTGAAGGCCAGGTCTCATACTTGGTCTTGCCTTAATCTCAATCATTTTTTGTTCACTCCCCCTCTAATTTTTAAAATTTATAATCATAGATATCCTAGGTTTTTGAAAGAGAAAGTTTTTAAAAAAAAGATTCATAAAGGTTTTCTCTGATTCAATGTGTCATTTCAACAAAACAAGAAACTCTAACTTTGAAAATCCAGAGTATTAAAGTAAAATTTCAACACAATTGTTTTGATAATAATAATGTAATGAAACTGTCAAAGATAGTTGGTTCACTTTTTAAGAAAGTTTTTTTTTTTCCGACTTAGTAAAGTAGTTTAGGTATTTAATTAACAGATTCAGGGAATGTGGAAGAAACTAAAATTTTTGAAATGACTCAGATAATTAGGTGTAAGTAATCTGCCTATCCATTTAATGCACAATAATTTTTGAAACAGTGTTTTTCACAGTGAGTTTTGTTGAACAGCAGTTCTACACTATGTAATCCAAAGGGGGAAAAACAAGGATGACATATAATTTTTAAAATATTGAGTTAAGCAAAAAGTTCTTTTTATGCAGGACTTCTCAGAACCTTTAATGTTAATGTGTATTGTGACTCTCCATGAGAGTAATAGCTCATGAAAATTTTCTCAAATGTCTTTGATCATGGATAATTTTTCCATAGAGCATAACTGTTATTAAGAGCCACATTCTGGAAAACATTACTCTTAAAAGAAATTCTACTAATTGTAGATGATTGAAATTAAACCCCAAATATTTAGGCATTTGGAAGAGAACCACATTTTAATGGTCATTATTGTATTCCAATGACTCTAGAAAGGCAGGTCTATGCAATGAATCCTAAATATATATAATTTCCTAATAGTCATTTGTTGAGGATACATATTTATTTCATTTAGATGGTGGTAGTACATAAAGAAAACTCTTTGAATAAATGTTTCCCAAACTACAAATTTCTTTGGAAAAATACTGTAAAAACCTGAAAATCCCTAAATATGTTAGGATATTCAATGCCAAAGGCAACGAATGGAGGAAAAAACATTTACTGCAATACAATGTGCATCAAAAACAAAAAGAATGATAGTAATGGTGGCAGGAGACGGGGACAAACAGGGTTATTCAAGGTGAAGTTTTGTCTTCATCCTTGATAAATGATGTCAGTTTCTAATAATTTAGTGTAAGGCAATGGATTCTAGGAAATCCACACTTTGTGAATAAGTATGTTTTAAGTACTGAACTGGTCCTTTAAACACTACTCTGATGGTTCATATACTGGTTATATTTTAGGCTAAAATATTATGAGATTCTATGCTACTACCAGGAGTAAATACCTTTCTACACTATCTAAGATAGAAATATCATATTCCTTATTCCTTGACATATTACAGCAATGCTCCAGGGTACAAAAGTAGTTCATTTTCTAAATGCCAAATAGCAATTAGTTCAATCTTATTGATGTAGACACAAGATTGAAAAATGGAGAATCTTCTGACATTAATCCTCCCACCATAAGTCTGCAGCTTAATCGCAAGCTAACATACGTAATTACTGATGCCCAAATTTGGCCCATTCTCAGAGTCATCACGTATCCCCCCAGGGTTAAAAAGTGATTCCTTGTAAAAGAAATGGACCCAAGTAACTGGTGACTCTAACCACCTGGGGCAAGTTCTGTTCATCATGGCAAACATATTTTGTTCACTTAAGCATTTTGCTTAATGAAGGTGGTATTTGGTTAATGATGTCATATTCAGAAATTCAATAGTCTCGCTCTCTCCTTCTCTTTTTTTTCCCTTCTCTCCCTACCCCTCTTTCCAGGTGAAAATCAGCTTGGGGTACCATGTTATTTGCTGGAGAATTCCCTGATGATAGCACCCAATGAAAGAATGGGCCCTATCAGAAATACATATTACTATAATCCTTTAAAATATTTTTAAGTTGATGCTTATGGCCATTTTAGACTAAAGGCACCAAAATGAAATGGTAAGGAATAAGTCAACAGTCTTTATACATGCTAAATAACAACTGGGAATTCATATCAAAGTACATACTTCTACATTTATTACTAACAAAAGTACCTTCTGCATACTTGATCCATTCTTAAACTGTTAATCTTAACAGCTATGGCACATCTACTGACCTGAAGTCTTCCAAATTTCCTCTTGACAGAGGCCCAGATCATCTTCTAAGCACAATACAAGCCATGTATTCCCTGCTGGTGCAAACCTTTAATGGACTTGACTGTGATCCTAAAGGTTGGAGGTTCAAGTCTACCCAGAGGGACCTCGGAAGAAAGGTCTGGTGCTCTACTTCCAAAATATCAGCTACTGAAAACCCTATGGAGCACAGTTTTGTGATACACATGGGGTAGCCATAAGTAGGAATCAACTTGATGGCAATTTTCAAATTGGCTTTATATACATACTATAATATAACGGATATTTTAATAAAATCCGAGAAGACACATAAAGAGAGCAGAGACACTTCACAAATGTTTTATATTTCCTATTTACTCCTTGAGGCCATTTTACCACAAAATACGTAATTCTATAAATTGGAAAAATAAATGACAAAATAAAATAATAAATTAGCATCCCTTAGGTTATTCTAGCTTGTCTTTGTTATAAAACCAGTTATAAC
This sequence comes from Trichechus manatus latirostris, assembly GCF_000243295.1. Lineage (NCBI taxonomy): Eukaryota > Metazoa > Chordata > Mammalia > Sirenia > Trichechidae > Trichechus > Trichechus manatus. The sequence goes on along the minus strand of NW_004443969.1, from coordinate 18,758,281 downwards.
CCATTTTTGAAGATACTAGCTTTACTTTTAAAAGCAAGCATTTTTTTTTATATTCTTTGGAGTGTTGAGTTCTTCATGAAATTTCCTATTACAGATGTTGATACTCAGGCAACTGATAAAAGTCCCTGGTTGTTCCAGTAAGAATACATATAGGAGGTGCAAAATATGATCATTCATAGCCGCTATATCAGTGAATCAATCAAAGATGTGTTTTTCAAAAACCTGTTGAAAATTAAGCTAATTATAAACATGAACAGACAGATTCAGTTAAAATAAGTTTCACTTAAGTGGGGCTATTGTGACAATAAACAAATCTCTGTATTATTGTGTGTTGGTAAAATATATTTTCGTGTACCTCCTCTTCATTTTTAGGGTATAAACAAAAACTTCAAATAATAACAAAAAATGAAAAATAATGGCAATATTATTACTGCTACCACTACAAGAAGATAGTCTGTCACAAGTATTCATTTTAATGTATTTGCTCTAAAAGCCCTGTTATATTTTAACATAACTGGACTTACTGCCAGGAGCCCTGGTGGCAGAGTGGTTTAAGCGCTCAGCTGCTAACTGAAAGGTCGGCAGTTCGAACCCAACAGTGTCTCCATGGAGAAGGATGCGGCAGGCTGCTTCCGTAAAGATTACAGCCTTGGATACCCTTCGGGGCAGTTCTACTCTGTCCTATAGGGTCACTATGAGTCAGAATTGACTCAGTGGCAATGGGTGACTAACTGCCACTAAGTTTAAATTGAAATAGTGGACTCATATATGATTGTTCTTCTACAGATCTTAATATTTTATCATTCATATCCATATACTTGTAAAAAGTAAGAGAGAGTTAAGATAGGATAAATTGAGAAACTGAGGCCTAAATAGGTAATGCTTTTGCTCAACTGGACCTAGCAATGTGTAACACTCCCTACACATAGGGTAATCATGTCATGCTATCATACTGATATAAATTATATTTATTATTATCTGAAAACTTGCATGAAAATCCAGTTTTCTAGGTAAACAGAAACATCAACAACAACAAAAAATGCTAGAATGAACCAATTTGCCTTATAAAAGACATTTTCATATTCAAACTGACCATGACCTAATTTCAACATAAGAAACCAAAACATTTCAGAAAATTACAAGTTAGACAGTTGCATCATCTACCATCTTTAAGCAAGAAGGGAAATTAATGTATGCCATGGACATGCATTCATCCTAAGGAACTGGTCGGAATTACTGCTACTGAAGAGAAGACGGGAAATGAAAATGACCTCTTGGAGATAGTGGTGGGCTTCCAGCTCGGTAGCCTCTTAAATAGACTTTGATGAATTGATCTCATTTCAACAATAGTTGATGCTTTCAGCAGTTTCTTTTATCCTCTCAATCGAATCGATCTAAATTTCTGAGGCGTTCAGAATGAGTATTTTCATTGGGGAGCTTTCCTAATTGCTGACTGGATGAACAAATAAAAAGGCAACCCTCAAGTTTCTTCTGCACAATTTCCAGCAGTGTGAAGTAAATCAAAATACAATGTCATAGAAGCTGAAGCTTGTACTCTGCTTTAGAGTCTCCCATACACAAGACATGTTGAAAAATCTAAATAACTCTATACGTCCTCAGACTCCTTCCACATTTTGGATCTGCCAGATGTTAATTAGGATATGCTGAGAGCTCTTTCATTCCTTCCAGTACCCAAATTTCTCTTCCAGAAAAAGATCCCTATAGTTTTACCAGCTTAAGTCACATTTGAGGGAAAGCTACTGTCTTAGTCATCTAGTGCTACTATAACAGAAAAACCACAAGTGGATGGTTTTAACGAAGAGAAGTTTATTTCCTCACAGTTAAAATAGGCTAAAAGTCCAAATTCAGGGCATCAGCTTCAGGGGAAGACTTTGTCTCTCTGTCGGCCTTCTTCTCTTCAGTGTTCCCCCAGACTAGGAGCTTCTCTGCGCAGGGACCCCAGTCCAAAGGACGCGCTCTGCTCCAGCACTGCTTTCTTGATGATATGAGGTCCCCAACTCTCTGCTTGCTTCCCTTTCCTTTTATCTCTTGAGAGATAAAAGGTGGTGCAGACAACACCCCAGGGAAACTCCCTTTACATTGGATCAGGAATGTGACCTGGGTAAGGGTGGTGTTACAATCCCACCTAATCCTCTTTAACATAAAATTACAATCACAAAATGGAGGCCAACCACACAATTCTGAGAATCATGGCCCAGCCAAATTGATACACACATTTTTGAGGGGACATAATTCAAACCATGACAGACACCTTCTAAACCCTGGTGGTTTAGTGATTAAGAGTTCCACTGCTAACCAAAAGGTCGGCAGTTAGACTCAACCAGGCGTTCCTCGGAAACCCTGTGGGGCAGTTCTACCCTGTCCTATAGGGTCAGAATTGACTCAACGGCAACGCTGTTTTTTTTTTAAGTGAGTAGTTACAGATTTTAAAAAAATCTACTCCATATAAGTATCTTAGTCACAAATCAATTTGTATGGGACAGAATATGTGTCCTTTGATTTAATAAACTTTTCCCATTTCCTTATTTGCAACATGCTGGTAAATCTCCATATAAAAAAGAATCTAGAGTTTCCAGCGTTTTCCAGAAAATCAAATCTGAAGTGATAGGCAATGGAGGGATAGGAAAATATAACATGACTGAAATTCCACCATGATTATTTAAAATCACAAACAATTCAGATTATCCTTAGGTATACGACAAACTGGAAGAAATTACACATGTAAACATATACCTCCAGTATACTGCTCACACCTACAGACTCTGAAGCAAACATACATGGACATCTTTACCATTTTTAGCAATACAGATGATTGCATAAGCATTAATTGAGATGAGAATGACACTTCAAAAATCACTATAACCTCTAATTATGGTTATAACGAAGCACTGGTTTAACACTGTTTGTTTTTCATTAAAAATTCGAAATAACAGTTTTTCTTATCTGGAAAATACGCGAGCGCAATTTTTCAGTACTTGGATATTCCCGAAAGACTTAAAATGTCATAAAAAAATGAAAAAGGCACTTAAAAAAAACCTAATACGGCTATCACAGCAGAACAGTATTTCAGAGAAACAGCGCACATTTGATGGTTGTCAGAATTTACATAACTTACTCTGCATGGATTAACTATGAGGTATAAAATTCAACTTGGCTTAAACACACACACACACAGACAGTAACTGTCATGTGACACGTTCAGGCATTGCAACCATGACATCAAGGTAACACAGTATACAACACAATGTCCCAATATATTTATGGGAAATAAATGAAGTAGTGACAGAGAAAGCACTGCAACAAAAATGGATCCATATCCAACAGTTTCTTGAGGACTTTCTCCTTGAAATGGATACTTGTGAATCTGGCATCTATGATCACCACTCTAACATATTAGGGTAATGGTCTGGGCTCACACAAGAAAACCCATGGATACCAGAATCTCTTGAAAATACTGTTGGGAAAATCAAATTCTACTACTTAACATCTGTCCGACGGATTCTTACCATTTATCTTCTGATCAAAATTTTGAATGGTGCCAAAAAAAAATCATGAAGTCAAAAGGACTTGGTGGGGGTATCTTTGTTTCTCTCCCAAAGCCTAAAAGTTATACTCAACTGCAGCACAAAGAGTAAAGAGGTTGTTATTCATATTAACTACATTTACATTCCTAACGCAACATCCAGAGAGCTAATAGTGGGGTTATTAACATAACAAACGTAAATGTTCTATATAAATAATACTGTTTCAGGCCAGCAACCGCTCATCTGACAGCATTTAGGCACAGGCTCAACATCTGTTTATGAACACTTTGCCTAATGATATCATCAGATATCATTAAGTGCGGCAGAATACAGCATAGAGGCAGGTGCAGCTGCCTTCACAACCCATCACAGAGAAAGAAAAGAGCTGCATTCCCCATCCGAAAACCCATCATTAGGACAATTTTCTTCGACAAACCAGCCCTGTGATTTCAATCTGTATATCACCTGTAATTGTAGTTTTTAGCAAGAAGCTGATTCTATACATTTAGCGACGAATCACGTTGATGGCCTGAATACTGGAAACACATTTGTGGTACCAGCTGCGGCAGCTTTTTTTAGAGCCTGTGTTAACAAAATACTGCTAACAAGGCAATGCTTGGAGTGCAGCTTTGTTTCTCTTTCTTGTTCATAGTGTTTAGATGTGCATAATTATGGAAATTAGCAATTGATTGCTTCTCAATAATAATTGATTACTGGTCACTGAACTCTTCTGTAGCACTTTACTGAAGGTGAGGACATGAGATAAGTGAATTCTTAGCCGTTCCAACCATATATAAAGAAAGAGACCGAAAAGAACTCTCGATTTGTACATCATTTTCCATGATAAACAGACCAAAGGGATAATAGAATATCCCAGAATCTAGTTTGCCCTGAAGCAAATTGTAGAGATCATAGCAAGCCTGCAGAATTCTCCCTGTGGACCATGTAAGAAACATACATCATTTTTATATATGTCAGTTGGTCTTTGATTTGAAAATATTTCTACCCATTTAATTTATCTCTTTCAGTTTTTTTTTTTAAATTGTACAATTTAAGGGTTATATCAAAAAAATGAATACCAATTTTCAACACCTCTCAAATGGAAACAAACTGACAAAATAATGTGAAGTCTCTTTTTGCAAAGGGGTACAAATTCAGAAGCCTATCGTCTCAGACAGATAGCAAGCACTTCAAAATGACTCTCTTCTTTTTGATCTGCTGTATATCCATCAACATTTTGGTCTGTGCAGACTGACTTGTTTCAGTATAGCATAATGTAGGCAATGTAACTTGATGCTGCAGCTAACTTTAAAGGAGAATGCGCTTATTCTTGGCTTAATCACTACTGTCAATTTGGACATACATAACATATGCAATTCAAATTTACTGCAATACATGGAAGTCTCACAGACAATAAAGAATTCGTGGTATTTGTTAAATGGGAAACACCGTGACTCATGGTGTTTCAAAGATGGGAAGACCAGTAGGGAAAAATTTTAACTCTTTATTTTAGAAGACTCATGAGCTTCCAAGTCTTAAACGATGCCCTCTGTGGTGTGTTTGTGAGTGTGTGTGTGTGTGTATGCTAATTTTTACAGGACATGGCTGTATTGTGGCAGTCAACTTTACAACCTGATTCATAAAAAATGCAGCTTGGTTAAAGTTAGTATGCTCAATTTCAATAATGTTTTTATCCCAAAATGGGTAGCAGATTGTACAATCATGACTCAAAGAAAAATATGCGCAAGTTATAAGAATTAGGCAGCAGTTTGAGAATAAAACTGAATTCCTCCTCTCTGTCCACAGAAGGGTTTCTCACATAATGAACAGGTGCAATTTCCAGAGATCTCTGTGCACCGAGATGGCAGAAGCCACTGTTTTGCTTTCCCCCAGCAGCAACACAGAATAATATGGTGATAAAACTGTGATTAGAAACTAAAAAACCACATCACATATATGTATAGTTCTACTCCTGACCTACCTATCAAACCCAAATTTATATCTCTACTCTCCTAGCGTTTTCTTAAATTAACATTTATGCACTGAATCACATAATTATGAATTTTTGCACTACTTTGCACCCAAAACCTGAAGGAAAAAAAAAAAAGAATTTAGGCAATGTGCGTGAGTCCATGTGCTTACGCCATTATGTTAGTGCCAAAAGACGTTAAAAAAAAATAGACAGATTCCCTGCAATATATATCTGGGTTTATTATCAGCCTGACATTTTAATGTGTATTATTAAAATTATATTTTAGGGGTTGGGGTGGGGTTCAGGTGGAAGAGTACTTTGGAATATTGCAAGAAGTTGCACATAAAAATGATTTTGGTAACCTAGTGATGTCCTTGACACACTCTGGCACCACAGAGTGTATCTGCTTAAAGAGACATATGGCTGGAATGGCAGAAGTCAGAATTTGAAGGGTATTAGTAAACCATGTGGGGGAAGCTTGAACTGATACTGGCTTAGGCTAATTGTAGCTCTTCTCTGATTTCACATGCTCCAAACTCATAAGATAATTTTAACTACTGAGAGCGCAATTTCAATTTTTTTTAGATTGCTCTGAATCAAATTGATAGAAAATCAGATTGAAAATAAATCCACTGATAAGTGCTAATACTGTAAGGCAAATTTTAAATGCTCACTGTGTGAGGTAAAAAATTTGGTAGATCAACCAAAGCTGAACTGCTGGGGTGACTGTTGCTGTTGCTGAATTGTGGATTGTTAAGTAAGACAGGCATAGTGAGAAGACCAGGGATTAGCTGAAAGTTTTGTCTTCTCGGCAAGGTGCTCCTGATCCCTTCAGATAGAGTCACCCTGTACCTTTCTTCATTAGTTTTGTTTTCATCACAGCCATTATGATTACTTGACATTTCCTGTATTGTACTTGTTTGTTTATTGTCTTTCTCCCCTTTTTACCAAAGTGTAAGCTCTGTTATAAAAGGGGTCTTGTTGATCTTGTTCAGTCCTATCTGCCTGGTACCTATGAGACACTTAGGAAAAATCTGTAAAACGAGTTAAAAAAAAAAAAAAAAAAAAAACTATTGCTGTTGAGTCAATTCCAACTTATAGCCACCCTATAAGACAGAGTAGAGCTGCCCCACAGGATTTCCAAGGAGTGACTGGTGGATTCGAACTGCCAGTCTTTTGATTAGCAGCCGAGCTCTTAACCACTGTGCCACCAGGGCTCCCGTAAAACGAATAAGTGTGGCATATACAACGCGCTTCACAAGCCATGGTCTTCATGATGTTCTCAATTTCTCTCTAGAATGGTCAGAATATACTGGCTGAGTTTAAATTTATAAACATTATGTCAAAGTTTCCACAAAATACCATTGTATTAACACCAAATGAAAACTTCTGCATGGTGTTAATGCTGGGTTATCTAATTCTACTAGAGAGGGATTTTATTTTATTAAGGAAAGTAAAATTAGCATTCCCTTAATATTGACTCTACTACATTGCTACTCAAATCTTTTGCTGAAGACATGACTTCATAACTGAAGGCTTAGCTCAAGAGATTTTTAAAAATTAATCCAATTCATATTAATTAAAAAACTTGATTTTTTTTTACAAATAGCAACTATGAGACTCGTTGTTATGTGCCAACTCACAGTGGCCCTATATGACAGAGTACAGCTGCCCATAGGCTTTCCAAGGCTGTAATCTTTACAGGAGCAGATCTCCAGGTCTTTCTCCTGCGGAGCGGCTGGTGGGTTCAATTTGGTTAGCAGCCAAGCATGTAACCATTGTGCCACCAGGGCTCCTTAACTACGAGACTAAACCAAAAAGCTCAAACCCACTGCTGTCGAGTCGAGTTGATTCTGACTCATAGGAACCCTACAGGACAGAGTAGAACTGCCCCATAGGGTTTCCAAGGAGTGGCTGGTGGATTCGAACTGCAGAACTTTTAGTTAGCAGCCAAGTTCTTAACCACTGGACCACCAGGGCTCCAAGTATGAGACTACCTACACCTAATTTCTGTTTCTGATAAAGATATCAACCATTTTAGGCTGAAAGAAAGATTACCAAATAGTACTTTTCTACTCAAGATTAACGAAGCTAGCTGCTCTCAAACAAACATCTGAGAAAATTATTTTTCATGAAATACCCAATTCCCATAGTACTGCAGTAGGTGAGAGAATGAGAGGTGTGCTGAGCAGGAATTCAGAGTGAGTAATCATTCTCAAAGTTGTGTACATCAGAGACTCCTCAAAGATTGCCTGGCAATCT
>NW_004443969.1:18687587-18750402 GCF_000243295.1 Trichechus manatus latirostris | reverse complement strand
TTTAAATATAGGTTTGTTTTTTTCTGTGGTGGGGAGCGTTGATATTTAAATTTGCATTAACTTTCCTTAATGAATAAGAAGTACATAGCTAAACTTGATATGTATCAAATCAATCTTGGCAGACTGTAAAAAGTCAAAAAGTTGTTGTTTTTGTTTTTAAAGTAGAAAGCTTCTGCTTAAGACAGTTAAAGATTTCAGAGAGAAGAGATTATTAATGGGAGTAACCCAAGATTTGTGTAGTGACAGGAATAGTTACTGGAACAGTCTAAGGTTTGGGAGAGTTCCCCATTTTTAACGTTCTGAAAAATTGGGTTAAATCCTGTCTTCCTCACTAGAACTGCTCAATCACTCAGAGTTATTTATTTTCTCAATCTGTCAATATTTATAGTAAAGCTTGAAGAATCACCATATTATAAGGTCTGAAGTAATGCTGAGAAGTAATTTATTAACTTAACAAATATTGAGCATCTATCCATCCTCTACATCGCCAACAGAGTGATCTTTCAAGGGCAAATCTGATTTTTCCACTGCCCTGCAGAAAATCCTTCAAAGATTACTCATTGCCTTAAGGATGAAATTCAAACTTCTGGCCATGGTATAAAAGATGCTTAATAATCCAATCTCTACCTGTTTTCTGATCCTCTTTCATCAACTTTCCTCCTTGATCCTTCCTGAGCACCCCATTCCCCACCAAATTCCCCTCAAGACTTGTTGATTTTATTCTCTATTCAGAACTGACCACTCTTTGTGCTCTGTAGGTGCTGTTCTCTCTTCCTCAATTAGCCTCTCTCTATGCCTCCTTGTCTGCATGGTGAACTCTTACTTATCCCTCAAGACCAAGTATGACATATCCTATAAAACTTTAACCAATGCTGGCTTCCCATTTGTGCTTCCATATCACTATAAAAAACTACCATACTACTAATCATACTGTCTTCATTCACCCAGGAAATATTTATCAAGCTTCTATTACATGCTAGGTACTGGGGATACACCAGTGAACAAAATAGATATAATTTTCTCATCTCATGGAACTTGTCTTCAACATGCAAAAATAAAATAAATGAGACAGATTATTTTAGATACAAATAGGTATATATATAAAGACAAAAAGATAATATACATGTAAATAAAATCGTATTTTTTTGGTTAGATGGTGTTAAATTCTATGAAGAAAAGTTAAAGCAAGGAAGAAAGATGTGTACTATGGGAGGGGGCGATTAATACTGTCAATACTGTGGCCAGGAAAGGGCTCACCATGAAGAGATTTTGAGTAGAGATATCTAGTAATCATAGATTCATTGTGGGTCTTATCCACTATTCTTCAAGCTTATTTTTCTGAAACATTTTCACCTTTTTCCCTCATCCAGAATCCGGCATAGTTTCTGGCACTTAGGAATGAGCAAGTAGATGGAGTCTGGGACATACAAAGAAATAATTCTATGCAAACTTAAAGGTTGTCAGAGCGATGGGTGGAATGCAATGATTTATTTCTGCCTCTTAGAACTTTAGTGCTTGACATAGACCCTGTGAGGCTTATAGACTTTAAAATGCAATTACTTATACAATAACACTGAAGAATCGTCATGTGTCTGGAAGAACACCCTCTAAGTAGGCAAATTACTCTATCGCCATACAGGAGAGAATGATCATGGCGTATTCACATTAAAAATTCCTTTATTAAGGCTTTATTAATAGCATGGAAAATAGATCATCTTTTCTGTTCCAGGACATTCTTTTTCTTATGAAATATTATACTGGTAAATGAGTGTTATTTCCTTCCAAAGACTACCCTGTCTTGCATTTCTAGATATATAAACTTCCCTCGTGAAAGTATTTTTTTCTAAAAACACTAGCAATAACCATGATTTCCATGAAAAGCCCAGAAAGCGGCTGTTGATACTTGGGATATAGCTTGCAATTTTCACAAATCTCCAAATCATCACAATTGTCTATGATGCCATTATATACAATGGGTAAAATTCTGCTCTTAAATGAACATATAGCTTACAAAGAGTCTGCGGCATTTGGAAACATAACTGCAGAGCTGTCTCCAGCTCTGCCCTACCACATGTGTACTGTGAAGGGCTTTGGATAGGCCAAATATGAAACAGGATTTATACTTATTTTTAGTGATTAAAACTATTTTTTAAAGTTCAAAACAATGTAAATTTTCACATCATTAACCTGAAAGTAATTAACCTTCTAAAACATTTAAAAAGTAGAACTGGTGAGAATATAAGAATGCTGAGGATTTTGTTAAATTCTAAATTTAGAATATTTTAATAATGGTTCTTTTTATTCTAGTAAGGTCAATTTGGATCCACTGAATTTATTCAATAGCAGAAAGAAGAAACAATAAGCAATATGCATTTGGCTATACATCAGGGAGAGATATTCTTTATGTTGTTACTTAGCATTGATACGGAATAAGTGAGAATGTTTTAAAACTTACATGGATGAGGCAAATAAAATTATTTTGATGAAACAGCATTTGATGTAGAGGGATTCCTTGTTCTATTTCTTTCAAATGCACCTGTTACTTCAGACCAAACACAGCCAAAATCAAGAAGGAAAAGAGAAAGACTTGAGAGATCTGAGGGTGGAGCCCAATTGGGTGCAAATTATTTTAAAATAATTTCCTGAAAATATATTAGTGTGTTTATGTTGTTACTATGTGTCATCAAGTCAATTCCAACTCACAGCGACCCTATATGGCTGAGTAGAACTGTCCTATATGGTTTTCTAGGCTGTAATCTTTACAGGACAAGACTACCAGGTCTTTTCACCTGCGGAGCTCATGGTGGGTTCCAACCTACGACATTCTCGTTAGGAGCAGAGTGCTTAATCACTGTGTCACCAGGGCTCCTAGTGTATTTTAGGAGTTCTTTATATCCTAGAGAGAACCTCATGAATCGGCTGCCCTTACCAGAGACATGTGAAGAATCTGTTAGTTTCATCTTTAAAAATTGTCATATAGATGAAATTCTTTCTTATATTTTCATAACTTAGCACCAATCCTCAATGAAATTCCAAAGGCATAATAGAATAATCAAAGAACAACATGACAAAATCACCATAGCAGGACCCACAGCCTCCTATACCTTCACAGAGAAGAGGAAGCCTCCCTGCACGATTATGGAAAACAAATTTTCAATAGCCAAAATTAAGTCAAATGAAAGAATAAAACCAAACCAAAACCAACCCCATTGCCATCGAGTAGATTCTGACTCATAGCGACCTTATAGGACAGAGCAGAACTGCCCCATAGAGTTCCCAAAACAAAGTATAGAAACAGAAAGCTACCTATCTTCCATTAGAAAACTGACAACGTTGGAAGATTTCAACATTCTGATTTCTTATAGACTAGTTTCTATTTTTTTATAATTATAGTTAACTTTTAACTTTTTTTAGCAGTATCAATTCAAATATCAGAAAAACAGAATAAATACATCTTTCAATATATGTGCTGCTTTACCGTCCTCCACCCATCTCCTCGCTTTCCACCAGTGCTACATTCTCATTGTATGAACAGAGTAGCAACTCACTGCCACCAAAGTTGCCTTCCTTCAGAAAAATGAGCATTTTGGTGGACTTTGTTATGAGGGTAAACATCTCAGCAACCTCTGCTCTGAATGTGACTCCTGACTTCTTCAATTTACAGGTGACCAGGTATGTGGATTACAATCAATTTAAACAAAGCTGCATGCATGCTGCTCCATCTCAGCACATGTTACTGCACCCATAAAAAATAACTGATTTCTTTTAAAAGAAAAGGGAAAAAGAAAAAACAATCCACCACTAAAAGTCTGAGGGACAATACTGTAAACTGCAATATAGATGACAAATGGAAATTACAATATAAGACAGAGAAAACCTTAACAATCTCCTTTTCCCAACCCTACCCCAATATCTCTCAGAGTAGATCACACATCAACATCACCCTCATCTTCTCCTTCAAAACTTCTCAAAACTCTCTCTCAAAACTCAGCACCTGCATGTCCTTTTCTCTTTTTGACGCTCTCCTCTTTTTTCTGCCTGGTGTATCCTTGTTCACTCTTACCCTGAGAGGGTTCCAGTTTTTCTTGGTTCTTTTTGGTTCTGCATTATTCCAATGAGCAAAATAAAAGTATTGAAAATCCAGCAAAACGCCTTTCCTTCTACAGAGGAAGGAAACTGAATACTCATATATTTTTTTTGTCTCTGTCATATGTTTGTTGTTTGTGTATAAAGGAGCAGTGTGTTTAAAACATAATGATTGCAGTCTTCAAAAAGAAACAACACTAACTTTGGGTTATGAGAATCTGAGATATTTAAACATCAAGAAAAGGAAAATGACTGATTTGACTTAAAGAATATCCCTTATTAATTTATGAGTCACATAAAAGTTGTATCTGACAGCATCTAAAATACTCCAGAAATAAGAGTTTCAAGTGACACACAGGATTAGTTTAAATAATCCCAATGCAAATTACCAGGATGATGCTGAATACAATAGATGGTGACATTTTAAAGTATATTATGGTGTTTTATGTGAACACATTCAAAAGTGTAACTTGAGAATCTCAGCAGATCTTCAGTAGATAAAACTATGACACCAGAGAGAAGCAAGATAGACAGTAAGGTAATTTAAGTAGAAAGAACATAGGCCTGAGTTTCACATTTGATGACATGAGAGAAATATTTGGGAAAAGGCTTCCTTTGGTGGCCCTATTGTAGTACTGGAATAATTCCAGATCCCTTTTCAGGCACTCAAAGTTCCTGGAGCATAAGCCCATCTATCTTCACAGCCAGACTGCTGATTCTTTACTGACAAGCTGCATCACCCATTCTTTCTGCAACTCATCTTTCCTACCCCTTACATCATTTGCTTATTTCTTATAACTATCAAAACCTTGCAAAAGCTACCATAAACTTGTAGAAAATATCTGGACCTGTATGTTATCTAGTTCTTCCCTTTATAGCTGAAGACTATAAGGGAACAGGAGTAAAGATTTGATGTTTTTAAGTAGCAACCCCCCACTGCATTGTCAACAGCAGCAACAATAACAACAGCTCCTTTCCTGCTATTTAATTAAAATTGTAAGTTGGCATGACATTTAAGGAGCATATCCCCTACAATCAAATCTGACATATAATGGGCATTCAATCAATATTTATGAAAAAAATGGATAGCTATCCCCAACAGAGAGCACATTACCTCCTATTCATTGCTTGTTATGGTATTAGTTCTTGGTTTTTATTATCTAGCATGACATAGTGGAAAGAACATGAACTGTGAAGTCCGGTGAACCCAGGATTTTATCAACAACACTGTGAGGGAGGTACTATTGTTCTAATTTTATAGATTAACAAATTGAGATCTAGAAGATTGAATAGGTTATAAAGGCTCACTCAGCTAGTGGGTAACTGAAGCAGAATTTGAACCAGGCAGTCTGACTCCATGGAGTAAATGTACAGGTTTTGTTTATTTTCTTTCCCTTGATGGAAAAGTGGGTCAAAGTCATGCCCTAATGTGAAGTTTTCAGTTTGGTTTATTTTACCTAAAAGGGGCCAAGTGGGTTAGCAAGAAGAAGGTGCTTGAATGAAATAAATTATTGTTCCAAAGGTTAATTAACAATTTGATATAGATGAATTCTACAAAGCATTCTTTTCATCTCCTACTTCCCATCAAGGAACCAAATACAGTGTCTGGATTCTATTGGTTGGAGAGATTGTGGAAGACTTTCACTCACAGTTCTTCAGTGTCAAACAGGCTTACAGTAACAGATTCTAATCTCTGAGGCCAATGTTGTTGTTAGATACTGTCAAGCTGGCCCCCAATTCATGGTGACCCCATGTGTTACAAAGAAGAACTGCTCTATAGGGTTTTCTGGGCTGTAATTTTTACAGAAGTAGTTCACCAGGCCTTTCTTCTGCAGAGCCTTCAAAAAGCTCGTGCCACCAAGCTGATAGCCTTCCTTATAATACAAAGCGCCAGTGAATCAGATTCACATTAACCAATGAGCTGATAGTACTAATCCTTTCTCATGATCCATTCCACTTGTTAGAAATTTATGGAGTGCCATGAAATGTGCAATTCTTTGTTATATTATTATTTCTTTTCAAAGCAGAACACTGTAGTACTTAATCATATGGGTTCTGTACTGGGTTTCCTGTGTTCAAACCTCTACTCAGCCACTTACTAGCTGATACAGGCTTGGGTGAGTAAGTTAATTCTTCTAAACCTTCAGTTTCCTGTCTGTACAGAAGAATAATAATGCCCTTACTTCCTGGAAGTAATTGTGAGGGTAAAATGAGATAGAACATGAAAAAAACTTATTGTCCATCCACATACTAAGTACTCTAATTATTATTAGACACTTAAATGAATGCTTGAAAACTAGAAGTGAAAGAGAAAGGAACTGTTTTAGAAAAATTTACATTTTAAGATGATTTTAGTATGTCTAACAATACCATAGCAAGTAGAAAACCCCTGGGATTTGAAAGTCAGAGAAGTACTAAATAATTTCCAGCTGAGCAATTAATTTAAAGCCACACTTTTCAAGTTAATTATCATAGGTCAAAGGCATTCTACCTTCCAGTGTTTGGGTAGGATTTTGTCATCATAAATGTAGCACACCTACCACCCTTTCTTTGAATGTCTGATATTTTGCCAGTCATTGCTGAATTTAGTTGACCTGGAGTTATTTTGAGAATAAATCTTGTGATCCTGAAAGTAAGAAAACTTAGAAAAGAACTCCAGAAGGGGTTCCTACCATTAGGTTAAATTCCTAAAAATTCCTGAATCTTAGACCAACATCAGTCAGATACCTATGCAGGCAAAATTCCCGAATCATTAATGCAAAAATTGACATAGTCGCCACAGATAGCCTAGAGAAAAAATACCACTTGTAGCCTCAAAAACATGAGGTTGCATTGCTTTGAATCATTTAATGGTTTCCCATTGCTCTTTAGATAAATACTCAATGTTTAAGTCAGCCTATAAAACTCTGCAGCCCAGCCCCTCCCTGCTACCTCTCCAGTGTCCTACCCAAGTCTACATTCCCCTCTTTCCTTTCCAGCTAGACTGGCCTGTTGACAAGGCTCATTTCACAGCGCCTTTGCATACAGTCTTCTCTCTGCCTCGAGTTAGTTTTCAGCTCCACTTTCTCCCCCATCTTGGAGAGTAGAATGGAAACTTCCTCAGGCAGTGTCCTCTGGCCTCTCTGAGCAGGTCAACCACTTGCAAAATCAAGTGTGGAGGACGTCCCTGTAATACTTTGCACAGTAACAAATTCATACTTAATTAGGGGCTTTTTTTTTTTTCTCCCATACTTAACTGTAAGCTCGAGAATAGGGATCTTGCCTAAGCTCACCACTGTGCTCCCAATGTCTAGCCCAGGGCCCGAGCAGTCCCTGGGTGGTGCAAACAGTTAATGTGCTCGGCTGTTAACGAAAGGGTTAGAGGTCTAGTCTACACAGAGGCATCTCTCAGAAGAAAGACCTGCAGATATACTTGCAAAAAATTAGCCACTGAAAACCCTATGCACCACAGTTCTACTCTAACACATATGGGATCGCCAAGTTGGAATCCACTTAATGACAGCTGGTTTGGTTTTTGGTTTAGCCCAGGGCCTGGCACTTAGTATGTTCTCAATAAACACTGTGAAATGATGAAATAAAACCAAAATTTTAGAAGACTTTTAAAAAGAAAGCAAAATGCCTTTCTTAAGGTACAAAATAAATCAGTATGTTTAGTTCTACAGGGGACTTTTCAATATTTAGAAGACTAATTTTCAAACTCTGCCTCCCTGCATTTCAGGGATTTTTCTGAATTCTCTGGGATTTAGGGCAGACCTGGGTCTGGAGAAGAAGGGAGAGAAATGGAGAGAGAGCCACAGAGGTGTTCATTCCCACACCCCCACGATTAAAGCAGAGTCATCTCTTCTTGGTATTTTCTTCGCTGTATTTTCTTCTTTGAAGACTCCATGGGCAAAATATTCAGAGGCTGAACAGCAGTTTGAAAATCAATGACATAGAATACAACGACTTAATGATGAATTATCTTGTCTTTAAATTTCATAGCAAGGGCAAGTTGCCCTTGGCAAACTTTACCTACCTACCTACCTACCTACCTACCCACTGCTGTCGAGTTGATTCCGACTCATAGCAACCACATAGGGTTTCCAAAGCTGTAAATCTCCATGGAAGCAGACTGCCACATCTTTCTTCCGTGGAGCCACTGGTGGTTTCGAACCATTGACCTTTCAGTTAGCAGTCAAGCGCTTTAACCACTGCACCACCAGGACTCCTTTAGTGAGCTTTAGCCAATACATTATTAGCTGACATAATTTTTCAAATAACCAAACTCTATTTCTAGTCCACAATCATGCTCTTGTACATTCAATCATGTCAGAAAACAGGTATCACTGTCCATCTCTGGCTGTCATTCTATCATCCGTCTCTCTCTCTCCTCATATATCCTTCAGTGGTTCTCCCATTGCCCAGAGGAAAACATCCAAGTCCATAGCATAACATTTAACATCTCTGCAGTTATTTTCATTTACCATTCTAGCTTCCTTCCCCTCCTTTTTATCTGTATATATGAATCACAAAATGTACCGTTATTTTTCCCATGCCCGTCTGTGCCTATATACATGCCATGCCCCCTTCTTGGAATGCACTTTCTCTGCCTGAATAATCCCTTCATTTCCTTCATGAACTCATTCAAATGCTACCATCTGCTTTTCCCAGTCTGGGTAACTTACCCAAACCCCTAGCACATGCATCCATAGGACTCTTGTCTTGTTCCACACCTTCGGTTGGAAGACTCTGAATGGTTCTTGTTTACTTTCTCGTCTGTCTTCCCTGCTGTCATGGATTGAAATCATGTTCCCCAAAAATATCTGTCAACTTGGCTAGGTCATGATTCCCCCAGTACTGTATGACTGTCTACCATTGTGTCATCTGATATGATTTCCCTATGTGTTATAAATCCTATCATTATGATGTAATGAGATGGATTAGTGGCAGTTATATTGATGAGATCTACAAGACTAGATAGTGTCTTAAACCAATCTCTTTTGAGATATAAAATAGAGAAGTGAGTAGAGAGACATGGGGACATCATACCACCAAGAAAGCAGTGTCAGGAGCAAAGTGCGTCCTTTGGATCTGAGGTTCCTGCACTGAGATGTTCCCAGACCAAGGGAAGACTGATGTATCACAAGGACCTTCCTCCAGAGCTGACAGAGAGAAAGACTTCCCCTGGAGCCAGTGCCCTAAATTCAGACTTTTAGCCTGCTGGAGTGTGAGAGAGTAAACTTTCCTTCGTTAAAGCCATCCACTTGTGGTATTTGTTACAGTAGCACTAGATGGATGACTGAAACACCTGTCTAGGTAGTTGTCTCCTTAACCACAGATTCTGCATCTGTCAGCTCTGTGTCCTTACCTCCTAGGTTACTAGTTGACATGACAAATGTATACTGAATGAATGAAAGAAAAGTTAAATCACTTGAAACAGCTCCCTGGCATTTAAAGATTTAATACTTATGATTTCAACTCACTGTGAGATAACCCAAAGTGTGTGCCATATAGAAATCTGCTGAATCTCAAACAGAATCATGCATTTAGGAAGGCTACTGCCTATAAACTCCCTTTAGCTGGTAAGACAGTCTAAAGTCAACTGCTCTGGCTCTGCATCTATGACAATTTCTTCCTTTTTATTTAAAAGAATATTTTACTACTACAACAATTTTTAAGAGGATTTTCAGTTCTTGTGAAATATATAAGACATTCTAACGACATTTTTTAATTTAGAAAGTTGAAGAACAAGAAGAGTGGTTTTCTCATTGCACTGTAACTCAGGGTTGGCTCTGGTATGGGTCAAGATCAGTATTTCTCAGTGTGTGCTCCAAAACACTTGAGATTCTGAACACAAATGTCCACGATCAGATATGTTTGGTGCCACTGTACTCAGTGCCTCGCATGGAGGTTTGTAGTGTACACTAGCATATTAACGGCCTTGAGAAAGTCTTCAGTAAAGAAATCTATTTATCTTTATTTAGTTGGACGTTTCCCAAACTCATCTGACTGCGAAGCTCCCTTAACATTATAAAAACTCACTGGTAAAAGCTAGTCTTGATCATCAAATTTTCATCCTAAAGCTTGCCTTTTAATTAAGATGGTATGTGCACATGACAGAGCCCTGGTGGTGCAATGGCTAAGAGCTCGGCTGCTAACCAAAAGGCCAGCAGTTCAAATCCACCAGCTGCTCCTTAGAAACCCTATAGGCCAGTTCTACTCTGTCCTATAGAGTTGCTATAAGTTGGAATCCATTCAATGGCAATGGGTTTCTTGGTTCAGAAAATGTTTCATAATGGAAAAAAAGCAGATTGATTATTTTTAACAGCATAGTTTCTTCCCTACACTAGTATTAAAATTTGGTAATCTTGTTTTACATCTTATCACTGTTGCCACACCATAGCATCAGGTCGCAATAGTTATTTCAATAGATGAATCTTCATTTAAATTTAGAACTTACCACCTAATGCTTCCTCGTGTTAAAGTCTTAAAGTTGATTTTTGATGTTCACTCTTGTTTGCACTCTCTCTCACACACACACACACATACACACTCACAAACATGGAGACTAAACTAAAAATTCATAAATAGCTTATAAAAAAATGCAAATTGTGGTAGAATGGACAAATACATGTACACAAATATATGTTGGTATCAATCACTTGATACCTGTATGAGTTATGGGAGATTAAATCCAGAAAAAGAAGAAAATATAAACCTATCATTTTTGGAAAAAATTATTTCCTAAAAGGATTGGTGTTCGTTATATATAATGCAAAAGAAATGAAAACAAAACAAAAAATGGGTAAGTCTTATTTTTTACCAGTTTAAGAAAAAATACAGGCATCTGTGGTTATCAATTTACCAATAACTAGAAATGCATTTTCAAGATGAATTCAACTCATATTCCTTCGGTATAGTCTATACTGCAAATGTATATGTGTAAGCTACAACTGGGGTACTGCTTGATAAGTAGCATAAGATGGAAGTATCTGAACACTTAGGTTGTCACCTTAAAACAAACTGTCACACATTTTTCTTCAAACATTTGAAACCCAACTTATCAACCTTAACAAGTGCTGTTATCAAAAGAATTTTGGTGCCTTTGTTCTCTCCCTTTTGCAAGTAAATTACACTTTTAGGATTTATTAAGACAAGAAACAATTTTTGAATAGCAGGTCAAAACTCTCTACGGAAAAATTCTCATTACTTTCTAGCCTGAAGCAGTATTTACCACTCAATGTATCCATCTTTTTCCTGTTTCTTCTATACCTATATTTCCCGAATCTTGTTTCTGTGCCTAATGCTATAACATTGCAGCAGTTTGTTCAAAGCAACACTCTTTATTTTTGCTCTTAGCCGGTGCTATACAAACCCTGATCAATTATTGAAGTGTAAGCCCCGAAGTAACACAGCCATTACTGCAGCAGGCGGATAAAAATGGAACACTTTTAGCTACAGTATATTTACTTCTGAGTTTCAGGAAACAAACCAACAAGTTAAACTACCTTGTCTTTCACTTTGTTTGATGTACTAATATTTCCTGCTTCTTTCGAAGTCTTTTTCTTCATAGAAGAAGTCTGTGAAAATGCCAGTTTCTTTTTGGAATTATGATAACCTTAACATTTATGCAAAAGATCCCTGCAGCATGGACTAGATGGGCTTAAATGAGTTAAACCAGACATTGTCATGCCAAGAGCCGTTTGGTATTTTATAAAGTTCGCCAATGTGTTGTCTTCATATGGTAATAACACTGCAAAGAGTCCATGATGACATTTAAAACAACAAACAGTATCACTGAGGAAAGTATTCATTAAAGCTTTTCAGAAAAGTCAAATTAGAGCTGGGGAAAATTTCTCATGAAGGGCAACCACTAATCACACTTGGATTTTTTTCTCTCTCTTCTGCTTACTCCATTATTCACGAAGGATTGCCCCAAGATGTTGTAATTTTATTTTTTAAACTGCTCCTTTATTTAATTATACAGAATATATCTGATCAGGTTGCCAGTAAAGACTACAAGTATTCATCTTCTGATGATGCTAACGTGCATCTGCAGCTTCAATATAATGGGATACTTTTTTTCTTTTTTTCATTTTAAATGTCTGTTCTGGGTTTTAAGAACTAAATGATAGTGACGATAACTGGAAATGTTCCAACGTTTTTATATCTACTGTGCAGTCAAAACCAAAATTAGTAGTTATACTCCAGAACTAATAATATTTGACATTTATTCTGATGTTTGGGTAGAGAGTTTCAGTAAGTTAGTGAAAAGTAGCTAAGGACAGTGTAAGAAACTGTTTCAAAGTGTTAGGTATCTGCGACACACTCTTGGCTGTTCTTTGCCAGCCAAGCAAATAAAAGCAATCTGCATAACCTCTAAGCACCAAAGGTGAGTACATTATGAAAAACACTTTCATGAATTCATAAGTATGTCATCAAAGCCACTTGAAGCAGTTTGATATTTGAATAGAAAAGCCATGAATAAAAAGGCCATATGCATTTGGAAGATTTCATACTTTAGGATAGCTTATCTCAATGTCTTGTTATGAAGTGATGCTCATCTTTTCTCTCATATACTCTTCATTTGTGAATAGGCCTATTAGATACGACATAAAGCATAAAATACCTCAGCTGAAATATATGACAGATAAGAATCTTATCAAACAGTTTTTTAAAAATATGAGGACGTTTGTACCTCTTGCATTATGAAAGCCAGTTATATCTCACCATGAAGACAACCAACGGCAGACTTTTTGTATTCCAGGCTGCCTTTAGGGGGTCGCCAACAATGTCAAATTATTATTAGTTCCCTTGCCCTTTACTCATTGCAAAGGGAAGAGTAAAAAGTATGCATATGCCCAGTTTCTTGAACATTTATTTCTGTTTTTGAATTGATCTTCTGATTCAAGCATGGCAGACATGGGTGGGAAGGGGGGTACAATTTTTATTTATACACTAGGCTGACTGAAAGTGAGATGGACCATTTATTGACTAAAACATCTGCATTATTATTTTTAGAGCTTTGTGGCAGACAGCTCATGAAAGGTAGCTTGTGCAAGAAACATAATTTGAAAAAGTGCAGAAAGTACTCTAGAAATGTATGCTTTGTGAAACTGCTCTTTATTTAACACAGCTCTGGATAGTGGAAACAGACTGACTGAATTTATGAGGTGTGAAGCTTATGTCTTATACTGATTACCATTAGAATCACAATTTAAACCTGGGGTCAGATTCAAGAAATGATATTAACCCTTCCTCTACTGCTAAGAGGAGCCCTGGTGGCGCAGTGATAAAGAGCTCAGCTGCTAACCAAAAGGTCAGCAGTTCAAATCCACCAGCTGTGCTTTGGAAACCCTATGGGACAGTTCTGCTCTGTCCTATAGAGTTACTGTAAGTCAGAATCAACTCGACGGCAGTGGGGGCTATTGCTAAGATATCCAGTTATCTCATTTACTCCAAATGAAGGTCTTAGTCTTTCCAAAGTGACTACACGTTTTTAACTCTTTTCTCATGTATTCCTTATGAATATTTTTTGTTTGTTTAATATCAATAATATTCCATTCAGACAGTTAAGCTTGACATGAGGGGAGATACCTATCTATACCATCCCTGCTTGGATCCTACTGTTAATCATTCATTTCATTATTCACTCATTCATTCATACATCCCTTCACCAAAGAAAAAGAATTAAAAATCATAAAAAAAGCATTTAGTGATTACTATGCATTATGGCCTCTGTTGGATTTTGACAAAAATAACGCACAAGACACAGTTCCTACTCTGAGGAGTTGACAGTCAAGGTGAGGGGGTAGACAGATAAACAAGTATTTGTAACTGAGTGACAGAACAGAGATAAATGGGTCCAAGGGATACTAGTAGTCTCAAGAAGGTATGTTTGGTTGTTATGTACTACAATAATGTAATACACATCTGATTCTCCTAGCAGCTTCTGGATGCAGGTATGATTTCTCTTCTTGTGAAGCTGTAGCTGTGGCTCAGGAGAATATGGGATCGACTCAAAGACCCATATCTAATGAAGAGCAGAGTTAGGACATCAACTCACAACCAAACCAAAGAAATGATATTCATTGGGGAGAAAGTGACATCAGGTTAACAATAATGACTTGAACATCTTCATAAGGAAAACTAAAAAGTATGTCTGCAACGTAGGATACATATGTTTAATGTGTAAATGAATATCTTCCCTGTGGATGTACAAATTGATCTGGAAACATTGGCAGTTACCAAATACATTACTTTAGAAATAGAAAATTACAATTCATCCTGTGTATATTTATTGCCTAGAGGAGTTTCCCAATATATCACTGATGAAGAAATGAAACCTTGGGGACAAATTGGATTAGAAAAAATTGTAATTCTATTTGGCTAATATGTTGAAATTGCACAAACAGTGTAGCAATATTGTGCATATGCTACTTCAAAACTCTGAAGGCATGATTCACTAGGTTTCCTTGCCCTTACACAATGTCCCAAAGAGCCTAAAAAAAAGAGGCTATATTCAACTGTAAAGTGACAGGGACTTAGGATTCTTAACACGGCTACTTATAAAATACTTATAATTTTAACCTGTGTATAAATATGGATATTTCATATATTTGTCTTATAGAGTTCCATTTGAAAATTTTGTTTCTATTACATAACTTTATATATTAAAATTTGATGCAAAAATGGTAGCATGCTTCAAAGTTATGTCTATGAAAATTCTTTAGGCAGGGACATTGAAATTTTAACATTACACTACATTATTTATACTTTATAGATATTGTAGGCCAATTTTTACTTAAACGTCTCTCTTCTGCTTTCAACAAACAGACACTAAACTTTTAAGTTTAATGTCAACTTTCTCTTTTTTTCCCCTAAAATTATTCATAATCACCAGGCAATTTCCTTTAAAAAATCTTCCCTCATAAATATGTAGAGTGGTTCTACAACTTTAGTGAAAATGTTGCAATCAAAACTCTAAGACAGAGATGCTGCTGCTCAATTACTTGTAAGTTGTATGCGTGTTTGTAAATAATATAAAAATTGACACATTTTATAGTATATTAGATATAACCTTACATATTAGTTTTCGAGCAGTCCCTGGGTGGCACAAACGGTTAAGTGCTCAAATATTAAATGAAAGGCTAGCAGTTCAAATCTACCCAAAGGCATCTCAGAAGAAAGGCCTGGTGAAATGCTTCTGAAAGATCACAGCTTGGAAAACTCCACGGAATGCAGTTCTACTCTGCAACACATGGGGTCACATTCATAAATAATACTGGAAAACAATCTAGGATTAAGTATCAAAATGAGTGGCATGCACAGTAACTCAGGAATTGTTTAATTCTGAATGAGTTTTAATTGTTGAAGAAGGCCCCATTGAAAAGGAGATTTCAGTTGGACCCTAAAAGATACATAAGGTTGGCTGGACAGGGACTAAAGCCGTTTATCAGATAACAAAGCCCTTTATCATAATTTCTCAGTAGTGCAGTGCAGAGGCAGGCAGGCATGAGTTTGAATTCAGGTTCTATCAGTAAGTAGCTCTGTGACTTTGGAGAATTTATTACAACTCCCTTAAAGTCCATTTCCTTACCTGTAAAAAAGGAATAAAAATGCCTACTTCATAAGACAGGAAATCAAATTTCTGAATTGCTTGTTCACAAGATCACAGGAAAGAATATAGTAACAAAAATATTAAATTAAACAAAGACCTTTGAAAACCATAAAGTGCCATAAATATAGGTCAATCATACTATAAGTTCCCTAGTGATGTTTCCTTCTTGGTTAAATATTTCTAATTTATTGTCTTACTGTATTTTGATATAAGGAGCCCTAGTGGCGTAGTGGTCAAAGTGTTCGGCTGCTAACTGAAGGTTAGCAGTTCGAACCCACCAGCCACTCCACAGGAGAAAGATGTGGCAGTCTGTTTCTATAAAGTTTTACAGCCTTGGAAACCCTATGGGGCAGTTCTATTTTGCCCTATAGGGTCACTATAGGGTCGCTATGAGTAGGAAGTGACTCGATGGCAGTGGGTTTGGTTTGCAATTTTAAGACCATTCTCGACAAAGAAATTTAGAGAAAAAAAAAGACAAACAATTAAGTTAGCCTGTCAATTGAGGCTTTTTACAACTTAACAAAAGAAAAAAAATATTGTGGGAATTTTGGGGAATATGTAGGCCTGTGTGGGTGGTATATAGGGAAAGGATTTTCTTTTCTTTTGTGTTTATCACAACTTTTATTAGTGAATGTCTAGGGCAATTAATAAACACTATGGAGCCCTGTTGGTACAGCGGTTAAGAGATCAGCTGCTAACCAAGAGGTCGGCAGTTCGAATCTACCAGTCGCTCCTTGGAAACCCTATGGAGGCAGTTTTACTCTGTCCCATAGGGTCACTATGAGTCAGAATCGACTCGATCGCAACAGGTTTATGTTGCTGTTATTAGGTGCCGTCAAGTCGGTTCCGACTCACAGCGAACCTGTGTACAACAGAAGGAAACACTGCCCCATGCTGTGCCATCCTCACAATCATTGCTATGTTTGAGCCCATTGTCACAGCCACAGTGTCAATCCACCTGGCTGAGGGGCTTCCTCTTTTTCACTAACCCTCTACTTTACCAACCAAGTATGATGTCCTTCTCCAGGAACTGGTCCCGCCTGATAACATGTCTAAAGTAAAGGAGACAAAGTTTCACTATCTTGGCTTCTAAGGAGCATTCTGTCTGCACTTCCTCCAAGACAGGTTTGTTCATTCTTCTGGCAATCCATGGTACATTCAGTACTCTTTACCAACACCTAATTCAAATGCATCAATTCTTCTTCGGTCTTCCTTATTCACTGTCCAGCTTTTGCATTCATATGAGGCAACTGAAAATCCCATGGCTTAGGTCAGGCATACCTTAGTCCTCAAGGTGACGTTTTTGCTTTTGAACACTTTAAAGAAGTCTTTTGCAGCAGATTTGCCCAATGTAGTATGCCGTTTGATTTCTTGACTGCTGCTCCCATGGGTGTTAACTGTGGATCCAAGTAAAATGAAATCCTCAACAGCTTCCATCTTTTTTCTGTTTATCATGATGTTGCTTATTGGTCCAGTTGTGAGGATTTTTGTTTTCTCTATATTAAGGTGTAATTCATACCGAAGGCTGTAGTCTTTGATCTTTGGTATTAGTGGTTGGTGTGTAAATTTGAATAATAGTTGTATTAACTGGTCTTCCTTGTAGGCGTATGGATATTATCCTATCAATGACAGCATTGTACTTCAGGATAGATCTTGAAATGTTCTTTTTGATGAAGAAGGTGATGCCCTTTCTCTTTAATTTGTCATTCCCAGCATAGCAGACCATATCATTGTGTGATTCAAAATGGCCAATACCAGTCCACTTCAGCTCACTAGGGCCTAGGATACCGATCTTTATGCATTCCATTTTTGATGACTTCCAATTTTCCTTGATTCATACTTCACGCATTCCACGTTCCAGTTACTAATGGATGTTTGCAGCTTCTCATTTTAAGTTGTGCCACATCAGCAAATGAAGGTTCCGAAAGCTTTACTCCATCTATGTTATTAATCTACTTTGAGTAGGGACCTCTTCCCCAGTCGTATTTTTAGTGCCTTCCAACTTCTAGGACTCATCTTCTGGCACTATATCAGACTGCCGCTATTCAGAAGGTTTTCAATGGTCAGTTTTTTTCAGAAGCAGATCACCAGGTCCTTCTTCTCAGTCTATCTTAGTCTGGAGCTCCACTAAAATAGGTCTACCACGGGTGACCCATGGAGCCCCGGTGGCCAAGTGGTTAAGAGCTTGGCTGCAATAAAAAATGTTGGCCGTTTGAATTCACCAGCAGCTCCTTGGAAATCCTATAGGGCAGTTCTGCTCTGTCCTATAGGCTCGCTATGAGGCAGAATCGACTTGATGTCAATGGGTTTATGGGTGACCCTGCTAGTATCGGAAATACCAGTGGCATAGCTTCCAGCAGCACAGCAACACGCCAGCCACCACAGTGCAACAAACTGACACTATACAGATAAACACCATACACAGTAGATGTTTATTGAATAAATGCATTGTACATTGAAAGCAATCATTTGAATCATAACCATTTACCCAAAATACAAACACTATTCATTACAGATATACCTTCCATTAAATTAGAAGTTCAAAATAATTTTTTCTTATGTAAGTATACAATAGCTCAATGTCTTCAAATAAAGAATTCAATATCTCTAACTGATTAACTTGGTTTGTAGCCCTACCCCCCAAACTTCAATTCATATTTTATATCTTGGAAAAGAAGAACCAAGTAAAAACTAGATTTCGTCCTTGGATTTCAAACGTATCTTCCATTCAATAATCATTGCACATAAGGTGACAAGGGAGGACTCTGGGAATATTTACTGAATTGTGAAAGAAGAAATCTGACAGACAATATACTTAATCATTTTCCATTTATCATCATCATCCTGTGACAGGATATAAAAACAATCGTACTAAAATGAGGTGTTTTATTGAGCATAAGGCTCTAGAGTATTAAAAAGAAAAGATTTATATTTGAGTAAATAAAATTCGGCTGGGACCAGAAATTGAAGAATATTTGAAGAAAGAGCTCTGAACTATAGTAACTGATTATTCTTCATTTATAATGTCTGTTTCAAGCTGTCTTGAACATACGGTCCAAGAAATTTTGAGTCAAGACAATATACAGCTAGGGAGATGCACTAGACTTTTAACTTAACTACCTATGAAATGAATTTTCAAAATTGTCTAGGTAAACTGAAACTGATATATATTTAGCTACTTTCATCTCTGATATTTATATTTTTGAACCCTGTGAAAAATGTGATTCAGAAGAAGTAATAAAAGCTTGAGATTGACCAGTAAGTGTTCTTCTCCAGCCACGACTTCTGACCTATTGTACACATGCTGGAGAATGAATCTAATTTTGAATATTCATTATAATCATTTTTTAAAAAAAAATACATTTTAATGTCATATACAAACAAAAGCTGTTCACGGGCCACAGCCTAGTCACTTAGGTTTACCACAGAGTGATGAAAATTCATCAGAATGTCAAGAGATCTGTATTTACCAAGTTTGATGAAGAAAAGCTGACAAATACTATTTAAGATAAGTGGCATTTTTTTTCCTAATTGTTTTCATATGGATGAATGAAAATCAAGTGCCCCGTTACTTTGATGAAATGCTAAATTGCTTAAAAATTCATGTTTACATAATGGACTAGCATACAAACTGAACATGAGATTATGGCTTCAAAACCAATGTATAGATTTTTCCCAGCTAGGCTTGTAAATTGAAATAGAGAAAAGAGAGTACAAGTGAACGTTTAAAGCTGAAATAACAAATTCAGCTTTACTCTCCCTGCATTTCCCCACCAAGAGGCAACACAAATAAGTATTAGGTTATAAAGTAATAAGGATTTCTGCCATGGAGAGTATGTCAGACTTTCTATTTTGATGGCAGTCCATCAAAGATACACATAAATCATTTTAGCAGGTAATTCACCTCAGGGATTAAGCATGTAAACACTGAATAAAAACCATAGACTATTTCCCTAACCTACAAAGAATGTATTGTAATTCCAAAGGAGAAACTATGCCAGCAGAACCAAATATAAGACAGACAAATACTAACCTTAATCAATGTTAAAACTAAGGAAAGAAAAGATCACATGCTAATTAGTATCCTCCCTGCAGTTCTATATATTATGGCTGTATTTCTATGTATTTCCATGTACACGTGCATAAATATGCATGTATGTGTTAATAATGCAGTTTTAAACCAAGGCACCATAAAACCAGTTTCCTTCAGGTTCACTCAGACTCGTGGTGACCTCATGTGTTAGAGCAGAACTATGCTCCATAGGGTTTTCAATGGGTGATTTTTCAGAACTACATCATTGCCAGGACTTTCTTCTGAGGCACCTCCAGATGAACTTGAACTTCCAATTTTTTGGTTATCAATCAAGCTCATTAACCCTTTGCACCACAGAGGGACTCCATAAACCTGCTTCCATTGAGTCAATTCCAACTCATGGCAACCCCATGTGTTACAGATTAGAACTGAGTTCCATAGGGTTTTCTTGGCTGTAATCTTTACAGAAGAACCTCTTCCGTAATCTTTTAAGCACCACTGGGTGGGTCTGAACTGCCAACATTTCAATCAGTAGTTGAGCGCAAACGCTTTGTGCCATCCAGGGACCTCACCGATGCCATACACTTAGCTTGTGAGTGGAAGAGCTGAGATCTGAACCCCAGGTCTGTGAGATGGCATAGCACACAGCCTTGACCTGTCTGCCACGCTTAAATCTTTTGGTATAGTTTTTCCAAAGGTAATTATAAAGCATTTTAAAGAAGTCCTAAGGTTTGACTCTCACTGATAGATGGCCCACTGCTTCTCTATCTAAAAATATTCTTTTAATTACAGAATGAAACACTGAATCATTTCTGAAGTATGACTGATTTCCAAACTTCAAAAAAATTTCCTCACACTCATACATATTTAATTACTTCTAAGATGTTTACATTCATTTTCAAAAAGAACATTTCAAGATCTATACTGAATTATAATGCTGTCAGTGGTAGGATAATAGCCATATGTCTACAAGGAAGACCAGTTACTGTAACTACTAGTCAAATTTATGCACCAACCGCTAACGCCAAAGATGAAGAAACGGAAGATATTTACCAACTGCTACAGACTGAAATTGATCAAACATGCAATCAAGATGCACTGATACTTACTGGCGATTGGAACGCAAAAGTTGAAAACAAAGAAGAATGGGTAGTTGGAAAATATGATCTTGGTGACAGGAACAACACCAGAGATTGCATGACAGAATTTTCAAGGACAAATGACCTATTCATTGCAAATATCTTTTTTCAACAACATAAATGGTGACTATACACGTGAACCTGGCCAGATGGAATACACAAGAATCAAACAGACTACATCTGTGGAAAGAGACAATGAGGAAGCTCAATATTATCAGTCAGAACAAGGCCAGGGACCAACTGTGAAACAGATGATCAATTGCTCAGATGCAAGTTCAAGTTGAAGAAAATTGAAACAAGTCCACGAAAACCAAAGTACAACCTTGAGTATATTCCACCTGAATTTAGGGATAACCTCAAGAACAGATCTGACATGCTGAACACTAATGACCGAAGACCAGACCAGTTGTGGGATGACATCAAGGACATCATACATAAAGAAAGCAAAAGGTCATTAAAAAAATAGGAAAGAAAGAAAAAACCAAAATGGATGTAAGAAGAGACTCTGAAACTTGCTCTTGAATGCAGACTAGCTAAAGCGAACGGAAGAAATGATGAAGTGAAAGAGCTGAAAAGAAGATTCCAAAGAGCAGCTCGAGAAGACAAGGTAAAGTATTATAATAAAACATGCAAAAACCTGGAATTAGAAAACTGAAAGAGAAGAATATGCTCGGCATTTCTCAAGATGAAAGAACTAAAGAAAAAATTCAGGCCCTGAGGTGCAATACTGAAGGATTCTATGGGCAAAAAATCAAATGACACAGGAAGCATCAAAAGAAGATGGAAGGAATACACACAGACCCTGTACCAAAAAGAACTGGTTGACATTCAGTCATTTCAGGAGGTAGCATATGGTCAAGAACCAGTGGTACTAACGGAAGAAGTCCAAGCTGCAGCGAAGGAACTGGCAAAAACAAGGCTTCTGGAATTGACGGAATACCAATGGAAATGTTTCAACAACCAGATGCAACGCTGGAAGCGCCCACTCATCTATGCTAAGAAATTTAGAAAACAGCTACCTGGCCAACTGACTGGAAGAGACCCATATTTGTGGCCATTCCAAAGAAAGGTGATCCAACAGAATGCAGAAATTATCAAACAATATCATTAAAATTACATGCAAGTAAAATTTTGCGGAAGATAATTTGAAAATGGTTGCAGCAGCACATTGACAGGGAACTGCCAGAAATTCAAGCTGGATTCAGAAGAGAACTTGGAACGAGGAATATCATTGCTGATGTCAGATGGATCTTGACTGAAAGCAGAGAATACCAGAAAGATGTTTAACTTGAGCTGTAAACTTTCACCTAAAGCATAATAATAATAAAAAAAGGTGTTTACCTGTGTTTTATTGAGTATGCAAAGGCATTTGACTGTGTGGATCATAACAAATTATGGATAACATTGCAAAGAATAGGAATTTCAGAACACTTAATTGTGCTCATGCAGAACTTGTATGCAGACCAAGAGGCAGTTGTTCCAACAGAACAAAGAGATACTGCACGGTTTAAAATCAGCAAAGGTGTGAATCAGGGTAGTATCCTTTCACCATACTTATTTGATCTGTATGCTGAGCAAATAACCTGAGAAGCTGGACTATAATGAAGAAGGATGCGGCATCAGGATTGGAGGAAGATTCATTAACAACCTGCGATATGCAGATGACACAACCTAGCTTGCTGAAAGTGAAGAGGACTTGAAGCACTTACTGATGAAGATCAAAGACTACAGCCTTCAGTATGGACTGCACCTTAACATAAAGAAAACAACAAACCTCACAACCAGACCAATATCCAATATCATAATAAATGGAGAAAATATTGAAGTTGTCAAGGATTTCATTTTACTTGGATGCACAATCAACACTCATGGACGCAGCAGTCAAGAAATCAAATAAAACACTGTCCAAAAGCAAAAACGAGAAGGCAGGAAGCGACAGGAAAACTCGACCAATTGACATAGGGAAACCTGGGAAAAGGGGAGACTGCTGACCCATTATGGGGATTGCAACCAGTGTTACAAAATAATTTGTGTATACATTTTTGAATGAGAAACTAATTTGTGCTGTAAACTTTCACTTAAAGCACAATAAAATTAAAAGAAAAAAGTAAAAAAAAAAAAAAAGAAATCAAACGACATATTGCATTGGGCAAATCTGCTGCAAAAGACCTCTTTAAAGTGTTCAAAAGCAAAGACGTCACCTTTCAAACTAAGGTGGGCCTGATCCAAGTCATGGTATTTTCAATTCCCTCATACGCATATGAAAGCTGGACAATGAATAAGGAAGACCGAGGAAGAATTGATGCTTTTGAATTATACTGTTGGCAAAGAATATTAAATATACCATGGACTGCCATAAGAATGAACAAATCTGTCTTGGAAGAAGTACAGCCAGAAAGCTCCTTAGAAGTGAGGATGGAGAGACTTGTCTTACATACTTTGGACATGTTATGGTGAGGGACCAGTCCGCGGGGAAGGACTTCATGCTTGGTAGAGTGCCAGCAAAACTGAGGAAGACCCTCCATGAGACAGACTGACACAGTGGCTGCAACAATGGGCTCAGACGTAACAATGATTGTGAGGATGGCGCAGGACCGGGCAGTGTTTCATTCTGTGGGTCAGCATCAGCCAGAACCGACGCATGGCATCTAACAACAGTACAACAACCGACATCAGTCAGTCCCACCGAAACAAACTGCACAGGAGCTCAACTTTCGAGAGAATCCAACCCTGGTACAGATCTGGATGCCAAAATGAGGGTGAGCGTGGCACAGAGGGCGTGAGCAGCCTGATTGGAACCAAACGGATAACATAGTACAAAAGAAGATCAGCGGACATGCGCAGGAGAGAGGAATCCTAGGTGTAGAATGTTACGTAGAGTTGGGGAATTGGGGGGATGGGGGGTGGGGGAGAAAATGAGTTTATAAGCATCAGCAATAAAGGAAGCCAGGCCATAGATAGAGTGATTATAATTAAGATATAATAATAATTAGAAGATATCGTTAAGGCCCCCGCAACTCTACCAAGACACTCGTAACGGATGCCTCTACATTACATGTCCTCGATGCCACTCCTCCTTAGAGAGGAAATACTCTCTCCGCTCAGTCCACACGGTCCAAGATCTGCTCCATGTACGAGCACATGACCTCAGGCCAGAAGAAAATTTCTTTTCTCTGCAAACTGTTACTGGGTCTGTGCAGGGCACGTGACCACAGCCAGTCCAATGAGAAGCCCCGGCGGACTTTTTGCCGGAAGTTTCAGGAAATCGGTAATTTCTTCTAGGCTGATGGCTGAAGTTTAGAGTTGTGCGTGAGTGTAAACCGACTGTGAGAGAAAACCTATTTAGAAATAAAACCAAAGGACAGGCATAGGAGAGAGAATTAAACCATTCTTTCTTTTTTTTTTTTCTAAAACCGGTTTGAGTTGAGCTTTCCTTACTTGCAATGAAAAGGGCCAGAAAAATCCCAATGAATGAACTTTGGACTGAGGCGCTTAAACGCCAAGTTGATGGGGTTGTGTAAACTTGAGCTCCCACTTCTAGGTGCCCTCAGGCCTTTTTTCTTTTTATCTAAATCCACAAGATCTTCCTTCTGAGGCTTCGCCCTTCTCCAGGGAGAGTGCTCAGGATACTAGGAAAATGGCAGCAAGCCCGGAGAGCCAGGGCGAGGTGTCCCTAGTATCCAGAGCCCTGGTGACGGCTTCTCAGAGGGCTTGGAGGCAGCTGGGCCCTGTACAGAGGCCTCTGTGCCTCAAGGTGGCGCTGGAGAATACAGCAACCTGGCCTTACCAGGTAAATAAATCTTTGCTACTTGCCACGAGCCTTGCTTTCTTTGCACTATTTTGACTCTAAAATTCTTTTTTTAAGTCTCTTTTTTGTTTAAAGTCTCAGTCTGTTCACTTTAGGCCTTTTAAAGCCCATCTCTATTCACGACCCACACCCCAGGATGCTGCAGCTGTCCAATAAAAAGTATGTGCAGCTTCCCTTTTTCTGCTCAGGGAATTTCTGCAGGCGTCACTGCCTAGTCTCACTTTCAACTCTTTGCTCTGATCTTTTCGTCCAGAATAGCACCATGTGAATTCATCCCTGGATTCCCCCCTTCTGCTCAGCTCAGTCAGTTTCTAGGATCTGTCTTCTTATTGCTCCTTCTCAGTGATTACCCTCTAAGCTTGTAGCTGAGGGACTGCCGGCATATCTTCGCCCAGACTTCCCAGCCCTAAGGCAATGGTATTCTAATAAATGTCTAAAACAGACTCTGTGGAGGGGAGAAAAAAAAAAAAGGCCTGGCTTGTAGCGTTCACTGATTTCTGTAGTGTGAATACTTCCACCACAGCCAATTTTGAGCAAACTACTGTGAAGTCAGCTGACTGTGAGTTGGGAAGAGATGTGCACAACCAGCTCTGCAGCTAGCGCTAACCCACCTCTGTCCTGGTTCTTCATTTTCTCGTAGGAGGTAGGATCCAGAGAGACAGAATTGCCCATACTTACAGAATGTTAACCAAGCTATGTATTTTATATCAGAAACGTTTAACATTTTGGTTATTGTCCATGAAGTTTTAATTACCCTTCATTGGATCCATCTGTCTCTCCATCTACCAAGAACGAGGTTGAAAAATGAGACAGAGATTTCATGTTTGGTGCTATAAAAAACATACAGTCATAATAACATTTATTGTAAGACTTTTCTGAGATTTGGTACATAGTAGTGTTTTTTTTTTGACTAATTAATAGGTTTTATTCTATTAAAAGTAACAATAAAGACCATTTATATTTCTACTGGTCTTGGTGTAAGCTATGTAGAGTGTTTTTGACGTTGCCTTTTCCTCCTCTTTGAAATTCTTCATTCCCAGTGAGTTATATATTTAGCTATCCACGTGTTATTTATTAGTTTTGTTTACAGAAAACCATAAGTGCACAGAACACATAAAAGGCCCTATAAAGATGGGTTTTTAAATCTAGTTAGGAATACAATACCTTGGGCAACAGACAAAATGTGCAAAGAGATGGAAATATTTTTATAAAACAGTTCGGAAAGGGTTTCATAAAAGTGGTAGGAAAGAAATATAAATAGAAGAGTTTAAGTGGTTTGAGGGTACACAGTGTATAGGAAAATAAATTTATTTTTTAAAAAAATGAACTAACAGCATTACATAAAATTAAGATGGAACCCACTAAGGAGAAACCATTGGGATGAACATAAGTAGGGAGTGAAAGGGACAAAAAAGGAAATGGAGCAACCAATACAAGTTATTATGTCATAGTGAAAAACATACTAAGGGCTAGGAGAGAAGAGATGGAATTATTAGGATAAATGTAGTAGAGGAAAGAAAATGAACAAATTTATAGGAAGAGAAATTTGTGGATTAGGAGAAATTAAGAAAAAATTTCAAGTTCACAGTTGAGGTTCAACACTGAAAGGTATTTATCTGGGAGCTCTCTGAAACTGGCCACTTCAAAGTTATTTGTCAATGCTTTAAAAATTTGATATTTAGTCCAAATTCAACAACATTCATTCATTTATTCGACAGTCAATTATCGAGCATTAACTTTGTCAAGACACTGTACTAGGTGCTGGGTGGAGAAGAGAGGGCAACAAATCATTTATTGAGTTCCCACTGGCACAGAGATTGAGACTTAAATTTTATGTCATTTAACCTCCATCTCAACCCTGCCATATTGATTTTAGCATTCTCATTTTTGGTTGAGAAAACTGGCTCAGAGAGAGGAAACAACAGTGAATAAAAGATTTGTGCCTATGAGGGGTTTACCATATAGTAAACAAATAAAGGCTCTTTGAAATATAAGAAAAGACTCTTGTCTCTTCTGTTGGCCATTTGAAAAAAGGCCCTTTATCTGGAGGCAAGATTATGGCTTTTTCTGAGATGACGACAAAGAACTCCTGTTTTTAGATTTCCAATTGCCAGAACTGGTGCACTAAAGCGTAGCCCACTGATTTGAGCTTTAAATCACCAGAAATGATAATATCCACATCTCTGAAAGCATTGAGTTCTGTATAGCTTATATTAATAGCCTCATAGTTCTGACTGTGGGAAAGTTTCCTGGGTATTTTTACCTGCCATGATAGTGATAAAGAAGATGATGATGATAGCAGTTATTCATGTAGTGTTTTTTTCTTGCTATGTGCTTTTCTAACATATATTATTAACTTATCTAACACTTTACATTCCCAATGTTACCCCTTAGCCTATGCTACAGTCCATGTATGATTGCAAATCTCCTGGCAATACTCTCTCTGTGCAGCCTCTCTTCCTGACCCAGTTCATCCTGCACCCTGCCTTCACATGAATCCTCCTAAACCACCGTGGTAAATACAAAAGTATTTTCTCAAAAAAATTGTCTTCATAAAAAAGTACAAATTCCTTCATGTAGAAGCTAAAGGCACCATAAGTTGATACTAGTTCTCTCTCACTCTGCCTCACAGTTTCACAGGTGTGTTTATTAATGATGAATAATGCTCCAAATATTTCGACCCTAGTACTTGCCATTTATCCTTCTAAAAATTATATTACTGTATTATCTACTTATCAAAATTGTCTTCTTTTCTCCATTTCCTGCCATTGAAGTCATCTTCTAACGCCTGAGGAATTTATTTTATATACCATATGCCTCCCTATTTTTTTTTTTAATTCATTTGTTTAATTCTCAACTACACTGTATGTCTCTAGGGAGCATATACTGTATTTTATGTGCCATTTTTTAGAGTTTATCTTAGGTGCTCATTAAGTGTTTCTGATGATGATGTAGCCACACTTGCTGTGAATATTCTAGAATACTAACTTCAACATTCACTCAGGAATTATTTATTTCACCTCTGTTATGTATCTGGCATTGGAGGACAAGAAAGACAAAATCCCTGCCTTCTGGATCTTATATTTTGGTGTTAGGACATACAGCAAATCAATGAATAACATGACATAATATACTTATAGAAAGAGATAAGAACCATAAAGAAAAATGAAGGATAAAGTTGGAGAGAGAGGGGCAAGTAGAGGGGAAGGAGTCTAGTTTAAATGAAATAGTCAGGAAAAGTTGATTTGAAGCATTGCCAATTGAGCAGATACCTGAAGTACGTACATCATAATTATGTAAGATCAATTTGGCAGGGGAACAATAAACCTAAAATCTGTTAAAAAGTCATTGAGTTTGACTACTTATTGGAAAATATGATAGGGAGAATATGGAAGCAGGGAAACCCATTAGGAAGCTAGTTGTTGTAATCTAGGCTAGAAATGATGGTGGGATTCTGGCTACTCTTTGAAGGTAGATGAATTGGATTATATGATACTTACTAGGAGATTACATCCTTTGGAAACAGAATTGACCAGAGACTCTCATGTTATGGACCTGAGTCAGTAACCAGAGTTAGAACTTTGGCTCAAATGCAGACTTCAAATGACAGTGTCCAAAACCAGATTTTTTTTATCTTCGTTTTTTTCCCCTGGTTACAACTTGTTAAATTCTGCTGGGTAAAGCTAAATCCTGGTAAGTCTGTATTGCTTCTGTGTACTCAAGCATTTAGTGTGGGATTGGTAGCATAACTAGGGCTCAAGAAGTTCTTTTAAACTTTATTGTGCCTTCAAATCACCCAAGAAACTTGTCAAAATGCAGACTGGTTCCATAGATCTGGGGCAGCCTGGGATTCCCCATTTCCAATAAACTCTCAGGAGATATCAATGCCGCCTGTCCAAGGACTACACTTATGAAACAAGGCCCTAGATGATTGTTTGATTGATTGATTAATTCAACTAGGAAAAGTCTGATGGTTAGAATTCTACATAAAATAACAACCGATTTGGATCAATTTTAGTTGAAAAGTACTCGATGCTTATGAATAGATATTGAATATGTATTTATTTCTTAAGGGATTAGGATGGTTCAGGGCTAAATAACATGACTCTGGTAATTTTTTGGGTTAAAAATATTGGAGAGAGTAGGTTTTAGTGGTGTTCTTATTGGTGTCATTATTACTGTAACTGTCATTCATATTATTAGGTAGCCGTTGTTTGGGGCTAGTAGACATCATTGAGCAATAGTGGTTTTTTTTTTTTTTTTTTTTCCTGTTTTTCTTCCTATCCTGCACGGAAGCATCTGGGAAGCTTTTATAAAATACAGTCCCAGTTGTTGGCAATTCAGTAAATGCTCTGATATCCGTATTTTTCAAAGGGGTACCAGCAATTCTTATGTTTAGCTGTGTTTAGAAGCCACAGATACATAGTACATTTAAGTAAGGCAGACAAAGAGAAATGTTCTTCATGAGCATGTTTTGACTATGTTAAAGTATACATGAGTCCTCTTTCTTCATCCCCATTTCCAATAACCAGGAAATCTACACCTACCCTTAGTTAATGCTCTTTTCCTCCTACTTCACATAGTCTAGTCCCAACTCGAAAGTTTCTTCCTCTGAGTCTTCCCTGCCTATGTTATCTATATTCCCCACTCAAGTGAGTTTTGTCTCATTATGCAGTTGATTGCCTGGATAGCAATGATCTTGTAAAGAAAATATTTTGTTTATTGTGTTCACTTATAAATTTATTGTATATGTCTCCTCCATTGGAAAGTAAATTCCATGTGCCCAACTACTATCAATTGTTCATCATCATATCCCCATGTTTAACTCATGGCTGGCATATCATAGGCATTCAGTAGATATTTGCTGAATGAAATTATTCAAGTCTTTAACTTTTTTCATCTGGATTCCTGGTGTGTAGGCCATTCATCCACCCATCAAACAATTTAACATTTAGTCATTAACCTTTCACCATGAACCATGACTGTGATGAAGGCTGAAAATCAGTGATAAATAAGATAAATATGGTTTTTGGCTCAGGAAGATTAGAATCTAGTCATAGTTTATAATTAAATAGGACATTATAAAATAGTTGCCAAATATATTTTAGGATAAAAATTAAAACAACACCCTTTAAAGCAACAATACATCCAAAGAAAGTTTGCCCCAGAAAAGAATATTTTTTAAAAAATACATAAAGAAGCATTTTAAAGTTCTAAAAGAGTTTCAAGTTATGAACTTTGCAATTCACTAGATTGTAAACTCCTTGAAGGCAGAGGAAAAGTCAATAAACAATTTGTAAACAACGTGAATAATTGAGTTTTTAAAATATATTCAACTTCATGATCTTCTGGACACTACAACTTTTAGCCATACCCAAACATCCTGTAGATTACTAAAGCAGAGCAGTTTTACATTGGGTCTTTTATGCAGATTAATTCTAAGTTCTTATGTAGACAGTTCCTTTGACTCTATCATAATCTAATTGCATTTTTTTCTTTTTTTGATGATGGCTGCTGCTAAACCTGAACTCTGCATATCCAGCTTCTCGAATATTGACCATCAGTATCATATGATGAGAAAAGAATGGACTTTGCAAAAAAGACCCAGGTTGTAATTTTGTCTCGTCTGCTGCTATGAGGCGAGAGAAGAAGTTACTCACCTTTTTGAGTTTCAGTTACCTAATCTGTGAAATGGAATAATAAACCTAGGATTAGCAGTGATTTATATAGAGCATTTGGTACCCATTAGGTACTCAGTAAATAATAAGTTATTGTTATTATAATAAATCATGATTCTGGGACAGATGACATATTAATTGAATTGGTTTAGGTGGCGTAGTGGTTAAGTGCTACAGCTGCTAACCAAAAGGTCGGCAGTTTGAATCCACAAGGTGCTTCTTGGAAACTCTTTGGGGCAGTTCTACTCTGTCGTATAGGGTCACTATGAGTCAGAATTGACTTGACGGCAATGGGTTTGGTTTTTTTCCTTTGGTTAGAATGAATTAAATTAAAAGAGTTTAATTTTTTAAATGAAGGTTACTTAATTCTCTCTCACATCTAGTCTGTAAATAAGATACCAAATATAGTACCGTGAAATTATATATATATATAAAAGCAACTATTTTAAAATACCCATAAGGATATAAATGGTGATTACCAATTAATGGCATCTGCTAGTTACATTAAAAGAAAATCTTTCCACTTTAAATAAGTCTGATGTATTGCAAATTTACTTGCTTAGAGAAATGATTAAGCTAAATATAATTAACACTTTAATCTGTTATAATCTGCAATCCTTTTTGAAGGATTAAATAGGTTCCATAAAATGTATGTATGTGTAAGTATGTATTAGTCCTTAGAAAATTGCATAATTTTTTCATACATTTTACATAAGGAGTGTATTAAAATAGGACAGATTGGAGATACTAGGTTTTCATTTTAATTAATTGATTTGTCCAAGTGTTTTAACTGAGGACAGATGAGTGAAATTACATTGTGATGTCATTCATCATCTTGAACAATTTTCCTAAGAATTTCATGTTGAATATAAATCCCCAACACACTTTTTCAAGGTCATTATCCTATAATGTTAAAATTGAATATTTTGTATTTTAATCTAGATAGTTCTCATTCATTTAAGTTGTTTTGGGGGTAGCATACGTACTATGTCTAAATGTTGTTTTCAGGGAAACTTAAGAGATTTATAAACTCCCTAAAGTATCATTTTTTCTTCTTTTGCAGGCCAGGAAGTTTAGTTTATTCTTGAGGCATGTTATTAACTGAAAATATTCTATACCAGTTACTCTCTCCCAAACTGTAAGCCTTGAGGAAGTCCCTGTAGGATAATGTACTTCTGAACATCCCCAGGAGCTTGAGTGGTGATGATGGTAATGGAGGCTTTTCGCTTCACTGCTGCGCCATAACCATTTGGTTGTACCCTGTGCAGTGAAATAACTGTCTCATTCTGATAAGAGTTAATTGTAAAGGTGAGTTATTTGGAAACTCTTGTCTAGCTTTAAATGTCATCTAGCATTTTTGGATGAGAAATGAAATTTTTTAATTAAAAATAAAATAAAATTCACTTATGTTAAAGTCTTATAAAAGATTGGTTTCCTCCTTAGCAGAATGTAGGCTCTGGCAGAAATATGGTTTCAGGTGTGGGTGTAGGAGGGGAACCAAACTTGGATGAAACAGAATTTTATCTTCCTGGGGTGGGCTGCCAGTTAAATTTCTGCAAATAGCAATGTCATAAAGCATGGTTTTAGAGGAAGACCATGTGCTTTCTAGAGTGGCAACTGGGAGAAAAACAACACAATTACAAGGAGGCTAAATGAAAAACACAAGCCTTTTCCTCATCCACCTCAAGTTTCACAAAATAAAAATGAATTTTAAAAATATGCTTTGTGCAATAACTTTTTAAAATCAGAGGAAAACAGCATGAATCTTAAAAGTTCCAGAGTGTCTGCTTGGTGAGCTGTACTATCTGGGTGCTAAGATATAAAGGTTAATTAAAGAAACGACAAGTTCTCTGCTTCCCTAATGTGGCTAAGGAAGACACATTAGCAAAGCCACATACAAAGCTGAACAGCAATTAGAGCAAATCAAAAAACAGACACCCAAAATGGAACCTTTGGCAAACGTAAAGATAGACTGTACCTCAGCGTCTGTCATTATGTTACAAACATCTAAAAACCTTACGTTTCTGATTTTTGCTTCTTGTTCCACCATCCCACCTCCCACACATACACACTCTGCTACCACACTCTCCTGTAGCATGGGTTTGTGGGAAAATGGAAGTGAAAAGGAGTCACTGTAAAAAGAAGTCCTCCCAGGTAAGAGGGAAAATGACCCTGTTGGGATAATGAAGAACAATATGAGGGGATAAAGCAAATCAGGATGTAGTGGAAAACAGAAGTAGTTTGTCCGTTAAGAGACTGAGATGTAAGGAGAAGAGAGCATTTGGTTCTATATCCATAAAGGTCTGGCATCATTTCTTTTCCTTCCTTTTAGCAAACAAGTCATTAGTCCTCTCGGTGCCCACGTGAGTCAGATACTTCAAACTCTACAGTTCAGTGAGCTTCATATTTATTGTTCTGCCTTTCATATGATGTTACCCAGGCTGTTTTTCTTTTTTTTCCCCTCTCTCATCTTGTCAGTATATTTTTTTAAACTCTCCTGAGTCATTTTTAACATACAGTTAGGAATTTTTCCAGCCACTTAAAAATTCTATACTCTTTTCCTGCCATTTAAAATACAGTATTATAGTAAATTACTGCTGCTGGGAAGAACATTCTGACTTGATCAGTACAACCATGGTGTAAAGTGTGATAGACAGAATTCAAACACTAAGAGGACAGTCTCTAGTTTTCATACACCATTCTTTAGTTAAAGATAAAGACATCAGAAATACATTTGTATATATTTGGTATTACCAATTTGTTAACTATGACAATTTCACACAGAAACCCTTTTGTTGGAAACTGAATTTCTCGTGTAATAATTAACTGTGGAATATTACCCCAAACAGGTGTCTGTAGCCTGTCAAAGTCAGAACAGGTGATTTAGAATTAGCGTATTAAAAGAACTGTGAATTAGCGAAGCAAAAACGTGTTAATTTCTTGTTCCATCTGTTAATATGAATTCACTGCCAAATATTTTACTTTGTAGAACTGTGCTGGGATTGGCAAGAACATACACTATAAAAAAAGTTTAAAGGCCTGAATGTTTAAAAATCATGACATACGTTACTGCAAAAATAACTTCTACATTTTGAGCTTGCTTTTTTTTTCCTTTTTATCTTTGAAAAAAAAAATAACTGCAGAGATTGCCATATAATATAGAAAGTTAACTAAAGAAAACATATGATCAAATGTTAGACCTTTAAAACAAAAATCGGAAGACAATGTTATTCAAAGATATTTCATTATAAATGAAGACTAATTCTTCAGCACTACTTCTCAGATGTATCTGAGAACTACTCTGAATTGCTGAAGGATATATAGAGACAAATCTGCTGCTGCCATGTAGTTCATATCCAATAATATTCTCTTACACAGAAGTGCCATTATAAAGGAGAGATAATTATTTTTTTCTTTCTAAATACTGTAATACTTTAAAAGATTATGGTGCAGTTTAGATCACTAAGCCTCAATTTCTGTTTAATGCCTACATCTAATGTTCATTAGTTTATTTTTGTTTTGTTTTTCCCAAAATTTTACCTGCATGAGTAAAATCAAGATACATTATACTCTTCACTTTGTATACAGGTCTGTAATTGTATGTACCTGTGGTAGTAGTAGAAGGTGACCAAAAACCAAACCCATTGCCGTCAAGTCTGTTCCAGCTCATAGCGATCCTAAAGGACAGAGTAGAACTGCACCATAGGGTTTCCAAGGCTGAAATCTTCATGGAAGCAGACTTCCACATCTTTCTCCTGTGGAGTGCTGGAGCGAATGGTAGGTTCGAACCACTGACCTTTCAGTTAGCAGCCAAGCACTTAACCACTGTGCCACCACGGCTCCTTAATAGAGGGTAGACGTAGGAAAAGAGGAGGGCCCGTAATAAAATTAAAACAGTTCTTTATGTGCACCACTATTCCAATACATAATGGAACTTGGCCTGTAACTCAACACATTTTGATTCCAAAAACCTTAAGAGAATCTAGAGCTAATGAACCGTTGAACCAGTTTGCCATCTTTGTATCTCTTTTCTTTGCAGGCATATCCATGGAGGAGAAAGAGAATTTGAAGTGAATTGAAATTTGTGAGTTTAGACATATGCTAAGAGTACAGTTAACTTGAGTTACTTTTTCCATGCTGCTGAATTGGGTCCTCAATGAGGCAGTTTTGTGACTTAAACAGATTTCACTAATTTTCCTTCCTTGCACATTTAAAAAACAAACCACACTCTCCCATATTGCTGTTTGGGTTTTAACGGAGCTAAGGCATGCACACCCAATTACTATAAGCACTTTAAGTAAAGCTTAAAGATATGCAGCATGTTCTTAACTGCAAATGATATGATAGGTAGTGTCTTTCCTCTCTAGTTTTATGTCACATCCAAGAGATTAATCCTCTCATGAATCATCCATAATGACTAGAATATAATTTGGGGAACTGAATGAAATTTCTCAAATTATTTATATCATGAACTCACAAGAATATGAATGGTGGGTTATGCAAATACAAACCATGCTTACAAAAGCTAAATACAAAAAAGGGAGGGGGAGAGGGGTACGTTTATATTTCTAAAACTGGACTCCTTTGTGTTGACATATTGTGGCCACTGTGAGTGATGCGTGTTAGAGCTTATGAAACACATAAGGGAAAATTATTGTTCCCAACACTTGAATGGAAAAAGAATGATCTTTTGTACAGCTTAGAGAAAATGCACCAAATTCTCTAAGGATGTGAGATGCCCATATTATGTGAGGTTAATAATAATATTTTAAGAAAAAGTAATGTTTAAAAATAACAAAAGATTTTTATTTGCGTTTTGGAAACAAGCTGAGCATAAATTTTATACTTCTTTCTAAACATGATCTCAGACAAAAGATGATACTCTAAGAAATATGGTATTATTGTATAGGTGTCAGTGGTAAAATATTTCCAAAATTCTTTATCACAAGCCTCAAATTTCATATAATACTATACAATACATAAAACATTTTATGGAGTTTTAAATTATACAGTACATTAAAGTTTTAGTTGACTTATCTGAAAAGACATTTTTGGTATGTAAATAAAAATGCAAAGAGAAGAACCTGTCAGAAAGTAAATAAAGTATGTAAATTAAATAAAAGGTAAGGCAGCTACACTTTTTATATAAATAACTGTGTTAACAGAGCTTTATGCATATTACAATATATTCAGATGCATAGCTTTTGCAAAACTAAATTCGTTGCTCCTATCCAAAGAATGGATTAAAACAATTTATTTTATAAAATTTGGATAGATAGGATAAGAAATGTAATAACCATCCATGGAAAATAAATATAAAAATTATTCAAGCTCCATCTACTTTATGTTAGTAATGAGATGCACTTCATTTAAATTCCTTTCAATTGAAACAGTGCTGAGGAAGCAAAAACATGATTCTGTAGGAAATGATTTCTAATCTTCATGATAACATACCGATATAATACAATTATTTACAATTGACTAAGAGTTAATTTCAATAGTATAACATCTTTCTTGCAAAAATGTCAGCTCTTATTGATGAAACAAACTAAGAATAAAACATTTTTACTTGTAGTATTACAATGATGTTTTTCATTCTGTTAACCAAAACAACACAGTAATACT
This sequence comes from Trichechus manatus latirostris, assembly GCF_000243295.1. Lineage (NCBI taxonomy): Eukaryota > Metazoa > Chordata > Mammalia > Sirenia > Trichechidae > Trichechus > Trichechus manatus. The sequence continues at coordinate 18,714,434 of NW_004443969.1, read as the reverse complement.
GTAAACAAAAAAATAATATCAGACTGCTTGTGTTTGCATGATTTTATCAAGAACCATAAGCAATGGAATGAAGTACATTAGTTGTAATTTTAGAAAGCACTCGATTCTTTTTTGACTGTACTCATGCTATATTCAAAATAAGAGGTGTTAATTATCAGTCATGCCATGGAGAACACAAAATTAACAATTGAAAGTGATTGATCTCACATATTCAAGGTATAATAAAAGTAAATAATATGTTACATCCAAAGCTAACTATCTACTTACACGTGCACACACACATATACACACACACTCCAGTAATTCTCAACTGGGGTCTAGATAGTCTGGAGATATTTTTGGTTGTCACAACTTTGAGGGGGAGGGTTGCTACTAGCATCTAGTGAGTAGTTGCCAGCGATGCTACTAAATATCCTACAATGCACTGGGCATCCTCCACAACAAAGAATTATCCCATCTAAAATATCAATAGTGCCAAGGTTAAGAAACCCTGATACATATAGCTTTTGTTGTTACCATCTGCCCTTTTTAAATTGAGAACTATCAAGTATTTACATTAACTAACCAAATTGGCCACCAAATTGGTAACATCAGACTGCCATCATCATAAGTAAGGAACAGGATGCGTTCTGAGCCTGTAGTTATGGAGCACATACTCTGTTTCAGGTCTTGTAGGCATTATTCTGAAACAAGCTGGCACTAGTTTAAGTTGAATTTCTTCATTTAAAGTAAGTGATTTGCCTAAGCTCACCTTGGCATGGTTGGATTTAAACTGAGTTTTCCTGACTCTTAGACTCCAAACAAATCTTTTGTATTCTGGATCCTCTGCTCTCAGCAGACCTAGCAATTGGGACCAGTATCTGTATAATGTGGATTTTCACTATGTGTGTGTTTTTTCACATATTGGCTACAATTCCAGTTTGCTTTCACTACTTTGAATAGGAACTTTGCAGGTAACTCTTAAGAAATAGAAGGTTGAAAGTGAAGGATAAAGGTTGATTCCACAGTAATATTTATTTAGACCTCATTAGCTAAGCAAATCTCCTTACTTGAATGGTATATTTTAATATTATGTTCTCATTTTTCTATTAAAGATCCTTCTATTAAGGAACCACGTAAATGAAAATTCCTTTGGCAATGCTCTAACATATAAGGAACAGTATGAGACAATATATTCAGAATTTCAGCCTAGAAAAAGTTTTCACTTCTCAAAAAAGAAAAAAAAAAAAACCCAAACCCATTGCTGTCAAGTCAATTCCAACTCATAGTGACCCTACAGGACAGAGTAGAACTGCCCTATAGGGTCTCCAAGGCCATAATCTTTACAGAAGCTGACTGCCACATCTTTCTCCTGTGGAGCAGCTAGTGGGTTTGAACTGCTGACCTTTCAGTTAGCAGCCAAGTGCTTTCACCAGTGCACCACCAGGGCTCCTTTCACTTCTTAAGAAAAAAAAAACCTGTTGGAATCGAGTCAGTTCCAATTCATAGCAACACTATAGGACAGAGAAGAACTGCTGCACAGGGTTTCCAAAGAGCAGCTGGTGGATTCAAACTGCCCACCTTTTGGTTAGCAGCCATAGCTCTTAACCACTGGGACACCAGGGCTCCTCACTTCTTAAGAAGTATTATTTTCCTTCTTTTTACCCTGGCTTCCAGGAAGATTAGAGTCAAATACAAATTTTGAGAGCAGCAAAAATATTAGTCTGTTTGTTATGTGTAACACATCTATTTCCTTATCGTTTTCATGGCCCTGATTTATTATCTGCTAGTGTTTTTTGTTTATTTCTTCTTTTTAGGATGTGAGGAAGGAAAGTAAAATTGTAAAAAATAATAACAGTTAAGTAGATATTGCCTTTATTTCCCTAGAAAGTTTACTTAATAATGCCATGGAATGACATTATTCCACATGGTTGAAAAGCTGAATAATGAACACACATTTTTTCCTACTCCCATGGTTAACTCAACAATTTTGCAGCTAGCACATCCCCTAGTATTCCACGATTGGTTACCAGAGAGGCTTGCTCTATCATATTCTTTCTTAATCTAGCATGTCAGTTACAATGTAAACCCTTCTAACAGTTACCATGTTCTTCAATGAGCTGGGACCTGTGTTGTGCATTTTTTGTGTTTTCCTCTTATCGTCAACTCAATCCTGCAAACTGGGTACAGCATTCCTTGTTTTGCAGATATAAAACTGGAAGCTTGCCGACAGTCAGTAACTTGCCTGATATTAGCTGGTGAGCCAGGGGCAGACCTAGAACCCCATTGCAGATCTGCCTGACTATAAAGTCCTTGCTTCTTTTCACTTGTGGTGTTAGTCTACTTAATGCACAAAAAAAGTAGAAAATTTTAAATAGAATATGAAATCAAATTCAAAGATAGAAGTCTAGGTATGATTTAATTCTTTTTCTGATATGGCTATTTTAATTGAATCTATTGAGTACTAACTAATTTTATTCCCATTCTGTTTCTCGGCTCCCTCCCCACAACCCACACTTCTGCTATAGACCTAACAGCATATTATATCATCTGAGGGATTTGAAATATAAAAAATTTTGCTTACAGTTCAAAGTTTATATATTGTCTCTTCATAAGTGTTGCTTACGTGTACGTGTTTGATGAAAGGGGTTTTGACTTATACTTTATTTCCTGAAGAAATGTATAAAACTGTATATTGAGTTTCATAATCATAAAAGACTAAAACAGATTAAGGTCCTTCAATGAATATAAGAATCCGTAAATAAAGATACCTCATTTAATGGGAACTAATTACACCATAAGAATTATATCATGATTGATAATAAGAAACTATTCATAATTATGTGATTTAGATCTGTCAGCTTTAATAGATGCCTGATCAAACCCCCACAGTACTCAGCTTCTCTATGCCCCAAACCATTGGAAGGCAATTTGGATGGGCTCAAAACAAATTTGCAGTAGGTATTTAAAGTTTAAGATCCCTAAACCAAAATCAAACCAAACTCGTTGCCACGGAGCTGATTCCAACTCATAGCGACCCTATAAGACAGAGTAGAAATGCCCCATAGGGCATCCAAGGAGCGGCTGGTGGATTCAAACCACTGACCTTTTGATTAGCCACTGTAGCACTTAACTACTGTGCCACCAGGGCTCCTAGGTGGTGCAAATGGTTTGCATGCAATTACTAACCTAAAAGTTGGTGGTTCAAACTCAACCAGGGGTGCCACAGAAGAAAGACCTGGCAATCTGCTTTCATAAAGATTACAGCCAAAAAAAACCCCTGTGGAGCAGTTCTGTTCTGTAACACACGGAGTTGCCATGAGTCAGAATCAACTCAGTGACAACAGGTTATTTGAAGTTTGTCTTTGCTTGGGTGATGGGTAAAGTTTCTCGTTCTTTATCTCTCTCTTTTCCCACTGACAGTATCCCCCAGCGAACTCTAGGCTAACCTCTTCCTCTCTTCATTCAATTCAGAATATAAAACAGAAGATTTTGGTCAGAATATATTGACCGATTATACTTGAATTGTATCTTGATCATGTTATGTTGCTATATTTATTGAGTCGGCATTTTTCCAAGTGAAAAGCCATTTCTTTAGTTTACATAGTTTAGGGGTTTGGCAGACAGAATTATTCTTTTTCTCATACAAAAATTTATACATACATTGTTATGTGACCCTAACTGCTCTCCCTATGCTGTAACAGCACACCCTTCCTTTTCATCCCTTATTTCCCATGTCCATTCAATCAGGTCCTGACTCTCTCTGCCTTCTCATCTCAGCTCCGGACAGAAGCTGCCCATTTAGTACAAGTATCTACTTGAGCTAAGAAGCACACTCTTCACGCGTATCATTTTACGTCCCATAGTCCAGTCTAATCTTTGTCTGAAGAGTTGGCCTTGGGAATTGTTTTAGTTCTGGGTTGACAGAGAGTCCAGGAGCCATGCTTTCTGGGGTTCCTCTAGTCTCAGTCAGACCATTAAGTCTGATCTTTTTACTAGAATTTGAGTTCTACACCCCACCTTTCTCCTGCTCCATCAGGGACTCTCTGTTGTGTTCCCTGTCTGGGCGGTCATTGGTGATAGCCAGGAACCATCTAGTTCTTCTGGTCTCAGGCTGACGCCGTCTGTGGTTTATGTGGCCCTTTCTGTCTCCTGGGTTAATTCTTTCCTTGTGTCTTTGGAGTTCATTCACCTTTACTCCAGGTGCATTGGGACCAATTGATGCATCTTAGATGGCTGCTTGCTAGCTTTTAAGACCCCAGACACCACTCACCAAAGTAGGATGCGGAACATTTTCTTAATAAACTATGTTATGCCAGTTGACCTAGATGTCCCCTGAAAGCATGGTCCCCAGACACTCACCCCTGCTACTCTGTCCCTCGAAGTATTTGACTGTATTCAAGAAACTTCTTAGCTTTGGTTTAGTCCATTTGGTTTGACTTCCCCTGTAGTGTGTGCTGTCCTTCCCTTCACCTAAGATAATTCTTGAGCAGACAGAATTCTAAGATAAACCCCCAAGATTCTCTCCCCAGTGTAAATGCCCAGTATAATATCTTCTCTTTAGTCTGAGGAGGACCTGTGAATGTTATGGGACATCACTCCTGTGGTTAGGTTTCCTTATATGCAAAGAGACAAGGATTTTGCAAATATAATTAAGGTCGCACATAGATTGGCTTTGAGTTCATCAAAAGGGAAATTATCCGAGGTGGGCCTGACCTAGTCACCTGAACCCTGTCAAAGAAGGTCAGGCCTTCCCTAAAAGAAGAGACTTGAAGCAGGAGAGTTGCTCTCCTGCAGGCCTTGAAGAAGCAAACACCATGCTATGAACAGCCTAGGAACAGAGTGTCTCAGTTTACAGTCCTAAGACTCTGAATTCTGCCAACAATCGGTGAGCTTGGAAGAAGATCCCAAGCCTCAGATGAGAACATAGCCCCAACTTACAGTCTTGTATGACCATGAACAGAGGACCCAGTTAGACAGTGCTTGGATTTCTAACCTACAGCAACTGTGAGACAATGTGTGTTGTTTTAAGCCACTAAATCTGTGGTAAGACATTATACAGCATAGAAAACTAATACAAAGAATCAGTAGACTGAAGGGAGATTGGTAAAAGTGAAAGGAAGATGATTATCCAAGGGCTACTCTTGCTCAGAAAAATGCATGCTCTCCCTGAAGCAGTGCCTGAATTAAACGGAGGCCTGGGGTCAGAACCTAGAGCCCATTTTACCGAAGCACAGTTCTGGTTGTCTCCAAACCAGGCACATTTGTCCTAAATACCCTCACCTACATAATACCAATAATGACTAACATTTTTGAGTATTTCTTAGGTGCCAGGCACTGTTCAAGGAAATTTACACGTATCTATTTTGATCCTCACAACAACCCTATTATTAGCCCTATTTATCAGATGATTTAACTATTTGCATAGGTTAAATAATGTGCCCACTATCACATAACTAGTAAATGACAGGGCCAAGACTCAAACACGGATTCACCAGTGCCAGAATCTATGATCTGAACACTTTGCTGTATTTTCTCTCCCTAAACAGCTAGTAGTTCTTCCTTATCTCTACTAATCTGAACACGGTTCTCTCCAATCTCTGCCCATAAATCTCAGAAAGATATTCTATATCTTTCTCCCATTTTCAGCCAGTATATTAGGGAATTTTCTTACCATAATGTAGCCTCTTCACTGGAATAAAAGTGACATGTGCTTATTTTAAAAACAAAAATCCCAACCATGCCTTTTAATGTTACTGAGGTATTTCCAACAGTTTTTAATGAAGAGCTGGAGAAACAGGTGTTTGAATTTTTATTATTTTTTTCAAAATAAGTTACCTTTGTTAAAAATTCAATCTAGGTACTGTGTTTTATAACAAAATAATTTGAAAGATGCACAGTACACTTATTTAGAAAATATCTTTTAAAATATAATATCAACTAGTTTTATTTGAGTGGCATACTCTTGGCATTAAATGATATTTATATATTTTAAATTACTCTTAATTTGTTTACAACAGTTGCTCAAATTCCATTTGTATAGAAGGACCATTTTCCCCTAAAGCACTGATATTCCACCGCTTCACATTACAGATTTATTTTCTCCTAAGAGACCACTGACAATTAAAACACTGTAAAAAAAAGATGATTGGTTGCTTTGCAAGTTTGATGTATCTAAACAATTTGGCTTTGTAAGTTTACAACTATTATACTCATTTTTTGGAAATGCCATGTTATTTAAACGCTTTGAAGGGCCAACATTTGACCATTTTTGACCTATAAAAATAGCAATTTCATATGGTTCAAACAAGACTTACGATTCTGAAGTATCCATAAAACTCAATGAGCAGTGTTTTAAGACTGACCATACTTTTAGTCCAGTCTGCTAAAAAAGATTATTAAACGGAAAAGCTAGAAATAAGAAATGATGCTAGCACAATCCTGTGAATGTGCATATTTATTTTGTAATTTTATACTTATTTACAAAGGAGCAGTGTTTATGCTGAAGGATATAGGCCATTATGTATATTCTCACCAGTTACGAAGTAGGTTTAGATTATAAAACCACAAGAGCATCATTATGGCCAGGCCCATGATTTATCCAGTTGAATATTTCTTCTCTGATAAAAGAGTTATTTTTATAAGGAGGCTAATATTCTTTCTTAGTTCAAATAGAAAAGAATAGATATGCAGGTATAATATAGTCATCCCTCTGTTCCCCAGCTATCTACTGGTAAAGGGTTGATATTTCACTACCTGGGAGAATTTGGAGTCATCTGCAAACTGTAGAATGCCTGATCTACTTCATCTTCTAGACATTTTTGTCAAAAAGTCATAAAATAGAATTACTTCCCACCTTCCATATTATCTGTGCCACTAAGTTAAATAAGTACTTTCACCAGAAATGCAGATTTTCAGCCCAGAATTTCACACCACATTGGACTGAAATTTTCAAAAAGAATATAAAGTGTCAGAATTATTTTTAGTCAAGCCAAGAAGTATTATTTATACCTAGCTATAGTTTTTTATGTAAGAGTTTAAAAAATTTAACTTGAAGGAAAAAGTAAAATCTGAATAACAGTTGCATCAAAGGCTCTTGTTAGCAGTGTCTTCCAGGGGTAGGGGTGGTGGTGGGTGATGTTTTAAGTGTAGAATCACACAGAAGGCAGGAGGAAGAGACTAAGGGCTATGAAACACCAAGAATGCACTCTGGAGGCACTTGATATTCATTATCACAGGTAATCATTTCAAGGTGCCTATGGAGGAAATGTTATTATGCCTATTTAGCACTTGAAGAAAGAGGTTCAGCAAGATTAAAAACCCATTCAAGATCTTGCTTGTAATAAACATCAGAGTGTAGAAGTAAACACACTCCTATTTTAGAAATGCAACTTCTTAACCTTTTATATATAACCACCTTGACCCATACGTTGATTAGATAAACTGGGTGGGATGATATTTACCATTTAACACCTTTAAAGAGCATTCTTCCGATCATCTCTCTTATCTATCTACTATATACCTATCAATCAATATTCATGTATACGTGTGTGTATACAGATTCTCAGTAACATTGTAACTCTTTGCAACCCACAAACAGTGCTGAGTTAGCATTAAACAATTTTCATTATGAAACAATTTTGCCTTTAAAAATGTCCTATGTCATAAAGTCTAAAAATGAAGATATTTTAAAGAGATACCAGTGGCAATATTTGTATCTCATTCATCTATCAAGTGATCTGAGCCACCTGTGGAGACCATTTTTATCCACATTGCTGAAGTTTATGAAATATTGACTTTTATTTTCTTTATTAGTGCTTTTGTTTCCTTTAAGAGAGTGATAAATTTACTAAGATGATAAATGTGCTCTGTGCATTATCTTTAGAACTTATCATGGAGACATTTAACAATTCTTTAATTATCTAACAACTAATAAATTGTGAAAATAAATGAAAATATTAAGTTTCTGATCACAGATATATAGTTTTGGAGTTTGGTTATTAGACATGACACACTTCAGGAACACCTCATCAATATTTACCTCTTATCAAATTCACCCATTTGGAATTTAGCCAAGAAGTAGTCACTGGAGAAAAACAAATAGGACACTAAAAAAAATTAGAGTTCACATTGAGGGCTTACGCATTGACACAAGTGTAGTCAAACTTCGAATACACATTTTTAAGGTTTTCATCAATGTGGATACTCTATCAATACAATGATCCCTTTGCTACATTTTTTGGTTTGGTAATTCTCTATACTTCCATAAGCTGATTTTGACTCTTGGTGACTCTGTGTGTGTCAAAGTAGAATTATGCTCCATAGGTTTTCAATGGCTGATTTTTCAGAAGTAGATCACCAGGCCTTTCTTCTGAGGAACTTCTGGGTGACCTTGAACCTACATCCTTTTGATTAGCAACTGAGTGAGTTAGTTCTTTGCACCACTGGGCAAATCCAATACTCCGTAATAGGTCCTATAACAGTGTGGTTGAGAATGCTGTGTTCTCCTTTTCAAACTGGATACACAACTAGACTCCATTTCCCAGCCTCCTTTGCAGTTGGGTGAAAATATGTCTGGGTTCTAGTCATTAGGATGTAGAGAGATGAGATTTGTGGTATTTCTGGGACAAAGCTTTAAAGCAGCTGTTTTGCCCTCTCTAATGCTCTCCCGCCAGCTGCTGGATGCAGACAGCAATAATGAGGCCTCCAGAGCAAGAAGAGCTGCAGCATGCAAGGAGCCAGTGTCCCAGAATCACTGCATAGAGGAGAGCTCCTATCTAAGGGCCCCTTCTCCTCGTAATGTTTGTAATAAATAAACGTCTATTTTGGCTGACCGCTTATGCATTTAGAGTCTATTTGCTATATCAATTAGGGAGACACCAACTTATACATTGAGGATCTTATAAGGATAACAAAATAAACACTTAGACCTTGGGCTCATAAATAAAATAAAATACATACAGTTTACTACACGTTAATATGTGTGGAAACTTATTATTAAACAGTGTAAAATATAACCTATTAATTCTGCCTCACTAAGGCCACACCTGATCCTGTTCTGCATCCTGTTCATCTTTTCAGTGGCTAAAATTGAATGGAACTGAATGGTGTACCAACTGCCGTATCGGTCTAGCCTCTTCTATGTAGGTATCTGGCTGATAATCTTCCTAAAGGAAGACCCCAGACTTTCTGCCCCAAAGTGCTCAAAGTCTGTCCCTTTAAAATGAGGCTTTGCTGTTTGTCTACACAGAGTTCAACACTTTTACCTTTATAATCTATTTCAGTTAGTAGGTGTTATTTAATAAAGTTGTAGAGATAGGAATTACCTTGCTGCTGCATTTATTTTCAAGGGTTTTATAGACTTTTATTGTTATAGGAAAGAGAAAAAAGACTTTCTATGTTGATTTCTGCCTGAAAGAAACATCCATGTACCCCACCACCACTATTACTCAAATACCCTTTCCAATAAGGTTGTTTTCGAAATCTACCATAAATATTCCCCAGGCAAATAAACCACTTGATTTGTCTTAACTCACTGTAAAACAACCTTATTTTTATTGTTGTTAATTTTCACCACATTTTATTTACACATTCATGGAAAACACTTGTATTTTGCTTACAGAAGAACTTTTCAGATCCTCATTCAAGGCCTGCTAATGTTTATATTAGACACAATTCTAAGAAAGTCGGTTTTTCAACTTACAGCAAAATAGAAAAAGAAGAAATGCCACTGAAGGAAACATAAACTGTAGAAAGAAGTGGCAGATAAGATGAAACTAAGGAGTGAAAACCTATAAAAATTCTGGGACTGTTTAATGTAGGGTTCAATAGTCCACACACCTCAATAATCACTGAGGGCAGCCTATAAAAATATGTAACAGATAAAGTATGTTTATAATGAGAGATCATCAGGAAAGCATTACATTAGATTATATACATACAGGGCATGAGAATGTGTGATAAATATTTAGAGTATTTCCATCCAAAATGTTGAATATTTTCTCTATTGGTGTTTAAAGAGAAAAATCTCAGTCATTGGGAAAACAACTATACAAACAAGTTTTTCAGAGTGCTGAGGTCTCTGTCTCTCTCTCTCTCTTTCTCTCCCTATATGTGTGTGTAACATATATAATACAAACATACATACACAGTCATTATTTCTCTGATTTTAATTATTGCACTATGCATTTGTTCAAATATTTCTCATAACAGGTAGGTTGAGGAAATAAAGTTTAATCATCCCCGTAGTAGGTTGAATGTGGGCTCCCCTAAAAGATATGTCCACCTAGAACCTGTGAATGTGACCATATTTGAAAAAAAGAGTTTTTGTAGATGTAATCAAGGATCTCAGGATGACGGTGGACGCTAAATCCAATGATACGTGTTCTTAGAAGAGACAGAAAAGGAGAAGACACAGAGATACAGATGAGAATGCCGTGTGATGACAGACAGATTGGAGTGATGTGTCTACAAGCCAAGAAATGCCAAGGATTGCCAGCAGCCACCAGAAGCTAGGAAAGAATCATGCAGCAGATTCTCCCTCAGAGCCCCCAGAAGGAAACAACCCTGCTGACACCTTGATTTTGGACGTCTGGCCTCCAGAACTGTCAGAGAATAAATTTTTGTTGTGTTTGTGGTAATTTGTTATAGCAGTCAGAGAAAAAAACAATTCCTCGATTATTTTTTTCTCAGATCTTGAGCTGGAACTTAATAAGAAAACTCAGTACTTATTTCTCTTCCTCATACTCTCTTTTTCTTTCTCTTGTGATTAAAAAAAAAAAAAAAAAGGTAGAAGGACAGACCCAGTACTGGAATTGTGAATTAACACAGCATTGTGGCAAAGTTAAAATAACAAGGATTTTAGAGTCAATCAGAAGTGTGTCCCAAAAAGGTTCTTGCCACATACTAATTGTGTGACCCTGGGTAAATTACTTAACATCTTGGTCACTCAATTACCAAACCTGTAAAATGGGGACAAAAATTCTCCTGGGGCAGTTGTGCTTGCTGACTAAGATTATGACTGTAAAACACCTAGCATGGTGTGTGGTTTACTATTTAAATTATTTTGATAATTTAGTTTACTATATGAGTTATTTTGATAATTACTTCCCAAGTGTTTAGATCCATATGCACTATTGCCATATAAATAATGAGGCATGTGGATTTTACGAATATATTTTCTGATTTAATCTTTGCCTAAAAGTAGCATAGGCTGACATATTAATAAGAACACTCAGCTTTTGTGAATTTGCTGTAGTGAGATTCAAATTGGTTTAATGAGTTTAAGTTTGAAAAGTCCCAATATGTCTTGGGAAATAATTATTAGGAATTTTCTTTATGTCACTAATTTTCCATTCACATGAATGAGGCTTAGTGAAGCTGTCATACTCATCTTGTAATGATATAAGTGGAAATTCTCAGAGATGATGTTATAATGATAAGGTAAAACAAAGAGCTGTCAATACCGTGGTGCACTAAGAGGATAATACACAGTTTTAGTATTTTAAGATGCTAACTAGGAATTATGCTCATTTGAGGTGTAATCCTAGCAGTACCTTTTTCTAATTCTTCCCCATGGAAATTCTGTGACTGAAGTCCCAGAGTCTTCACAGCAATACACCTGTGGATGAGGTACCTGAGGACTGGACATGATCTAGAGCCAGAAGGGCAGTAAGAGAGAACACATCAAATCTAATTACCTTTGATTTTTTTTGAGCAACTGGTAACCCAGTATGTGCCAGGGAATAGCAAGATGAGTAAGGGACCCCCATTGGAGAGAACGATACCTATGAAGCCAGCATAATGTAATTTAAGAATTACAAAGGTCAATCTACAAAAGAATGTAAGAATGCAGAGGAATGGCCTGAACAAAAGGCAGAAACAAGAATGTACTATATGAGAGACAATGCCAAGAGAAACCAATCTAAAATGCAGGGCTTCTGTGGGAAATAATAGAATTCCCTGTATCATTATTAGTTGAATGATTTTAGACAATTAGTTCTCCGTTTTCTCATATATCAAGGAAAGATCACAACTGAATATAGTCAATTTGTTGGCTAGGGTTAAATGAGATATTGTCTGCAAAATGCGTAGCCTAGTACTTGGCACCTAATATGTCCTCAGTAATACTGTTTTGTTGTGGATGTTGTTTGTATTTGTTATTATTAAACCAGTTGCCCATCAGTCAACTTCAACTCCTGATGACTCCATGCGTGTCAGAGTAGAACTGTACTCCATACAGTTTTCGATGACTGATTTTTCAGAAGTAGATTGCCAGGCCCTTCTTCTGAGGCATGTCTGGGTAGACTCAAACACCAAAACTTTTGGTTAGAAGCCGAGTGTGCTGATTGCACCACTCAGGGACTCCTTGTGATTATTACTTCACTGGATGTAGGTGAAATAATCCAGCTCTCTGCTGAATATTTGGACTACCTTGGGGTACATAAGCTGTATTTTTCTTAGTTGCCACTGTGCAAGAGATACGTGAATAATTACAGGGGGACATTTCTCTTTCTGTTTCATATTTCTATCTTGTAAGCAAAGCTGATGATGGTTTTTCTCACTATGCAACTTAAATTCACCGTAACAAGCTGAAACAGAAGGATGTACTGGTGAGAGAGACAGTCACTAATGTCACCTGAAAATGCTCCCCGTTGCTGCTAAAGACAAAAATGTTCTTTCAAGCATAAAGGGGTAAAGGAGAACACAAAGAAAAGGGGGAAATCACGGATAGGACAGCAGGAGAAAGATCGGAATGACAGTGTCACAAAAGCCACTCGGAAGAGAGGTATCAAGAAGGAGTCCACACTGTGGGCTGCTCCAGAAAGGTGGCGATTTAGAGTTAACCATGTTCAACTACTGAATACTGTAGACTCAGTATGATTGCTCAGGGTCAGTGCTCTATCAATGGTGTGGAAACTTGTCATCTCTCAGTGTGATCAGTCGTCAATTTTGTAGCCTGTAAACTGAGTGTTAAAACTACCGCAGTTATCAATATAACTAACTTTATTAGGGGTTAACTCCCCTCATTTGCTATTGCTTACCTGTTAGAGTTACCATTATTGTAACAATAGTAATAATAAATTGAATTTAGGCATATTTATTGGGACACTCTTAGGAGAGGCTCCCCAAGAAGACATCAGGATATCTTTTTCTTTTTCACTTTGGACACTAGCTTTTCTATCTATAACATAATTATCCAAATAGGAGAAACACAAGCAAGCAAAGAAGTTAAGAACAAAAGGCATATTCTATTGAAATCAAAGAGAGCGAGACCCCCATCTCCTTAGACCAAAGCAGTTCTGAGGTTTGCACTGAAGCCTAACTCCTTAGCCAAAGCCTTCTGGGAAACTACCCCACCAGATTGCTTCTACTTAGGAAACTACTCTTCGGGTGGAAGGACGCAGAAGCAGTTTAGAGTCTATCGTGCGATTGCATTGAAAAGCTACTTCTAAATAATCATTCACCTTCTACATCACCCAGCAATATGCTTATGAAAGCTGTTTTCTGTCTTGTAACTACAGGTGTCAGATGCATCAAAAAAGCAGAAGTGCCCTTTCAGCTCTTCTCTGTGCCATTCCTTGTCAATTTCATGCTGCTTACAGCAACAACATAATACAGAAAACAGCAATGATGTCACTGGGAGTGCTCTGTGATTGACAAAGAAGAACAGTAATGGTCAGAGGTGGTTCCCCAGAGAATTCAGAACTCACTCGATGTCCTCCAGGGGCTCATCCCTTGATTTGAAGGAGGGATGAAGTGTTCTCTGCATGAGAGAGCAGAGATGAGAAGTGATATAGGTGCTTAAGGCTGGTCAGTTACTACAAAGGTAGTTCGAAGCAGGAGGGACTGAACACTGAGGTGTTGGTTAAGTCCTCTTTGACAAGCCCCAGGGGCCCAGAAATGTGGTGGTGGCAACGACGCGCACTCCTTAATGCACACACTTGTTGAAACGAGTAGAAGGCGGCAGTTGTTTGGAAATCCCTTTCCAGCCTTTGTTCCCAGAACCCAGCATTCATTTTCCTGTGCCGACATACGTAGCTCCTTAGATAAACACTACTACTGCAACAAATCATAGAGTGCCAGGCCTTACCAGATGGTTACATAGAATTAAAAATCTATGCAAAAATAAGTTCTAAAATAAAAACGGATAATGGCACAACTCTCACTAATTCCCAAAATTGCCTTCTATTGCAGCCATGCTGCTACAAATACTGTCTCTATCCACCTGAATCCTTTCTCCCGTTATTCTCCTCCTCTGAAATCCTCTGGACCTCCTCTCCACTCACGAAATCCTGCCGATTTTTTTTTTTTAAGGACCAGCTAAAGCTTCACATGGCTCCTGAACTGTATCTAGATAGTTCTTCATGTAATGATTCCACCCTTCCTTGAAATCTTCTTCCCTACCTTCTAGTTGCCCTTTAATAATGACTGCCCTTTTCTATCCTTTTCGAATCTCTTTTCTCCTCAACAGTGTCTAAATTCCTTGATATTAGAGGTCATTTTTCAGTACTTCCCTCTCCTGAGCCACAAAACATGGACAAGTAGGAACATCCTATAAGGAAACAATCAGGGGCTTTGAATTAAAGAGATACAAACTGTGTATCTAAGCCAAGTCTAGTGAGAGGAAGTTTCTTTCAGGAAGAAAATGATCTCCAACCCCATACCCCCACCCTGTTTTTCCCCTTTCTTCTCAAGTGGTATTTTTTAATCTTTCATGAGAGATGAAATAGCTGCCTAGAATTGAATACTGATTCCAATTGACGTTTGCCATGTGGATTTGGGGGATTTACACATGTCCCTGTGCCTCAGTTTCCCTGTGTGTATGCGTGTGTCTCCAAATATGTATTCTTGATATCGCAGTTATCTCTAATTTTATGTATACATTTTTTTGTTGTTGTTAAGCAACTTTCATCAAAAAATCCCCAAACCTGGATCCGAATATGAACACCCCATCACATTATCCTTTTATCCTTAATATTTGCAACATATAAATTACTTTTAGTCCACTCAGAGCCTTGAATCATACCGAGAAACTTACACCCTCTGCCTTTCGCCAGGTGCTTATTGGAGTATATCCATCAGCAACGAAGCCTGACGTCTTTAATGCACTGAGGTGCTTTAAAACTCTAGAATCAGTGTTGAATCTAACCCCTGCCAAAATGAATACAAATGAGACTCTTGTTGGTACAAAATAGATTTGTGTGGGGGTGGCCTCCATCAGGCCTACTCCTAACATTTATGGGGCTCAAGACAAGAATGTAAGTGGAGATGTACATGCCATATGTCTAAATATGTAACAGTTACAAATGCAGCTAAGAGGCTTCACAAAACCATTTTCATAGATTTGTTGTAAGGATTAAATAGGTGAATACATGTGAAGGGTTTAGAACCATACGTGGCACATAATGAGGACCCAATAAATGTTAGCTGCTATTGTTGTTAATTACTTCCTCTTCTTGAGAACATTTCTTGATGAATAAATGATTTAATGGATGATTTCCTGGCCAGGAGGCTTCTCTGGACCTCACCTTCTCTGGGTGACCATTTGATGAATGAGACAATGTCCGAGAGTGGCATCAATACCATCAGGCCCAAAATACACAACAAAGTGACTATAACAAACAAAAGACAGTAGGCACCAGAGCTTCCATGGGCATTTGCTATGTGATAAGTTTAAGAACGCGAGTTCTAAGATAATTGATTTAAAGATTTATATGTATGATAAGCTAAATAAAACCCAAATGCTAAAGAAAGGGTTTAAAGGGAAAAACTGATTAAAATCAGTAATTCTGCTACTGTTGGATTAATACTTTGGCTTAATAATATTATCACTTAAAACTAATGGGGTCAATATATATTTCTGGAAACAATCAACAGTAGCTCCTAAATTATAGTTGTGCTGCCTAGCACTGCTAAAATTAATGGTCTTGTAACATTCCTATTTTAAGAATATATTTTCAAGTATTAAAAACTCTACCATAAATTATTTTACATAAATAATTATTTTAAAGGATCAATAAGACTATTTTAAAGTTTTATAACTAACAAGGATTTTTAAAAAGTTGCTTTGGGAATAATTTGTGGAAAAAAATCACCCTCTTTCTATTGTAATAATTTTTAAAAGGACTATGAGTTTCTATTAAAATTTTTAATTTAATTTTACAGGATGTTACTCTATAAATAGAACAATCCATTTTAAATGGACAAGGTGAAGCATATAAATGACATTATTAGTGTTGCTACTAACAAGTTTTGAACTATGCATATTTACACATAAATAAAACCAAACCAAAGAGATACAAATCCAACAGTGAATGAATAATAGGGGTGGCATACCTATTATTTCCTTGTCCAAGGTGTAAATGGATCTAATTATTGAGTAATGTTTGCATATTCCTGCATTTCATATTGAAAAATACATTGGTAAACAAGGAACTTAACTTTAAAAACAGCAAAAATACTCATATAAAAGCAATTAGATTTATCTTAACTTTCCCCTTATACAATATACTAAGTTATGGGACTGAAGCTAGTGCTCACTCCAAATGCGTGAGGAAATTGGTAAATCATTGCAAAGCCCAAGCATCTGTATCTCAAAATGAGAATGGCATGTGCTTATAGGACAGCAGAGTCGAACTTTATTTATACTCATTGAGATTAATTCGGGAGCTCTTGGCTGCACCTGTCAATTAGCGCCACTGAGAGATGCACATTCCTGTAAGAGGTGGTTACAGCTTTCCAAAAATGTTTACAAACTTCCCAGTTTCTAAAATACTTTTATTCTATAATTGTAAAACGTGTCAAGTCCATCTACTTAACTGAATTTACTGGTTAAATATTGTCCAGTAGCCATATACAGCTTTTGAAGATGTTGGAGTCTTTTACCAAGAATTTACTTTTTTTGAGCTAGTCTCAACTCCAGCCTTAGTCAGGAGAAGAGTGGAAGGCTTTGGTGTTCTTAACCAAGCAGGACAATGATAAAATGGGTAGACACAGAGGGGGAAAGTTTCAAACGTAATCAATTTGGACTCAAATCAGTTCAGCCTATTTAAAACATTGAACTCAGCACACATTTGCTGAGTGCTTACTTTAGCCAGATCTTAGCAAAAGAGACAAGGGAAGCGAGAGGAAGAAAAGGACATCTTCTCAGGTGCTCCCACTGGCTTGCAACTGGGGATATCTGATGAGAACCCATCAGATAATAATTGTTATGGGGTGACTTGTGTTCCCCAAAAAGAGATGTTGAATTCCTAACATATTCCTCATAGTAGCTGTGAATGTGACCTATTTGGAAATAGGGCCCTCTGTGGGTGCAATTAGTTAACATGAGTCATGCTGGAGTAGAGTTGGCCCTAATCCAATATAAATTTCCTAATCCAATGTATTTATTAGTTCCTTATAAAAGGAGAAGAGATACAGACAGACAGGGAGGGAACATGGCCGTGTGAAGACAGACAGAGATTGGATATATGCTGCCATAAGCCAAGGCACTCTTGGGGCTATCAAACCAAAACCAAACCCAACCCGCTGCCATTGAGTCAATTCTGACTCCTAGAGACCCTATACAGGAAGCTGATAAAGACAAGGAAGGCTCTTCCCCTAGAGCCTTCAGCTAGAGCATGGCCCTGCTGACAATCTGAATTTGGACTCCTAGCCTCCAGAACTGTGAGGGAATAAATTTCTGCTGTTTTAAGTCACCCAGTTTATGGTACTTTGTTATGGCAGCCCTAGGGAACTTACATAATGATGCATTGTAATATTTTTGAATTAGGGAAAAAACTATAACATGATAAAAAATAATAAATCTGTATGATCTGAAAACAATAATTTGAATTTGAACTACCATAGAAAACTCTTAGCCCTTCTGTCATAGCACTTAGCATTAAAACAAAAAAAAAAAAGTGAGCGTGTGCCTGCGTGTTACTTTGGATTTTAAACACCAGAGGACAGAATGGAAACCCTGGTGGCATAGTGGTTAAGAGCTATGGCTGCTAACCAAAAGGTTGGCAGTTCAAATCCATCAGGTGCTCCTTTGAAACTCTATGGGGCAGTTCTTCTCTGTCTTATAGGGTTGCTATGAGTTGGAATCGACCTGATGGCAACCGGTTTGGGCTTTTTTTTTTTGGAGGACAGAATAGCTCATCTATCTTCATTCCTATCTGTTCCCGCCCCCCAAGACACGCTTCCACTATTTAATCCAATACCTTACCAACAGTAAATTTTTAATAAATTATTGTGAATGAATTGAATTCAATTAACCAATTGATTTTGTTTTTAAATAGAAATCATCAAACTGAGTGAAAATCAGTTAGAATCTCAAGGCCAAATTTATTTGAAGCTTCTTCCTCGCTCTCTTTAATAATTCTCTAGTTTTTCTTACCTAGACTTTGGGTCTGTTGTGACCAGCCCAGTACCACTTCCAGACCATGCATGACAAGTAACTGCATTGATAATCTTGTTGACAACTTTATGACTTCTTATGTGCTTCCTTATCTCTGTCATCCAAAGCCTCTCACACAAACCTTCAATATTCCTTGATGATAATAACAACACTAGCTGATGCTCTTCTTCTCTACCTTGTTACCTGCTAACATCCAGCTACTTTAATTACCTCTCTAATAGCCCCCATTTCCCTGACTGCTTAATACCTTTTGTTTCTTCAGCCCTACACTCTAGCATCTACTGCTAAAACTGTATGACTCACAATTACCCCGAACAGTTTATCTTCCACGTTCTCAAACTCAAAGATTCTTCTATACGCTGTATCCATGATTACATGCTAACTCATTATGCCTAAAAAAGGTTAAAAAAAAAAAAAAGTACATGGACCAAAATACAACTCTTGTGTGTATTTTATTTGGCCAACATAATGTGTAAAATTTTTTAAATTGTTTGCTAATATTTAAAATGAAGCGAGTTCATGGTAAAACCGAACTTTCTGGTTTCTCTTGAAAAACCAGAAGATTTGGCAATAAACAAACGAAAAAACCCATTGCCAATGAGTAGATTCCGACTCCTACCAACCTTATAGGACAGGGTAGAGCTGCCCCATAGGGTTTCCGAGGCTATAAATCTTTATGGAAGCAGACTGCCACAACTTCCCCCACGGTGTAGCTAATGGGTTTGAGCCACCAACCTTTGAGTTAGCAGCTGAGCCCTTAACTACAATACTGCCCCCATATTCCTGCATGCATCAATTGGCTATAGCTGAATAGCAGCTGCATTTTTTTCAGGTGGGACAAACTCTAGTTTGCAATTGTCCTTGCCACTTCCTATTTTCCTCAGTACTTCAACCATACCACTTTATTCCTTTACATTTAAGACTGTAGTTTGTAGCTCCCACTTTAGTGTTTTCTGACACTGTGTCTTATCATTTAGCTCTCATTCCTCAATGCTAAGATCTGAAGATCTGTTTTATTAAACTTCAACCAACTCGTTTTCACTATCCACTTCCTCTACTCCTTCTTTTGGACCGTGAATAGTTGATGGGGAAGTCGTGGATCCGTGTTGACTGAGCCCAAGAGATAGGGTGCTATCTACTTTTAGCAAAAGTACATTTTTACTTTTTTTTTTTTGAGTGTCATCACTTGGCACATATTGCATTGCACTCTGACAATTTCCTAAATTATCCAAATCGATTATAAACTTTTTGAACCAAACTAAACCCACTGCCTTCAAGTCAATTTTGACTCAAAGCGACCTTATAGAACAGAGTAGAACTGCCCTATAGGGTTTCCAAGGCTATAAATCTTTACAGAAGCAGACTGCCACCACATCTTTCTCCCACAGAGCAGCTGGTGGGTTCAAACCGCCAACTTTTTGGTTAACAGCTGAGAGTTTTAACCATTGCACCACCAGGACTCCTACTCTTTGACCATAGGGGCCAAAATTGTTTCTGCCTCAGTAGCTCAAGTACCTAAAGTCATCTGAGTTCTAACATGTTCCATTCACTTAGGTATTTATTCAAAGCTTATTATAGATGACTATTTTCAAGAATCAGACTATTTGGTGTCATGTGGGATATGCAAACTAGACAAATTTAGTGGCTGCTGAAATAATTCTCCTTTCTCATCTTCTGCCTCACTTTTTTTCTTTTAACTTCATCTTCAGGTGTGTGTGAGAACCTCTATGTAAGAATTAAAAGGATAAGGAATAAGAACAATGCATCACACCTTTGTTAAGAGGCCACTAGATTTAAAGTTTCTTTTCTTGGATTTTATAGAAACATCTTGGACCAAGTGAGATCCTGTAGATGTTGCATGTTTTAATTCTTGGGCACATCTGGGTGGGATAAGAAGGAAGAAGCTTTGAATCTCTGCAGCTGATGTCCTTCTTTCCACCCAGGATTTTCAGCCCTGTAAACTGCTATGGTGTGTACTGCCTTCCACAAAGATTTGAAATTCATTAAACAGACAAAGTGTATATTTAATACTCACATGAGGGAATACAGAATGCCTTTCAATACATCAAACTCCTAAACCTTTTACATCCTTCATTTTTAAGCTACATGGATTTTGATTTGTACAATTTTAAAAATATTCTGAAGCCTAGTCAATCTAACAGTAAAAAGCACTGTTGCACAGTAAGAAATCAAGAAATACAATTCAGCAAACCTGGTATAGTTGGTCCCCAGGGAAGCTTTTTTCCAATTCGGTTTGTCATAGCTCAGATCCATCATGTCATGCTAGCCTAACTTACTACTACTGTCTTTCATTTTTTTTTTTTCCTTTTTTGGCACACTCCAACTATTTTCTGTTAAACTAGTGCTGTCACAAGAAAACATATAAAAATGCTCTTTTGCAAACACACTAGTTCTCTCCTGAACTCTCCAGAGCTAGGATTTCTCTCACTGTCTTCATCGGGGTGAATGCTGACAGAGCACTGAACCTTACTGTCGGTGGTGACAGGTTTGATGCTGTTTTGTGCAAGGTAGAGAAAAAAACAAAATAATAATAATAAAAGAGGGTTTCTGTGCCTTGCATCTAGAAGGTCCCTTATTCAACAACAAAGGCTTCTGTTCAAAGATGATTAGCTTAAAGGCATTTCAGAGAATTCTGACTGTAGCAGTTGGGTGTCTTGCTACTAGGTGATGTATGTATTCCCCCAAGAACAAAGGCAGCAGCAATCTTCTTCTGCTGAGATGGCACCTTTAATAATTCCATATATTTATCAGTATTTGTGTCAAGATTTTAGGTATTTTGCCCTTCAGGTGAAGGTAAGAGAGGATGAAGTGAATAGGATCTTAAACAGTCCTCTGAGGTATCTGCAAAGAAAAAAAAAAAGTCCCAAGGTATCTAGGGGAATGAGAAGAAAATATTCTTGTGGATTAAAATGTACACAGCATAAAAAAATACCTCTAAGATTTCTAAAGGGAAGATTGAATAGCCTTTGCGTTATTCATAAAGGCCCAAGATAAGATACTGCTCAAAAATTGTACAGCACTATTTTTTTCACATTTGAATTGAATCTAAAAAATCGTATCTTTTAAAAAGTTAAAGCCAAAAAAATGTAAACTTATTTTTCAAATAAAATCAACAAGCTGTATGTGCTGTTGCCATGGATTTTGCCTGCATAACCATTCTGCATATTGTGTGCGTGACTCCAAAGGAAATTTGGTTGGTCTGCAGTTAGGAGGTGTAGGATGCACGCAAGATTTAATTGAGTGTGCATACGTATGAGCATATGAGTGACGCTATCCCCAGGGCCTGTGGACCAAAGTGACACCTGTCACCATCCAAGGCAAATGTATGTACTATTGAATCACGTGGCACTTTATCCCATGTGGGCTTGTGCTGGGCCTGGTTCTTTGTGCCTCTCATCAAATGCAAAGAGCATTCGTACAGTGTGCGCAAAGGTCCTAGAGCTATTAGGGAATGCCAGGAACTTGAGGAGATAATCTTTCCAATAATAACTTTGACACAGTCTCCCAAAGTCTGAAAGATCAGAAAGTCAATCTGAAGGACCAGGGAACTAAGCATCCTCCACTTGGCACAGAAGAAGTAGCCTCCGAGGAGTGAGCTAAGTCTGTGGTTAAGTTAACCTCCCTTAGAGAGACCCACAAGGCAGAAGCCAGAGACAATTCTTCAGACAAGATCAGAAGCCCATGAGAGCCCATCCTAGGTTCCCCTTTGTTTCTGAATTGAACTTTCAGTGCCACATCTGTGGTATCAGTTATTTTCAGGGTGACAGGCTGGTGTCATAAAATGCGATTTCAAGTCTACAGTTAAATCAAGCAGAAGACAAAATGGATTTTGAGAAAGGAAGAAAACACTTGTTGTAAATAACTCCAAGGCTAGATAATTAGATTAAGTCTAATCTATTCCAATGTCTTTGTGGGTACATTTTCCATCGAAGTCAACAGCAGACTTCCCTCCTGAGGCTAATATAATTTATATTGTTACTCGGCAAATTTTATATCAACGTTAGACAAAAATAGTCCATGTAAACATACAAGGCCAGGGAACTGTAGTAATATGGAGTAGATTCATGCCAATTTAAGTAACAGAATTACACACTTATTCAGTTTAGTATTCCTTTCTCATAAAACCTGGTCAAGCCATTCCACCTCTAGAACTTAGACCCATAGGAATTATACATTTACAGTCTAGACTGGGTTCCACACAGCTGACTGTATCTATCTATATACCTACCTGCCTATCTACCTGTCTATCTATCCCTATACATAAACTTATGTCTTCCTTGCCTATCCATTTCCATTTTACTAAAACCTTGATTCTTGCCCAGTTGTTGAGATTCCCATTTTTTCTATAGTCTTCTCATAACTATAGCAATGTTCCTTTTAAAGAAATTAAAAGGAAGTAATACATTTACTTCTGTAGAAATTTGTTATATGTATACGTGTGTGTGTGCGTTTGTGTACTCACATGCAGACACACACACACACAAGAACATGATTTCACATTCTAGTTTTCTATGCTTAAAGCTAGGAATCCAGTAAAATCTAATAAATGGTCAAATTAAAAAGAGCAATTCAAAAATGTTAAGTGGTCACATTTGCATTGCCCTCACATATTGTATGTGGGTAAATTGGTGGTGGGAAACAGAAATCTAATCAGAAGTTGGCACAACATATCATGCATGGTCTATTAGAACACTCTGGACTGGAGTCAGGAAACCTGGGCTTCAGACTTTAGTTCTACCATTTTTCTAGTTACGTCATGATGAGGATGTGTCTACCTCCAGGAGACTCTTAAGCATTAAAAGTATAGTAAGATCACCTTTCACGAAAGACTATTGTATAGGTTAAATGTTGCATTATATGGGAAAGCACTTTGTATACTCACATATACTTGGCAAATGTAAATGTAAATGAGAAAGATTAAATCAAAACACTGAGATTTTGTTCAAAAAAGTTATGGAATATTTGGAGTAGACATTTTTTTCCTTCATAATTTTGTGCATCATGAATTTTCATTTCAGATCTCAGAAAATTTTTTAAGTTTTACTGAAGTCAACATTTAAAAATATTGTGTGGAAGTAAAATTATTTTATCTACATTTAAAGGGTATATAATGGTTTGATGTTTCAGTTTTCACGTAAAACTAAAGTCTTACTCAAACACTCTAAAGATAGAATTTTATTAGGACTGGCAAGAATGATACCAACATATATTCATGGACTGATTCCATCTCTATGCAATATGTAAATTTCACTCTAAATATAGTCTTTCAGAGTTTTGAAATGCTTGAGCTTTGGAAATTTGAAGTACAATAAACTGATACTATATTAAAATTGGAAATTTATTTCCCCAATTAAAAAAAATATGAATACTCTCCTCAAAAATTTTGTGTTTTCTAAATTAAAAAGTGAATGCAAACAAGTCAATGGCAACTCTAAAAAATTTAAAAGCCATTACACCATAGTATTTGATGCAATGTATTTTACATTTTCATCCTTAAAGATATTTCTAATCAAACCAATTATACACCGGATCCAAGTAGTTATTTGAAAATAAAAACTATTACTAAAGCACACATGCATAAAATACAAGTTTGGTGGTATTTATTCAGTTATTTGGCTCATAATTAACTACTTGATTTATTCAGCTATTTAGCTACATATAATTTTATATATATATATATATATATATATATATGGATTTTCCATTGATAGTTTAAGTGTTTATAAAACTTAACCAGATTTTTGTATGCTTATATTTTTTTCATTTTCTTTATGCTTTAAAAATGCCCTTTGCAATTTTGAAAAATGTATATATAGTGAAAAGTATACTGGCTGAATTAAGTTCCCACAGTTCTTTCCTTTTCTCAATTAGTATTGGGTTTACAAGTAAAAGTCCCAAGTGTAGAGGTATTGAAACAACTTTAAAATTTTTTTCATAAGTAACCATCGGATGAATATATATGTGCTTAATTTCATCTGCACGTGTTTTTTTGATGCCTTTAAGAGATCTTCTTACAAGATTGCTTTATGTCATCAGCATGATATATCTCTGAATCAATCTTTGAAAATCTAATTTGAGAAGTATGTACTGTTTTTTTCCAAAAGTTTATTACAATAACTTTGTTAAATGAAACTCAGTGTACATTAGCTCTAAAAAAACAAAAGGATAAAGTAAGAATTAGGGACATGTGGACTGTACATTCAGTGAAATTAATCACTCTTAGGTTAGAAATTTGCCTTTTTTATGCCCAGGGAATCTTGAAGGAAAGAAATAACCTGAGCCTATTTTGAAAGAGTCAGGACCACTTTTTGTAGATCCTTGTTACTTGTCTTATTTTGCTCCACTGATTTGGAATGTGTAATTCTTAATTTCAGATTTACAAGTTCTAGCTTAATGTTGGTCACCTCCCTGATGAAATTCTTTTAGCCCATTTATCTAGAACACTATTTTAAGTGGTCAAAGTCTTGGAATGGCTCCAGTCTGTTGGGTTGACTCTGTTAGTTCTATTATCATTATCATAACTATGAGTACTTATATATACTTATATACTTATATATATCCTTTCATTTTTCATATTTTTTCCAATGGTCTTTTAGCTCAGTGTCTGTATAAAAAAAAAAAAAAAAACTGTTGCCATCAAGTCATTTCCGACTGGCAGCCCTTGGGATGGCATGCTCATATACAAACTTTCTGCTGCTTCCACAGGGTTAAATTTTTTATAATAAAATCCATTGCTGTTGAGTTGATTCCGACTCATAGCGACCCTATAGGGCAGAGTAGAACTGCCCCATAGAGTTTCCAAGGAGTGGCTGGTGGATTCAAACTGTTGATCTTTTGGTTAGCAGCCAAGCTCTTAACCACGGCGCCGGTAGACGTCACTATAAAATTGAGATTTATGTTTGTTTGTTTTTGAAAATTCTGACAAAACTGAGTCTTCTTTTCTGTATGGATGACCACTGGGTGGTACTTGGTAACCAGGGCAAATGCTCCCAGTTTCTCAGGTGTGCCTGGCCCATTTCACACATGTATGTTAACACCTTCTGTACCTTGTATATATTTGTGTTGCCATCCTTGTGCCCTGGTCCCAGGTTTCATGTATGGACAACTGAACACCTGTTTCTTTACTGAAAATAAAAAAATGAAATCAGGAGGAGGAGGTGGTTTGGGGTGAAATGAGGGATTCAGAATATTTAGGTTGAAAAGGCAAGAAATCATCAAAGTAAAAATGTCCAGTGAACAGCTGGAGATAAATAACTGGTGCTTAGAAGGGAGGAAAGGATTGGTGATAGAGATTTGGGAATCATTCAAGTAAAGGCATAGTTGAAGCTATAAAAATGGATGAGTTCTCTGAAGGAGAAATTGTGTAGCAAGAAGAATAAAAGGCCAATAACCGAACATGGAAAAATATTCGCAATTACAATGCAGGGAGAGGAAAAGGACCTAGATAGGAAGACAGAAGAGTTCAAGAAAAAGAATGGGAAAATACACCTTATTATTTGCTCAAATTTTTTGGCCTTTTTTAAAACAAAAAAGAGTGCATTAAATCAATATTAGACATTTAAAGTTTAGTACTATCACAGGTAGGAACAAAATGTCTTGTTGCCTTGGCATATCGGCAGTCAAAGCCCATCCAGGCAGATTTGCCTAAATCCTGAATTGTAACAAAGGCTGACAGCATTGGCCATCATAGGCAGAAAATAAAATATATTTTTGGGTATGTGAATATATGCAATAGGATATTACAAGAGGAGACCCATACATATTATCTTTTTTTGGTAAAGTTAATTTTTTAAATATCTGAACTGAATTTTCCACCTTTTTTTCCGGTTTCTGATTTACAGATTGATCATTCCCATTTTATTTTTTTAACTTTTTCCCATACAAAAATTTATACATACATTGTTATGTGACCCTAATTGCTCTCCCCATACTGCGACACCACACTCCTCATTTCCACCCCTGCTTCCCCATGTCCATTCAACCAGCTCCTAACCCTCTCTGCCTTCCCATCTCACTTCTGGACAGAAGCTATCTGTTTAGTCTCTTGTATCTACTTGAGCTAAAGAGACACACTCCTCACCAGTATCACTTTTCGTGCCACAGTCCAGTCTAATCCCTGTCTGAAGAGTTGGCCTTGGAAATTGTTTTAGTTCTGGGCTAATAGAGAATCCAGGGGCCATGCTTTCCTGGCTTCCTCCACTCTCAGTCACACCATTAAGTCTGGTCTTCTTACTAGAATTTGAATTCTTCACCCCACCTTTCTCCTGCTCCGTCAGGGACTCTCTGTTGTGTTCCCTGTTGAGGTGGTCATTGGTGGTAGCCAGGCACCATCTAGTTCTCATCTCAGGCTGATGACGTCTCTGGTTTACGTGGCCCTTTCTGTCTCTTGGGCTAATACTTTTCTCGTGTCTTTGGTGTTCTTCATTCTCCTTTACTCCAGGTGG
>NW_004443969.1:18653209-18687487 GCF_000243295.1 Trichechus manatus latirostris | reverse complement strand
GATTGTATTCAGGAAACTTCTTAGCTTTGGTTTAGTCCAGTTGTGCTGACTTCCCCTGTAGTGTATGCTGTCCTTCCCTTCACCTAAGATAATTCTTATCTATTTTCTAGTTAGTAAATAGCCCTTGCCCTCCCTCCCCATCCTTGTAACCATCAAAGAATGTTTTCTTCTGTGTTTAAACCTTTTCTTGAGTTCTTATAATAGTTGATCACTCCCATTTTAAACATATCACTGAGATTTTTAAATGATGAGGGAGGGTTCCTTACTTGCCCCTTAAATTTTTACTTTCTCATCTTTGCAGTTTCCAACTAAATAGCGTGCATTGAGGAAAGCAGGCGAGAACAGAACAGTGTGAAATTATTGATCTTTTGCCTTGTGAAGTTTCACTAGTCCTCACAAAAATTTACGAGTTTGCTGCAGGGCAAAATTTGATAATTTTAGACAGGGATTGAATATTTTGCCTTGAAAAATGTTAGCAAAAAATTTCCTGGGGAGGAAAAATCACAAATTGTCAAATCATTTGGGCACAGAAGTCATTAACTTTATGGGGCGAGTGGCAATTTATACTCTATGCTTAGCTTTCATGGAAAGCAATGATAAATTTAGAATCAATACTCCCAAATGATCTGCTCCCAACAAGAACTGATTGTTTTCACAGGGATCAAGTTGATGGACCGGCTAGAGTGTAATGCCACTGGAGATCAGCAGGAGGCAGCACTTAATGATATGTAAAGTAAAGGAAGGAGAACCAAGAAAGGGCCAGACTACTAAGTATGGTGCCACGGCAGAAAGAACACAAGCTTTGCATACAGACAGATCCGGCTCCAAATTTCAGCTGTGCCATTTATTAGCCAAAAGAGCCCTGGTGGCACAGTGGTTAAGCACTTGGCTGCTAACAGAGATGTCAGTAGTTCAAACCCATCAGCTGTTCCTCAGGAGAAAGATGTGGCAGTCAGCTTCCGTAAAGATTTCTACTGCCCCTTGGAAATCCTATGAGGCAGTTCTACTCTGTCGTATAGGGTCGCTATAAATCAGAATCGACTCACTGGCAACAGGTTTGGTTTATTGATTAGCCATAGGAAATCTGGCGAGTTATTGGCTGCTATTGTGCGTCATTGAGTTGATTCCGACTCATAGTGATCCTACATGACAGAGTAGGACTGCCCCATAGGGTTTTCTAGGCTGTAATCTTTTTTTGTTTTTCTGTTTTTAATATTTTATTGTGATTTTGGAGAAAATTTACATAGCAAATTAGGTACTCATTTATCAATTTCTACACATATTATTCAGTGACATTGGTTACACTTTTCACAATGTGTCAGCATTCTCATTATTTCCATGCGGGTTGTTCTGTTTCCATTCATCTAGCTTCCTGGCCTCATCTTACCTTCTTATCTTTTGACTAGACTAAATGTTGACCGTTCGGTCTCATTTAGATGATGGTTTAGAGGAGCACAGTACTTACAGGTGATATTATTTATGAGCCTTTCTGTCTTTTGGCTGATAGGTGACCTCCAGGAGTGGTTTGAGTTCCAAATTTAAAGGGTATCCCAGAGCAATAGTCTCAGAGGTTCCTCTAGGCTCTACCGGTCCAGTAGGTCTTGCCTTTTTTAGGAATTTGGGGTGTGTTCTACTTTTTTTTTTTTCTCCATTCTATCCAGGACCAACTTCTGTGTCTCTGGTAGGCTGTGATCTTTATGGGAGCAGGGTGCCTGGTCTTTTCTTCCATGGAGTGGCTGATGGGTTCAAACTGCCAAACTATCGGTTCATTAGTAGCTGAACTCTTAACCATTGCGTCACCAGGGCTCCTTGCAAGTTACTTAACCTCTATGAATCTCAGCTCTGTCATGTTTAAAATGGAGGAATTAATATTTACCTAAGGAGCACTGGTGGTGAAGTGGTCAGAGCACCCGACTGCTAACTGAAAGGTAGGCAGTTCAAACCCACCAGCTGCTCCACGGGAGAAAGACGTGATGTGACAGTCCGTTTCCATAAAGATTACAGCCTTGGAAACTCTATGGGGCAGTTCTACTCTGTCTTATAGGACACTATGAGTCTGAATTGACAGCAACGGGTTTGGTTTTGTTTTGTTTTGGGGATGGGGTTTAATATTTACCTGATAATGATTTCTGTAAAGATTAGTGATATTTTATGAGTGGCAAATGCATGCCTCAAATGGTATTTCAATTACTTTATCATCATTAACATCATCATTATTAAAGCAATTGTTGTTGTTAGATGCCTTGCTGTGCAGTTGATTCTGATTCATGGTGACCCGTGTGTGTGAGTAGAACTGCTCCATAGAGTTTTCAAGGCTGTGACCTTTCAGAAGCTGTTCACCAAGCCTGCCTTCTGAGGTGACTTTGGGTGTGTGTGAACCATCAACCTTTTGGCTAGTAGCTGAGCACTTAACAAGTTGCATCACCCAGGAATTCCTAGAAAAGCAACAGTGGGTCATTTATAGGAGGCAACAGTGGTCATTTATAGGAGGATAGACAGAAAGTCTATAGACATTTCTTTGGGAACTCTAAATGTACATATATAATAAATAATATTTTTAGTGTATGGTAGTCACAAATTTATTTACAAGGGTAAAAGGACTGGAAAAACAATTTTTGAGAGTTAACTGTAAAACAACTAAAAGAAATAATTCCTTTCTATACAGGAAGTCCCCACCTTTCGACGTATTGAGTTACAAGGAAGCGCACTCATGACCGTCCGTTTTGGTTTGTTTTGTTTCTTGGTGCATCTTATTGTACTACATTCAATGTTGCAGCAAGTAATTTGCTGATGTTATCATTTTCAGATGTAATGTTTCCAATCCCCAAAGATAAATAAACACCAGATTTATAAAGATACTGATAATAAAAGACAATAATACGAAAACTAAAAAAAAAAAAGAAAGAAAAATGAGGTATTTGACTTACCTCAGGACTGACTTACATCAGAACCGACTTATAACGGCATTATCGCTAGAACGGAACCCTGTCCTAAGTTGGGGATTACCTGTTGTAGATGGTAGCCTTATTGGATTCTACCGATAACAAGTTGATTTACTTTGAGAGTGGAGAAGGAGTTACATAAGCCTATGAATACTGGATTCATAGAAGATTTTAAAAATAAATTTTGGCTAGGTAACACATTCACGTAGTTCAGCAATCAAAAACCATAAAGAGGAATAAAGTTATTCTCTTTTCTTTATCTCAATAGAACTAGGACTTTTAAAACATGGAAACTAGAATATTTGGAGTCTACCACTAACTACTTCTGAAAAATTTGCCATTGAAAACCCTCTGAGGCACAGTTCTACTCTAACACAAAGTAGACTCAAAGGCAACTGTTACTGGTATGGGTATCAATAACCGCTAGTGAAAACTGTGGTGTCTGAAGAACAGGTGCATTTTAATAAAGCACATTACTCCATGGGTGCCTAAACAAACAAACATAAAACCCTAAAATCAACCAGTTGCTGTCTAGTCAATTCCGACTCATGGCAACCCCATGTGTTTCAGAGCAGAGCTATGCTGCATAAGGTTTTCAATGGCTGTGGTTTTTTGGAAGTAGATCACCATGGCTTTCTTCTGAGGCACCTCCGGGTGGATTTGAACTGCCAGCCTTTTGGTTAGTAGCCAAGAATTTAACTGTTTGGGCCACCTGGATGCCTACTGGCCATTTTATTACCATAATGAAGCCCCATCTTTAATAGTTGCCCAATGAGAAGAAGCTCTGCAGCTTCACTGGAATATCCAAGAAGTTGGATACTCACACCCATTTCCTGTAGGCATGTTTTCTTCTATGGAGGAATCATCATTTATAGAGCTGTCTCCTCTTTTAATATTGCTTCCATTTAGCTGTTGTATTCTATAGGGACTTTCTCAGGGCCTCATGAAACATGGCTCTATTTCTAAGCAAATATTCTCAATTGCAAAAAAGCCCTAACAATAAATTAATTCGTATCTGTCTACTGTGTTGTCAACTGATGTTCTTGATCTTGATTCTCTTCTTCGGACTTTCCAAATAAGAGACTTTATCAGAGCCCTAGGTCTTTTTATGTTAATATAGCCTAACAAGGTCTTGTGATTGTTTTTCCTATGGGTATATTTTATATATCTGAACATCTGGCATTAGCTTTTAATATTTCCTACATTCTAGATTATCTTCATTATACGTATAGCAGATTGATCAAGATCAAGAACTCTACAGATGGAGTGCCCTAGTTCTAAGCCTGGCTTTACCGCTTACTAACTGAATCACCTTAAGCAAGTGACCTAAAATCTCAGAGTCTTACATTTCTTGATCTGTAAAATGGGTATAATAATCGTATCTACCTCATAGAGCTGTTCTAAGGATTAAATTAGTAAACATAAGTAAAGTTCTTGGTGCCTAGTATACAGTAAGTACAATGTAAATTAGCTATACTATTTTTTATTACAAATATATCTACTGATCTTCTTTCTTTTGGAAAAAATGAGAATGTTCTTTTTATACTTGCTATATCTTTGTATCAAAAACTGAAGACTGGGATACTTTTAATATTCAATATTCATCATCTTTACTTTATTTGATTGGTGGAGTAGGTTTAGTGGCTAAGGATATGTTTGAATTTAAAAATCATAATTCTCCTTTCTCAACTTAAATCCACTCAGCAAATCTTTATCAAATCTTTAAAACTTTTTAGGTTAGTCTTAGCATCCTTCTTAACTGTGAATGCTTCAAAAGAAGACACTATAGACAGATAATACATTTTGGGTGAATGAAGCTAGAATCACTAAGGAAAACCATGTTAGCACTCTAACATGTCCTCATGCCAGGTCCATCTTCACCCGCCCTCATTTCTACTTTGAACCATAGGTAGAGGAATTTCTGATCTGAAAGGTCAGAGCCCAAAATATGGCTTGAATCCAATGGATGGCATCACCCAGTCTTAAAGGTACTCTTATTCTTCTTCCCTCTTCCCTTTTTTGTTTCCCCATGTGATAAGCAGACCTCAACATGATCTGACCCCTTGATTTCCCTTTGCACTGTATGCTTACTGCAAGTTAGAAGAGCATGGACCTTCCCCTCTACTGACAGTGCGTTCCCTATGTCCTCTCTGGTTGCTTCTCCTAGTGAGCTGACCAGTTTATGAATGCTGGCAGTCTAAGTAAGTTTAGTACTAGTCACTGAGCAAAACCTGATGCCCATTTCTCTTTTTCGTCTTGAACTAGCGTATTTACTTCATAGTGTTCTTTCCTTGTGCTGTAGTGATAAATATAACATGCTTGGGTTTACAGCAAATGAATGGGGTAGTAGAATGGAAGTCCTACTCCAATGTTTATGCAGAAAGGGTGCACTACAATTAAACTTTCTTCCTTAATAGGCACTTCATTAAGTGGGCTTCCTCTCATTTTCTACTTTAACTACCTATCATCACCATGACAAACAGAACATTATTGAATTAAATAGCCAAGTGTCCTTGGTGTTGTGATAGGCTCTGCAGATAACTATTTAAAAGAATGTGAGCCTTAGATTCTATGTTTTGGTTGTAGATCAAACTCTTAACATTAAAGAAGACCAAAGAAGTGCATATACTGTACAAGCATATTGAGCCCCAAATATTTTTTAAATGTATAGACTTTTCATGATTTGAAAAATAATGCTAATGTTTATTTGTTGTCATCACTGTGTGCTGTCCATTCGATTCCAACTCACAGTGACTCTATATGACGATGGAGTAGAACTGCCCCGGAGGGTTTCCAAGGCTGTAAATCTTTATGGAAGCAGACCGCCATATCTTTCTCCTGCGGAGTGGGTGGTGGGTTTAAATTGCCGAACTTTCAGTTAGCAGCCGAACACTTAACCACTCTGCCACTAGGGCTCTTTAATGTTTATTTAGCACTTTGATATACCAGTCTCCATGCATTATCTCCCTGAATGGTTACCAAGAAAAACCCTATTATAAATCAGTATTTTAGAAGATTAATGATTATTTGGGGACGTTAAAAAACCAGTTGCTGTTGAGTCAGTTCTGACTTATGGCGACTCCATGTGTGTCAGAGTAGAACTGCACTCCATAGGGTTTTCAGTGGCTGATTTTTCAGAAGTAGATTGCCAGACACCTCTTCCAAGGCACCTGTGGGTGGACTTGGACTTCCAGCCTTTTGGTTAGCAGCCGAGTGCGTTAAGTGTTTGCATCACCCAAGGACTCCAGTGTTTAGCAGTAGGTAGGCCAAATATCTTTAATTGCACTGGATTAGGGCAATTAGAAAAAAAAATCAAGTGATAGAAGAATAAGTTTAAAAGTTATGAATATGGGTCAAAGTCTTAGTGCTTTAACAGTACAATCTAGCTAGCTTCACATAGCATCATTTTTTTTGAAGAATAGTATGTTTAGAAATTAGTGTGTGTTTTGTGAGCTATTTCTGAATCAGTCATTTGTTGTGCCTTTGCCCATTTTAGTGTGCAAACAGGCTACTATGTAGTCACAGAGCCTCTCAATCCATAAAGGGTCTGAGTGCTCAGCTGCTAACCAAAAGGTTGGTGGTTTGACCCACCAGCAGCTCCGTGGGAGAAGAGTCCTGGTGATCTGCTCCTGTGAAGAGTACAGTCTGGGAAACCCTATGGGGCACCCTGTGGCACACAACAACAATAAAACTTCCTACAGTAAAAATCTAGGCTTGATGGTTAAAATGATAGGTTCAATATGGTCAAGACAACTTCAAAGGATATTGGCTTCTCTTTCTGAAATCTTATACATAGTAAGTTATCAATAGGTATTTAATGATGCATTTACTAATTTATAACATACCACTTTTTTTTCTTTATTTTTTAAACCTTTGGATATAAAATATCTCATTCACAAATTAAACTGTAGAAAATAAAATGCATAGCCACATACCCACTACCCAGATTTAATAGTTAACTTTCTGCCAAATGTCTTTCTCTCTAATAGTCTGATTCTCTTATTTCTGCAGTGGCAATTTTCAGAAATTCAGCTGTGTGTGTGTGTGTGCATGTTGAATATGGAGCCCTTCCTAGACATGGCTTGCAACCCTCTGCATTCTCAGATGTAAGTTTTTTTTGGAAACCCTGGTGGCGTAGTGGTTAAGAGCTACAGCAGCTAACAAAAAGGGTCAGCAGTTCAATTCCACTAGGTGCTCCTTGGAAACCATATGGGGCAGTTCTACTCTGTCCTATAGGGTTGCTATGAGTTGGAATCAACTCAACAGCAATGGGTTTGGGTTTTTTGGTTGTAACTATAATTCAGATAAAATTCTAAGGCTATGCTGTCACTGCGAAGGAAGTCTTTCAGTTTGATTTGTGAAGAACTATGGGTTGAACTTATTTCTAGGAAGAGTGAATGATTCAAGGCTATCAAAAGCTGATGTGAAGTGTTTTGGGAAAGTCTACCTTGAAGCCCCCAGCAGCCCCCACGCCCCAGACTCTCTGGTGAATCCAATGACTCACTTGCTTCACAACTGACTGTGGGAAAATGAGGCCCCTCTCTGTTTGTAAGCAGCTTCAGCACGACTGGACAGTAATACAGATGAATTTTCACTAAACAGCAGATGCAGTCATCAAAACACACAAGGCCTTACTAACTGAATTTGTAAACTAGAAACCAGTATTGTAAGACTTAAAGATGTTCAATGTCCAACCAAATGACTTAAAAAGGTAGTCAATGTCCAACACTATGAATTAAGAGTCAGGCAAAGTAAACCTCTGTAAAAAGGAAAATAGCTGGGGAAGAGTGGATAAATTTTAACTGTATAACTAAAACTGAGAATTCTCAAGAAAATAAGAGAGAGAGTCCCTAAATATAAAAACTTATTGCTTAAAAAGGATATTTAAATGTAAAATGTTTAACAAGGTTTGTAAGAGAATGAATAAAGATTGTGCTCTTGATTTGTCACTTTCTACATCCAAAATCATCTAACTTGGCCCGCTTCTGTTCCAAGTGGGTGGAAACAGTTTCACACAAAGCTAAGTAACCTCTGAACAGGTTTTGGTGCATTAAAGATAGGACTCAGTTTGAACTAAGATGCCTTGTGTTTGAGAACCTGTTTTAAATTGAAGAGGGAAGATGGTACAAGCTCCCAGGAAAAGAGCTCAGCAAGAACAGTTGTCATTAGCAAATACTTCATGGGAAAAATCAGAAATGAGTTTAGCCTCAAAAACTGACCCAGGTCACAGTCTTCAATGCAGTCATGGCTTCTATTTCTTACAAATGTTGTAACCAGATTCCAGCGTAAATACTAATTTGCAAGGCAATGCTCTCAAATATTCAGCGAAACCCAGGAATCACATGCAGTTCCCATCATCTGAGGCGATACTTGAAAATCTTTTCTCTAACTGCAACTACTTGAGAACAAGAAGGGTCTCACATGATGAATTAAAATCCACCAAATTGGCACTTCAGCTGAATGAATAAGAGGGAAAAAAATCTAGAAGTATGGACTGTCCATAAAAGAGACACTGCTTCATTCTTCCCCAGAAATAATAACATCTTTTACATATGCCACTTCTCTCTGAGGAGCTTTAAATACTTTATCTAATTAATCCTCCCAGCTTCCCAGAGAGGTAGATAGGGGGCAGGTATTATTATCTGAATTTAGCAGTTGTAGAAATTAAAGTGTCCTGATTAAGTGACTTAGGTTGGAGGCAGCATTTGTACTTAAATAAGTGGACTCTAAATTCTCTGCTATTTGAGTAAAAACAGCATCTACAAGGTATGTTAAATCTGCCTTCTTTTAATCCAGCCTACATGTAGCCTGGCCAAAAAAAACTCTTCAGCATTGCTAGGTATAAAGAACAAAATATCCACGAGCAAAATCACCTCCAAATGTGTTTGTGAATTTCGCAGTGGCTTCTGGGCCAAGAGGCTAGAGATTATTTTTATTAAACTGTAAGTAAGATTTCCTTTATTTTAAATTTCACTGTAGTAGTCAATTCTGCATTATTTAAATAGTGCATTGCAACTAGCAGAATAGAACTATTTGAATGGCTGTGGAACTATGTATTAGCGAATGGAAGGAAATATGCATTTGGACCAGGTATTTAGACACTGAGAGTAGGAAACCTGAAGGGAAATAGATAATGCTCAAAGTCAGTGTCTAAAAGAGAGGCCTGACTTAGCAGGCACTCTCAGTTACCTACTTAAAAGCCATTTCCTTCTTTGCTTTGCTGGTAGAACCCAAATTTTGGGGCTGTGAGTCTTCCTCCCTTGTCAACCATAGCACCTCTATTCTTCTTGCACACTATAGCGCAGACCATCTGGGAGAGGCTTCTTTGATCTTCTAAAGATACAAGAAAATGTCCCCTACTCTGCTTATCTTTGACATGTCTGCATGGCCTGTCTGGATGAGCAATAGTCAGTGTGTCACCAGGAGTGAGACAAGCTGACACGTTGAGGATGGCAGGGCAGGAAGGAGGAATGACTCTGTGTTCTCAATGATGTCGTTGAGCTACTGAATTAACTAACCCTGGAACTGTTTACCCTGGGGCTTTCTTTTTAAGTGATACAAATGTTCTATATCGTTTAGTATAGAAATGTACAGTTTTCTATATAAATGAGTTGTAACCAAGACAAGCTGGAGGGGATCATTTTCAAGATTATTCCTATGTCATTACCTGTGGTGGCGTCT
This sequence comes from Trichechus manatus latirostris, assembly GCF_000243295.1. NCBI lineage: Eukaryota > Metazoa > Chordata > Mammalia > Sirenia > Trichechidae > Trichechus > Trichechus manatus. The sequence goes on along the minus strand of NW_004443969.1, from coordinate 18,677,864 downwards.
CACACCTGCTACTACCAACCAGAGTGAAGATATTGAGGTAATGATGAGCACCAGGCTTGTGAGAACCCAGAGATGAATAGCCTGTCCCCATAAATTTCCTCACAGAGTAAGAACATATTCTGTGTACTTCCCCCTAAATAAAATACAAGGAAAAATTGGGCAGGAAAGTGTCCCTACGGAAGCTGGTAAGAAAGGAGATGGGTAGATTAGGATGCAGAAGCAGACTCTGAAGAAGAAATCATGGTCCATTTTACCCTGGAGTGGTACAAATTAGAGAATAACCCAAGGATTATCTAGTGCTATGTATGTCCCCATTGCACCATATACATTTACATGACCAATTTCAAGGGCTACCTATGAATAGATTGATTTAGTAAGCAAAGCAGAAATTTTTCTTGCTGTCTTGCTGATTGAAAGTTCTCTGAGAAAGGTACCCAGCCATGTCTAATAGTTTAAGATTTAAAAGTTCTATCTACCCCAATACCCAGACAGACAATGCATCAATATGGCCAGAGCATACGTAAATCTGAGGCATGGGAGGTACATCCTGGGTGCTGGTGTGACTACCTGAATCTATCCACCCCATATTCATTTTTCAAAAAGTAAACAAGCCATGTCTGCCAGTTACACTAAACAAATAAGCAACAAATGGTACGTAATGAAACTGCTCATTTTTTTTTCCTTACTGAGGAGTGCACAGCAAATGAAAAATAAACTACTTCATTTCTTTTTATTTGAAAAGCGAATGGCTAAGAATGAATTCATTTCCACCCTTGTGTTCTCTGGGCCCACTAAAGGAGAAAAAAAAAAGGAAGTTTGGGAGGGTATAAGACAGCATTTCAGTAAACTCCAGCATAAAAACACAAACCACAATAGCAATGAAAACAAAACAAAGAAAAATACACAGAACACTAAGAAATATGAGGCATCAGAGCATGTTGAGGAATCATAAGGCAGTGTGGTTAAGCCTCCAGGGATGGGATTCCAAACCACTCTACAAGTTCTTTCTAGTTTGTATCATGTACTTAATTCTGAGCCAATGTTTTGTAAGATACAAAATTCTACCAAACAAAAAATAAGCACAGTTTTGGGTATCACCATACAAGACACTATGTCAGGCACTGAAGAATATTAAAAAATATGTATGTGAGTTGTGACTCCTGCTTTCTCAAGGCGCAAAATGTAAATTGATAATGCATAGGCATATGAAAATACAAATAAAATGCTAAATAGGAAGCAAAAAGTGCTAATGGACAGAGCTGGTAATAATAACAATGCACAAAAACAGCCAAGCTGTCATCCAGAGGCAATACTAAAAAGAGTTCACAGTGTGGACACTAGAGACAGCCTAACTGAAGGTTTAAACCTCACCTTTGCCATAATAGCTACACAAAATAGGGCCAGTTAACTGACCTCTCTGTGAATCCTTTTTTTTTGTTGTAACTAGAGAACAGACCAAACTATAGGGTTGGCTGTATGAGGAGAAATGATGCTTGTGAAGTATCCAACGGGGCTAAGCCCTCGGTAGAGTGCTTGGTAAAAGATATAAAAAGTCACTAACACAGTGTCTTTAGTAGCAAAACCAATATGTGAATAATTATGATAAATCTGGGGTAGCACTGAGCACAGGACACCAGGATGAAAATTGGGAGAAAGGGCATAACCTAGACTGAGAAGGCTTTCTCTAACCAATAATATTGAGGCTCAGCTTTGAAGAGGAGTGAGGACAGGATTGGGGGAAAGGTGAGGGAAGACAAGAAAGATGATGAGAACTCCAGAAAGAAAGAAAGAATTACTAAAGCTTATATTCATTAGGAAAAAAAAAATTATAATAAGATTGGTAATGGCATGCTGAATATATGGTCTTCAAAAGTATTAAAAAAAAAAAAAAAAAAACCAAACCCGTTGGCGTCAAGTCAATTCCAACTTATAGTATAGTTAATGCTTATTGAATGCTTCAGTGTGGCAGCCATTTTGCCTGAGTTATCTCATTCAATTTTCACACCAACCTACAAAAGGTCATATACACTATGGAAATCTGGAGGTGGAAAAAGTGCATTGTAGCTATAAGAATGAAGGAGAAATTCATGGAAGAACTGTATTGCCAAGTATAGTGGAACTTGAATAGGAAGAGAGGCAGTGTGATAGCATCCGTCATGGATTGAATTATCTCCCCCCAAAAATGTGTGTATCAGTTTGGCTGGGCCATGATTCCTGATATTGTGTGATTTTCCCATATGTTGTAAATCCTGCCTCTATGATGTTAATGAGGGAGGATGGGTGGCAGTTGTGTTAGTAAGGCAGGACTCAATCTACAAGATTGGTTTGTGTCCTGAGGCAATCTCTTGAGGTATAAAAGAGAGAAGTGAGCAGAAAGACAGAGGACCTCATACCACCAAGAGAGCAGTGCCAGGAGCAGAGCGCATCCTTTGGACCTGGGGTCCCTGCGTGGAGAAGCTCCCAGTCCAGGGAAACATTGATGAGAAGGCCAACAGAGAGAGAAAGTATTTCTCTGGAGCTGGCGCCCTGAATTTGGACTTTTAGCCTATTTTACTGTGAAGAAATAAATTTCTCTTTATTAAAGCCATCCACTTGTGGTATTTCTGTTATAGCAGCACTAGGTGACTAAGACAGAATTTAGTACTGAGAGAGTTGGGTGCTGCTCTAACAGATACCTAAAATATGGAAGCAGCTTTGAAACTGTGAATGGATAGAGGAGCAGCAGCGGCAGAGGAATAGCAGCAGCAGCAGAGAACCTGCACTGGTAGAGAAGTGGCAACAGCAGAGAACCAGCAGCAGCAGAACCAAGAGACCAGTGCCAGATGGCGCTGGAGCTGACCCATGGAGTGAGGGAGCTGAGTGCCTGTGCACAAGAAGGCTTCCTGGCAGAGTAGGGTGCCTCCGGGCACTTACCAGTGGAGTTACCGAGCTTTGGAACACTTGCCCCAGCAGGGCAGATGCAGGCGTGAGGCCTGAGGGCCGAGAGGCCACGGGAAGCAAAAGCTGAAGAGACAAGGGACACAAGAAGCTGTGCTACCTTAGTCTCAAAAGGTATGGCATGACCTTGGGTTTCAAAGGGTGGAGCCATGGCCTCTGGTGTTTCTAAGGGTGGAGTTGTCACTCCCATGGACTAGGAGAATGGTGCGCCTAAAGCTGAGGGAGCAGAGTTGCTATCCCAGTGGGCCTAGAAGGCTGAGCTGAAGCCCAGGGCCAGGGGCTTCCACTCAGAATCCAGAGACTGTGGCCAATACCTAGAGTCTGGAGGGCAGGGCTATTGTGTAAATGGTCTCAGAGAACAGAAGATTATTTTTCAAAGCCTTGAGGGCTAATGTAATGTGTTCTGCTGACTTGCTTGGTGCCTGTTATCCCTTCTTTCCTTCCAGTTTCTCCCATTTGTAATGGAAATGTCTAGCTTGTGCCTGTTCTGTCATTGTACCCTTGGAAACAGATAACTTGTATTCTAGATTTCACAGATGAAGAGGAATTTTTGGATTATGGACTTGGAGTTAAGACTTTTGCTGGGATGTGATGGGGTGAATATGTTTTCCATGTTGCAAGGATATGATTTTTTTTGGGGCCAAAGAGTGGAACATCATGGTTTGAATTATGTCCCCCAAAAAATGTGTGTCTCAGTTTGGCTGGGCCATGATTCCTGGTATTGTGTGATTTTCCTATATGTTGTAAATCCTGCCTCTATGATGTTAATGAGGGAGGAGGGGTGGCAATTGTATTAGTAAGGCAGGACTCAATCTACAAGATTGGATTGTGTCCTGAGGCAGTCTTGAGGTACAAAAGAGAGAAGTGAGCAGAGAGACGGGGACCTCATACCACCAAGAAAGCAGTGCCAGGAGCAGAGTGTGTCCTTTGGACCCAGGGTCCCTGTGCAGAGAAGCTCCTAGTCTGGGGGAACATTGATGAGAGGGCCAACAGAGAGAGAAAGCCTTCCCCTGGAGCTGACGCCCTGAATTTGGAATTTTAGCCTACTTTACTGTGAAGAAATAAATTTCTGTTTGTTAAAGCCGTCCATTTGTGGTATTTCTGTTATAGCAGCACTAGATGACTAAGACAGCATCCCAGGAAGGGACAAATAACAGTGGTGGTAAAGGGCTTATCATTACTTTTAAAGGAGTCATGCATTATCATTGAGCTATTATGGGCAGTCTCTGGGTGGTGCAACGGTTGGCAGCTTGAACCCATCCAGTGGCATTGCAGAAGAAAAGATTGGTGATCTGCTTCCATAAAGATTACAGCCTAGAAAACCCTATGGAGCAGTTCTACCCTATCACACATGGGTTGCCATGCGTTGGAATTGACTCAACAGCAATGGGTTTGGTTTTTTGGTTTACTATGGAGCCCTGGTGGTGTAGTGGTTAAGAGCTTGACTGCTAACCAAACGGTCGGCAGTTCAAATCTACCAGCTGCTCCTTGGAAACCCCATGGGGCAGTTCTACTCTGTCTTATATGGTCATTATGAGTCGGAACTGACTCGACGGCATTTAACAACAAAAACACGAGCACTAGGTGCCCTGGTAGTGCAATGGTTAAGAGCTTGGCTGCTGACCAAGAGGTTAGAGGTTTGAATACACCAGCTGCCTCTTGGGAACCCTATGGGGCAGTTCTACTCTGTTCTGTAGGGTCACTATGAATCAGAATTCACTCTACGGCAACGTGTTGGGTTTTTGTTTGTTTTTTTTATGTGCACTAATTGATACATCAGAGGACTTCTAGGTTCCAACGAAGTACATCATCACAGTAGAGTAGACCTGGAAGGTTCTTTACATAAAAGAAGCTAGGAATTGACTTGGTTGTCTCTCTGGGGATGATAACTTGAATACCAAGAAGCTTGCCTTAGGGAAGATTTGGACACAGGATCTTCATGAGTAAGTATGTAAGTAAGTAAATAAATGGGGCTTGTTTCACATACACTCAGACATAATCAAGCAAATGAATTCAGCTCATCAAATAATTATTTTGTTAATATGTTGAATTAAATAGTTTCTGAATTGTTCTTTTCAAATTAATTGTCTGTATCTCACTATTGCCAGGATCAACAATATGTGATGTAGACATCACCATAACATGCCATACCATTTTCCCTTGCCAACTGTATCTCAAGAGTTCAGTGACGATGTGGTCAGACTGTGGGGTCTCTGGGCTCTCCTCCCTCTTTCTAACAGTTGAAATCAGTAGCTACTCTCTGCCCAGAGTTTGATAGTAGCAGCTTGAAGAAGTTTGATCCTTCTCCCAAGTTGTTTTTTTCCCTCCTAGAGATTCAGCCTTTTAGTCTGTGGGTGGTTTCTGCTTTTGTGTCTGGGTGGTGGTTTCATTATGCAGAAGGGTTTCCTTTGTGTTTTCTTCTTGATTCAGGAATTTTACCAAAAGTGGTGGCCTGCTTAATTTGTGACGTTTTTTAGTTATACTTTGTTAGTTCCCAGAGCCTGTTGGGCAAGGTGTCCTGGGGAAATAAAAAATTATTACTGTCATCATGAAATTCTGAAATTAAGACCACCTTGCAAAACAGTTGAATTATAAACGTGGTGTGTCGTCTTATTACCCAATCAACTGGCCAGTAACACGAGACGGTTATTAGGCTGTGCTGTGTGAGCAAAACTTCCTCCTCCTAATGTGATGGAATTAATTCATACAACCTGATAACAAGGTTATTACAATGCGAACAATGGTTTAAAAGTGGCTTGCATGGAACAGCCAGGCGCCATCGAACATTTCAGATCAAAGGTCTGTTGAACAGAAAGAACAAATAGAATCAATTTCTTGAACTGTTTCTGCATTTCCAAATTTGCAAAACATTATAACACAGAATGTGACTTAATGAAGTACAGATGAGAAGGACCAGAGAAAAGCTACTTCTAATGCAACAATGAAAATTAATGTAGTACTTTGGATTCTTTTTTTCCTCTATGGAAACAAACTAGTTATAAAAGACAGCTTTGTACTCCGAAAATCCTGGACTTTGAAGCTAGTCAGGACTTCAACAACTAGCTTGGTCACAGATAACAAACAGTAAAGAGATAAATTTGTCACTTTTCATGTAGGTTGCAAAGTTATATGTTATACTATTTATTTAAAAAACAGCAGAATGCTTAATAAAGTGTTCATCTAACTGATACAGGTAACAGAAGAGCGTAGGCCATTTTACTTAAAAATCTGAAATTCGTGGTTAGTAGCGACCACAATAAAATTGATGGTGACTGAATGGTAAGGCTTTAGTTTCCTGGAACATTCATTTATATTAAAGGTTGTTTCTCAGTAACAATGTAATGTAAGAATTGTTGGAATGTAAGAAAAAGTATAGAAATTAATTATTAATTAAAAAATAATTTGTACTATGAGCCAGATTTTTTTCCAGGTTCTTTCGAGCTATCTGGGAATAGGTTAGCAATAACTGGAGAGTAAATTGCTAAGTGGAGCCTGGTGGTGCAGTGGTTAAGACCTATGACCACTAGTCAAAAGGTTGACAGTTCAAATCCACCAGCTGTCCCTTGGAAACTCTGTGGGGCAGTTCTACTCTGTCATATAGGGTCACTATGAGTCAGAATTGATTTGGTGGCAATAGTTTTTTGTAAATTGCTAAGTGGATGAAATTTTACAGAAATGAAATGTTAGGAAATTACTAGAATTTTAAAAAAGAAGTTAAAAAGTAATTTTAAAACTACCTAATATTAGATGAGAAAATTTATAAAACTAAAAAAAATCTACAAATAAAATATTAACCCATATTTTGAAAAACTTAATCTTTTAAAAATCTCACACAATATATGGCTTAAGGATATGCATCATGATTTTTTATTTGTAATACATTTCATTTAATTAGAAGTGACCCTTTTATAATTTATTAAGAATTAGAGTAATGGCAAGCATTTTATACTGTAAAGTAAAGCAGCTATTAGTAATTACTACCAAAAATCATTCTAAAATTATCCAGAAATATGTATTACATAAAAGTTTGCTGCACTATTTCAACCCATTTTATCATTTACCTACTGAAATTGTTTTAACCTGTTTTCATTTTTTGGATATTAGAAACTTAAAGACAAAGATATCAGGGTAGCAATATTTCAAATGGAAACTATGGAATAGGGCAGTGTAAATAATTTGTTTAACCTAATTTTTAATGACTAAAAAACTATCAGAAATATATACAAAGACAATGAAATGATACACAGCTAAAAATCTAGACAAAGTACTTGAACACATGAAATAAAAATAATTTATATTGACATCATTATCTTTCCACTGTCAAACTTTGTTGTCACAATGGCTAAAACAAGAAAAAATACCATTTAATATGGCTGAAATTTAAATTTTAAAATACAGTCTATTAAAAGGAAGACTCTGGACTAACCTGGTAGTTAAGTACATACTTGATTAACACTTTTCTACTGAAACATTCATGAAAATACAGAAGAAATCAAGTCCTACTAGCACTGGAAAATGAGGATATCAATCAATGAGCTTGCCTCGATTAGTAATAATTATCCCTTAAATACTTCACAGATCACCTGGATGAAGATTAGACGCTAATACATTCCTAGATCTAGAGAAAGGATGAGTGTTAAGAAATCCCCCACTAACTCCTCCTTTCTAAAAGGTTTTGGCCTGCGCTGCTCCTTCCCAACCCTTGTAACCATCAGTCTACTTTATGGGAACTGTTTTCTGGGGCCACCAAGGCCAATCACATCCCTTTCACACCCATCTCCTCCTGCCACCATAAGCTTCTAGGAAGACAGTAAGTCCAGCTCAAGAAAATGATAGATTTTACTTGCTGATTAAAAGTTTAGAAGTGACTAGAGATTAAAAAGAACACAAGGAATGATTCACTCTTCTAAAGAAATATAGATACAGGCCCACATTTGAGTAAAAGAAGAAGAACAAACTATTCTGAAATTCTCATGAATAAATGCACCTTTTTATAATTAGAAAGGAGCCCTGGTAGTACAATATAAGCATTTGGCTGCTAAATGAAAGGTCGGTGAACTCAACAGCTGCTCTGTGGGAGAAAAGGCCTATGGATGTGCTCCTTAAAGATTTCAGCCTAGGAAACTATGGGGCAGTTCTACTATATCCTATAGGGTTGCTATGCATCGGAATCAACTCAATGGTACACAACAACAACAATTAGAGGAACATAGAATAGAAAACATTTGACACGTGTATCTTTCAAAAACAATTTTAGGCGAGAGAGTATGTTTGTCAGCTTGAAATTTGTCAGTTTGGAAGGTTTGAAGGTTTAAAAAAACTGTTAGAAGTATATATAAAAACTGGGGTCCTATAAAAAGAGTCTGCAAACTACAAGAGAAAAATCAGTGCTTTAAGGGTACAAAGAAAGAGCATATCTATGAAAAACATGATTTTTGTAAGAAATGTTAATTTCTAGTAAATTTTTACCAGGAATGCACTTGTTTTACCTTCTCAATGAAAGAAGACTTGGAATTTATATGGCCAGAAATGGAAGATTCAATTTTTTTTTAAAAGGGCTTATATAGTTCGATGTACATAAGACTGGCAAAGGTAAGAAAATGATGCAGAGAAACTCTATACATAACAACAGAATTAAAATCTTTATTAGAGAAAGAAAAGAGCAGAATTAACACTGCAAAAAATTATACCAACAATGGAGATGGAAAATTCTGCAATTTCTAAGAATACAGAGGAAAAAGATGGAGGGAAATTTTGAGATGAAAATGATAGATATGAAAAATGGGGAAGAACAATTTTATGGTAAAGTGAGATTTACTGAAGATGAAAAATAGAACTGAAACAATCTTCAAAGACATGAACATTCGTAATAATAACCTTTTTGAGTTAAAAAATGTTTAAGTATACATTAAACATATTTTTAATGTGACTGGCAAATTAATGAAAAAATAAGTATGATTTTAAAAAAAGTTCTCAAGAAAAAGATATAAACAGGGAGGTAAAGCAGATTATTTGCCATGATCAAAATCAAGTTGTCCTCATATGACACTAACTGCCTGAAAACAATAGAGCAAATTAAGAAGTGTTTGAAAAAGAAAACCTGGCCAGAAAATTTGCTCTTCTAGTAATTATAATAAATTATATGGTTAAAATAATGCAAACAGTACTGTTGGGTGCAATGTCAAAGAAATGGAATTGATAACTCTGAAATATACTTATTTTAAAAAGGAAGATAATAAACAATAAAAAAGATCATCATAAAACCATATAGAAGTGATGATTATTCACCAAGTGGATTGAATGATTGACTACTTGAGTCACTTTACACTATACACGCAAATAAATTATGAGGGAATTAAACATTGTCAATGGATTATACAATTACATTTTTTAAAAGAACTTCTTTCAAAAATAAGCAACACAGGTGAAAGTTAACTATCTCTAATGTGTAAGGAATTTATTTTAAAGCAAAAATGCAAAGGCAATCATCTCGAAAGTAAAACAAATGTCTACACAGGTTTGACATTTATTTATGGTGAAATTAAAAGGAAATAAAATTTTAAGAAAAATATTTGTGGTTGGTATAGAATATGTAACAAAGATTAATATTTTATCAGAGAAGTGCTTATAATTTCTTAACAAAAATTTGCACCTCATTTTGGAAAATTTTGTTAAAGATATTGATACATATATATATATAAAACAGGCAGATCAGCAGGATTGCTGACATGCTCCCTATATGCCCTGGCAGCCACTATCACATTCACTGAGAATGATTTTGTTTCGAGTTTATTTTCCTCTCAATTTTCTCAGTGTGATCAATGAAGCAGGAACAATGATATATATTGTTAAAAAAAAAAAAAAAAAGAAAGTCAAGCTATTTTATCTTTTAACCAAATTTATAATTTATAGGAAGTGACTTGGAACACTTTTTCAACTGGAAGGTATACACTTACTAAGTCAGACTTTTTGAATTCAGGCTTATATTGTTACTTATCTTCATGGAAAAAGGTCAAAATCTGATTGGGTGAATGGGCATCCATTTGTCACCTTATTAATAAAGAATGAACTCATTGAGTAGACATCATTTCAAAGCTCAAGAGCCTCAATCATCAGTCGCCAAGGAAAAGTCTTTAAAATACGGAAAAAATCACTGTGATACAGTAAAATTTAAAAACTGAATAAAGCAAGTTGATTGTGAGGATCATGACTGTGTGACATTTCTTATATATGTGATGGAAATTACACCTTTAATGGCAAAAATTCAACCTCATGTTTTAAATACTACCTAATCCTGAAGATTCCTAAATCTATATCTTTAGCTCTGACCCTTCCCCAGACTTTCAGAGCTCTATATTCTTTCTTTAGGAGTGTATTAGTGGAAAAGTTTGAGAAGCATAACTTTAATGAGCTTATAATTTCTATGTAAATTAGAGCATGTGAACAAAATGAACCCATATTTGGGAATGTTGGCATAAGAATATTTGGCATAGGAAACATGTAACTCATAGTATTTTCTCTTGCTTAAAGACTACCAAACACATAGTCTTTTAAATGAGAACAAAAAAACCAAACCAGTTGCCATCAAGTCAGTTCTGATTCATGGGGGCTCATTGTGTTTCACATTAGGACTGTACTCCACGGGTTTTTCAATGACTAATCTTTCAGAAGTAGATTGACCATCCTTTCTTCTGAGGAACCTCTGGGTGGATTCAAACTGCCAACCTTTCATTTAGCAGCTAAAGGTTTATTTTATATCCTTGAGATTCCAAGATTTTCTAATTTTTTATGGTTCCTTGAGATATATTTACCTTGGAAGGGCAACATACAGCAAAGCAGGGCCTTACCTTTTCCTTGCACTGGATAATTTTCTTTCAAACGATGTCATTAGAGTTGATCCTAATTTAATCTTATAAATGCCAATTTCTTCTAGTTTACCTTTGATCTAAGTATTTGTTCTCTTCTTATTATTTTCTACATTATTTAACAGTAACGTAGCCATATTTTATGTTAACCGATTTGGTTGTCAAATGTATAGAATTCACAGATTTAATAACCACTTCATTTATTAAAAAATATTAATACCAAGTGTTCCCTTCTTTTGCTATCTTAGAGATCATTTAATTAATTACATTTTCCAACTGTAGCATGGGTACTTAAAAAAAAAATTAGTACTAAAGATTTTTACCTGACTTGGGATTATAGTCTTTTAAAGAAAAAAAAGAAGTTTATACAAGGTCCAAAAAATCTTTTACTTTTTCCAAGCTAATTCACAGCTGTATACAAAGCTATTTGCCATTCTTTTCTAACATTTTCTCATTTTGTTTTTTACATTCTTAGAAATTCCAATCAGTTTAATTGTTTGACAGAATTTTCCTGCGTTTCCTCAGAAGGTGTAAATTCTTCAAATGCCAGCAACATATACTAGAATATTTCTCAGGAGTGGAAGCTAATTGCAACTTGGTTTACTGGGAATGTTGCTTGAGAGTCTTTTTGTTTGTTTTAAACCAATATGCTGTACACTAGAAAAATAGAACTTAAAACCAATGTCTTCAAAGTAAAAAAAACACACTATGTTCTGTAAAATTACTTTGCCATGATAGCTACATACATAGACTTGAATTGCAATCATTTTTCACTGACACTAGTTGGTACTTTTGTGAAAATTAAAGTAGTTTTTACTTGTTGCAACAAATCTAGAGCATTAAAAATGAGATTTATGCTTCATTCTGAAAATACAGATGGCTTTTTTCCCAAGCAAAAAGTTCTTTTTGCTATTGAGCAATTTACATTAAGGGCCCTCATTCCTTCTTCCATCCTATCTAATATTATCTCTTTATTGTGTATCCAAAAAGGGTATAATTTATGAAATTTGATAGAAAAAAATCATAATTTCTTATGCCAAAAATTTGTATTCCAGAAAATAATTGTTCTTTCTGCAACAAAGGCTCCCTACAGTATATAATTGCAGAGCATTTCCTGACAGTCCAACAAAATCAGGCACAATATGTATGTACTTTATATCTTTAAAGGTGGTATATATATATATCATCTTGACAGCTTACATATATATATATATATACACATCCCTTATATACAGTCATCCCTTAGTATTTGCAGGGGATTGGTTCCAGGACACCCCGTGGATACCAAAATCCACAGATGCTCAAGTCACTTATATAAAATGGCATAGTATTTGCATATAACTTATGTATATCCTCTCATATACTTTAAATCATCTCTAGATTACTTATAATACCTAATACAATGTAAATTCTATGTGAAGAGTTGTTTTACAGTATTGTTTAGAGAATAATGGCAAGGAAAAAATCTGTTTTTTTCCTCTAATATTTTTGATTTATGGTTGGTTGAATCCGTGGATGCAGAACCCATGGATATGGAGGGCCAACTGTGTATGTATATCTATATATACATACACACACACACTCATACCACGGATAGAGCACAAATTTATTTGATGATGTAAGACACATATATTCATCTACCATTGGGAAAAGGAATAAACTTATTAACATAGTTTTATTGCCAAATGCAAACATTTTTCAACTCTTATCTCATTTTCGCCACTCTCAAAAAGCATTTATTTCACACTGATTTCTTTGACTGCTAGCTCCTATAATTCAAGCATCTGATTTGGACATAAATAGCTACCTACTGCTGAAAGTTTACCATATTCTCAACACTTTTGAACTAACTTAGAAGTAGATGTAATTGATATGCAAGATGATATATGTTGTTGAATAACTTGACCTCTAGTTTCAGACTCAACAGTGTTTATCAAAGAGCTGAATGATACTTTTAAATGAGTCATTATGAATCCCAACCCCCACCTGTCACCCCACCCCCCTGAGTGGCACTGGACTGTTCCACTGACCCTGCCCGCCTGACTTCACCCCCCCCACAAACCTGGCTCTCTGAGTGGCACAGAACCACTCCGGTGACCCCACCCACCCAAGGCAAGCAGAGGAGAATGTGCTCCTGAGCCTCTGCTGCTCTGCCACAATCACCACACATACAGCCCCACCCACTCAGCAAGTGCCATCGCCCACTCCTGTGCCAATGAACAGATGACAGACGGTGGCCAACACCCACCCAGCCTATCTTCAGCTGCCCCACACAACCAGTGAACAGAGATCCCCCCACCCACACTGCCAGCTGCTACCATGCCTACCAGAGCCAGGTGGTGAGCACCCTGGTGTTGCCAAACTAGCAGCCAGCATAGCACACCTGCCCCTTCCAGTCAGATATATCAAAACAAAACAAAATAAAAACCAGGATGCAGCAAACAAATATACAATCAATCAATAAATATAATACCACTTTAATGCCTCAGAAAGACAATATCAAATCACGTGAAGAAACAGGACAAGATACCTCAGGCAAGGGACAGAATTAAAAGCAGAAAACCTTCCCAAGGAAGAAATGGTAATGGAAGTACCTGATAAGGAATCCAAAAGACTTATATATGGATCTTCCAAGAGATCAAGAAAGAGATCAAGAAAACAGAAAAAATCAAAGAAAACAGACAAAACTCTAGAAGAATTCAGGAAAACAAACAAGAACAAAATGACAAAATAAGTAGACAATTAGAAACCATATAAAAATTGCAATTGGAAATCCAGAAGATTAACTATAAAATTTCAAAAACAGACAACTCAATGGAGGAGCGTAGAAGTAGAATTGAATCAATAGAAAGACAAAATCAGTGAAATAGAGGACAAATCCCTTGACACTAATTTGTTTGAAGAACAATCAGAAAAAAGAATGAAGAAAAATGAAGAAAGCCTAAGAGTTATGTGGGACACTATCATGAGAAATAATTTATGTGTGGTCAGAATTCCAGAATAGAAGGAGACAAAATAGAAAAAGAAAAAGAAAAAAAAAAAGGACAAAGAAAATTTTTGAAGATTTGCTGGCAGAAAAGTTCTCTAATATCATGAAAGTTGAGAAGATAACCATCCAAGAAGCTCAGAGAACCCCATACAAGATCAATCCCAAAAGAAAGTCACCAAGACATATCATAATCAACCTTTCCAAAACCAAAAATAAAAACAAAAAAAAAATCTTGACAGCAAATCAAGAAAAACAAACTCTCACCTACAAAGGTAAACCAATAAGACTAAGCTCTGATTTATTGGCAGAAACCATACTTGTAAGAAGTCAATGGGATAACATATATAAAGCTTTGAGAGAAAAAAATTGCCAACCAAGAATTATATATCCAGCAAAATTGTCTCTTAAATATGATAGCAAAACTAGGACATTCCCAGATAAACAAAAATTAAGGGAATTTGTTAAAACCAGACCAATCTTACAAGAAACATTAAAGGGAGTCCATCGGACAAAGAACCAACAACATCAGAAAATAACCTGAGATTAAGAAACTTGACAGCATTACCCAGATACCAACCCAGATAAATAATTCTCAAAAACAAAATAAAGCTATGAGACTGAAAACAGGGAACCAAAGACATCAATCTATGAAAGATGACAGCTTCAGAATAAAAAAGAGGGAATAAGTGGTGTAGTTACAGAACCTCCATATGGAGAGGAAGTCAAAGCATTATCAAAATAGAACAGTCTGTTTTAAACTTAGGAAGATAAAGGTAAATTTCAGGGTAACCACGAAGAAAACTAACAAACCTACTCACCAAAATAAAAAAGAAGAAAATTATATAGACTCAGTAAACACAAAATCAACAACAACAAAAAAAGAAAAGAAAATCCATACACAAAGAAAACTCACTAAAGAAAAGTAAGCAGAACAAAGTAACCATCAACACCACGAACACACACATACACACAGGTACACACATAATAAAATGACAGCAGTAAATTCATACCTATAGATAATCACACTGAATGTAAATGGTTTAAATGCACCAGTCAAGAGAAAGAGACTGGCAGAATGGATTAAGAAAAACATGACTCATCAATATGTTGCCAACAACATATTGAGACACACCTTAGACACAAAGATAAAAATAAGCTAAAAAGCAAAGGATAGAAAAAATACATTAAGCAAACAGTAACCAAAAAAGAGCAGGAGTGGCAATATTAATCTCTAATGAAATAGACTTTAAGACAAAATCCAGTGCAAGAGACAAGGAAGGGCACTATATAATGATTAAAGGGTCAAGAGGATATAACTATAATAAATATTTATGCACCCAACAACAGAGCTCCAAAATACATAAAACCAGCATTTATACAAAACCAACAGCCAACATTATTCTCAATAGAGAAGGAAACCATTCCTCTTGAGAACAGGAGCCAGACAAGGATGCCCTTTATCACCACTTTTATTTAATATTGTACTGGAAGTCCTAGCTGGAGCAATAAGGCAAGAAACGGAAATAAAGGGCATCCAAATTGGTAAGGAAGAAGTAAAACTATCCCTATTGGCAGATGGATATGATCCTATACATAGAAAATCCCAGGGTTTCCACAATAAAACTACTGGAACTAATACAAGGATCAGTAAAGTGACAGGGCTCAAGATCAATATACAAAAATTAGTTGGATTCCTCTACACCAACAAAGAGAACTTTGGGAGGGAAATCAGGAAAATAATACCATTTACAATAGCACCCTCCCCCAAAACAGATAAAGTACTTAGGAATAAACCTAACTAGGGATGTAAAAGAGTTATACAAAGAAAGCTACAAAACACTACTGCAAGAAACCAAAAGAGACCTACATAAATAGAAAAGCATACCATGCTCATGGATAGGAGGACTTAACATTGTGAAATGTCAATACTACCCGAAGCGATCTAAAAATACAATGCAGTTTCAATCCAAATTCTAACAACATTCTTTAATGAAGTGGAAAAGCTAATCACCAACTCTATGGAAAGGAAACAGTCCCTGGATAAGTAAAGCATTATTGAAGAACAAGAACAAAGTAGGAGGCCTCACAGATCTCAGAACCTACTATACAACCATGGTAGTCAAAACAGCCTGGTACTAGTACAACAACAGACACATAGACCTATGGAATAGAATTGAGAGCCCAGAAGTAAATCCATCCACCTATGGACAACTGATCTTTGACAAAGGGTCAAAGTCCATTAAATAGAGAAGACACAGTCTCTTTAACAAATGGTGCTGGAAAAACTGGATATCCATCTGCAGAAAAATGAAACAGGAGCCATACCTCACACCATACACAAAAACCAATTCAAAATGAATCAAAGACCTAAATATAAAACCTAAAACTATAAAGATCATGGAAGAAAAAGTAGGCACAATGCTAGGGGGCTGAGTGTATGGCATAGAATAGCAAACATAACTAAAAATTCACAAACAGTTCAAAATAAACTATGGGATCTCCTAAAAATTAAACGCTTATGCTCATCAAAAGACTTATCCAAAAGAGTAAAAAGAGACCCTACAGACTGGGAAAAAATTTTGGACTATGACATATCTGACAAGGGTCTAATCTCTAAAATTTATAGAAAACTTCAACACCTCAACAAAAAGACAAACAATCCAATTAAAAAAAGGGCAAAGGACATTGTCAGACACTTCAGCCAAGAAGACATTCAGGCAGCTAATAAACACATGAAGAGATCTTGATGATCATTAGCCATTGGAGAGATGCAAATCAAAACTACAATTAGATACCAGCTCACCCTGGCAAGAATGGCACTGATCCAAAAATCAGAACACAACAAATGTTGGTGAGGTGGGGAGATTGGAACTCTTATACGCTGCTGGTGGGAATGTGAAATGGTATAACCACTATAGAAAACAGTATAGTGCTTCCTTAAAAAGCTAGAAATAGAAATATAATATGATCCAGCAATCCCACTCCTATGTATATATCCTAGAGAAATTAAGAACTGTGACAAGAATAGACATATGAACACCCATGTGCATTGCAGCATTATTCACAATAGCAAAAAGATGGAAACAAACTAAATGCCCATCAATGGATGAATAGATAAAAGAAACTGTGGTACATATACACAATGGAATATTATGCAACAATAAAGAATAATGATGAATCCGTGAAACATATCACAACATGGATGAGCCTGGAGGACGTTATGCTGAGTCTGTCACAAAAAGACAAATATTGTATGAGACTACTATTATAAAAAGTTAGAAAAAGGTTTACATACAGAAACTAATATTCTTTGATGGTTACTAGGGATGGGAGGGGAAAGGAGGGAAAACCACTAACTAGGTAGTAGACACATGTTAACTTTGGTGAAGGGAAAGGCAATACACGATATAGGGGAAATCAGCACAACATGACTAAGGCAAAGAAAGACACTGAGAGGTACGCAAGAATTAAAGGCAGCTACGCTAAATACTACAACATATACAACCCTGCAACAACAGTAATAACGAACAATAATTTATGAATAGATACATAGGCAGATATGTATGCTGAGTAGGTATGGGAGTGTATATGGGAGTACACCCATGTGCATTTATAGACAAGGTTGTGGATACTTCTGCATGCATATTTGTCTGTGCTGCAAGTATAGTCATATATACAATGGAGTACACAGAGAGCACAGTCAGGGAGGCTTCTTAGACATAACCAAACACATCATGGGACTGAGTTTCTGGGCTTCAGGGCTAGGGACCATAGTCTCGGGGGACATCTAGGTCAATTGGCATAACATAGCTCATAGAGTCAATATTCTACATCCTACTTTGGTGAGTAGTGTCTGGGGTCTTGAAACTTGCTGGCAGCCATCTAAGATAATAGCTTGGTCTCTTCCTATCCAGGGTAAAGGAAAATAAAGAAAACTAAAGTCTCAAGGAAGCAATTAGTCCATAGGACTAATGGCCCACAGGAACCACAGCTTCCACTAGCCTGAGACCAGAAGAACTAAACGGTAAATGGTGCCCAGCTACCACCTCTGACCAGGATCACAATAGCGGGTCCTAGACATAGCGGGAGAAAAATGTAGAACAAAATCCAAATTCATAGAAAAGACCAGACTTACTGGTCTGATAGAGAGTGGAGGAACCCCTAAGACTATGGTCCTTAGTCACCCTTCTAGCTTGAATCTGAAAATACTCCCAGAGATCACCTTTCAGCCAAATAATAGACAGGCCTGTATTAAACAATAACACTTGGGAGGAAAGTACTCCTTAGAACAATAACCTATACAAGACCAAAAGGGCAACATTTGCCCAAAAGCAAAAATGAGAAGGCAAGAAGGAGCAGGAAAACCAGAAGAATGGAAAGGGGGAACTCAGGATGGAAATGAGGAGAGTGTTGACAAATTGCAGGGATTGCAACTAATGTCACGGAAAAGTTTGTGTATAAATTATTGAATGGGAAACTAATATGCTCTCTAAACTTTCACCTGAAGCACACACACACCCATACACACACACACACACAGAAACTGAGTCATTATGTTATCATCAATTACAAGTACACAATAAATTATGTTAAATGTGTTTTTATCTTTGGAATGGTTTAATAAAATTTTATTTCACTTAAACAATGGCAACAATCACAACAACCCTTTATTTAGATTAATCATGGTATATCAGGTTATTTGAATGTTTACGTGTGTTGGGGCTGTGGTGGGCTTTATATTGGTATATTGATGTCTCTCCCTGCAGTGACCCTACACATGGGAGAATTACAGGACTCTGCTCTATTGTCTCTGTGACTTCCTTAGTCCCGTGAAATGAAGACAGAACGGACATAAATCACTTTGGGCAGGAGCTTTAAAAGCTTGTCTGGTTTGTCATATCTGTTCAAGATGGAGGCCTAGGATCAACCTAGGACCTGGAGGGAAGACAGGGCGGCACTGAACAACAGATATAACTTAGCCTACCTTGGTTGATGCAGATATAGTAGCCATAGTCTGAAGCATAACTTAGCCTACCTTGACTGATACAGATATAGAGGCCACAGTTTGAGCGTGGTAAGTCAAAATCCTGATACTATCTGGTTCCTTGTAACATTCTGTTATTTTTTTCTTCATTAAATTATTATATCTCTTTCATATATTTAGAAATGTAAGCATGAGTGAATACTGAGTAATGTTTATGACAAAAGTATTTAATTGTAATGATTTTGTTCATACAAAAGAAACGTTAAACAAAATAATTTAAGAAGTGTTCCCTTGAACGTCTCTGTACTTTTGAGTCAGATTGGGTTCATCAAAGTAAAAAATTATTACTCTCGGAAGTATTTAACTTTTAATAAATAAATTTAATAAATTTGTATGCTTGAACATAATAAATAATAAATGAATTAGCAATCATAAGTATATTATATACCATTTCCAAATCATGTCTTTTGTGAAAGCAATCTAACTGCTTACAGTGGCAACTACTAATCACCTTTAGTTTATCCTGTTTTTGATTCCAGCAAAATTAGCAGTACTCACCAATAAGTACTGTACAAAAGCCAAGAGCTTGCATTTGAAAAACATCCCAGCTACTTTCTCTTATCACTGAAATTTTCAGCATCATTTGATTGTTTTATACTGGAAAAATAATTTTGTTTGTATTTAGAAGATAAAGAAATGTGTGTTATCACAATGGTATTTTGTATAGGGTGGGAAATTCTATTTAAAGGAAACTGTGAAAAAATGGACAAAATAGGAGATATTGGGAAATATTTGAGTGCTATTCATGTTCCTAATCATAAATTAGACATTTCTGAAAACTAAAAAAATTTCCAAGATTTTAAGTACTATGAAAAAGTAATAACTGAACATACAGTTTCTAAAATAACTATGAAAAAATATTTATCACTTAAAACCTAGAGTTTGATGTAACTTGTTTTTCATCAGATTCTGTTTCTGTAGTTAATCTAACACAGATTTAGAAATAATAAACTTTAACAGGACTCATACCTCACACCATACACAAAAACTAACTCAAAATGGATCAAAGACATAAATATAAAATGAAAAACTGTAAAGATCATGGAATAAAAAATAGGGTCAACACTAGGGGCCCTAATACACATCATACACAACATACAAACCATGATTAACAATAGACAAACACCAGAAGATAAGCTAGATAAATGAGATCTCCTAGAAATTAAAAACTTATGCTCATCAAAAGACTTCACCAAAAGAGTAAAAAGAGAACTTACAGACTGGGAAAAAATTTTTGCCTCTGATATATCCAACAAAGGTATAAAATCTATAGGAAAACCAAACACCTCTACAATAAAAAGACAAATAATCCAATTAAAAAATAGGCAAAGGATATAAACAGACACTTCACCAAAGAAGATATTCAGGTGGCTAACAGACACATGAGGAAATGCTCACCATCACTAGCCATTAGAGAAATGAAAAACTACAATGAGATACTGTCTCACCCCGACATTACTGGCACAAATCAACAAATCAAAAAAAAAAAAACAAAAACAAATGCTGGAGAGGTTGTGGGGAGCTTGGAACTCTTATGCACTGCCGGTGGGAATGTAAAATGGTACAACCGTTTTGGAAAACAGAATGATGCTTCCTTAAAAAGCTAGAAATAGAAATACCCTATGATCCAGCAATCCCACTCCTAGGAATATATACTAGAGAAATAAGAGCTGTCACACGAATAGACATATGCAGACCCATGTTCATTGCAGCATTATTCAGAATAGCAAAAAGATGGAAAAAACCTAAGTGCCCACCAACAGAAGAATGGATAAACAAACTATGGTACATAAACACAATGGCATACTACAATAAAGAACAATGATGAATCTGCAAAACATCTTACAACATGGATGAATCTAGAGGACATTATGCTGAGTGAAAACAGTCAATCACAAAAGGACAAATACTGTTTGAGACCATTATTATAAAATGTTTCCGCACAGAAATGTGTGAAAATGTTTTCACACAGAAAGAAACAATCTTTGATGGTTATGAGGGAGTGGAGGGGTGGGGAGGGAAAAACACTAACTAGATAGTAGATGAGCGGTAACTTTGGTGAAGGGTAGGACAGTACACAATACTGGGAAGTTAACACTACTTGACAAGGGCAAAGAAAAAAAAAAGAGAAAAGAAATAATAAACTATATTAAACTTTTAAAATTTAATTTAATTGAACGAATTCAAATTAATGTTTAATCCAGGACAGAACAGATTTAGCATTGTGCAGCTTTAAAGTAAATACATTATGCTTATCTTTGGGTTTAATTATGTAAGGGGAGGGGGGAACAAAGAATCAATGAATTAAACCTTCTTATTTACATATTTTGGGAGAAAAAATAAACTAAGAAATGGTTTGATGAAGGCAGGTCTGGGAATCTTATGCTCTCCTTACTCAAAAAACCAAGTATCTTCTGATCTGTAAGAAGAATTCTCAGAAATAATAACATTTTCTGATTTGTACATTTTTCAATATTAAAAAAAATTGCTAGAATAATTCATTCCAAAATTGAAAGCAATGAAGACTTCACATATTTTCTTAACTAATGATTTTTTAACTTGAAAGTTCATCTTCAACTTGTAGAAACAAATAGAAAAATACTGTTTGCAATGAGAATATGACAAACACAATATTTTTAGGTCATTTGTGAGCTTTTCCATCAATGGCACAGGAATTAAATTTCTTTTCTTTCCCCCAGAAACTATTGAAGTGCCAAAACCCTTCCGCAATATTTAGATTTCCCAACTGTTACTCTATCTGCTCTTATGTCTTACAGCTGAACTTTTGTTTTAGAACCTGTATAGCTCCTGTCCTAATAGTGATCCGTGACAGTCCTGGATTCCATTGGTCCTCAAACTATTTTACAAAAATAGCACAGAATACAATTTTCTCTAATTTTCAAGGGCCAACACAGATACTATCTTGAAGACTCTGAACATACTGTTCCATGAGCATTTTCTGTCATTTTTTCCCTTGTAACTTTTCAAGCCAAATTATGTTGCCTCCACCTAACGTTGCAAAAACTTTGGGTGAAAGCCCAAAGTGATTCGAAGACTCTGGTATGTTTCCATGTAACCTGGCACCCTTCCTGGTAGTTAACTTTGTTAAGCAGCTATTTCTATAAACAAAAGCCACATGACCAGATAAAATGCCACTACCTGCATTTTCTCTACAAGCCTATAAGAAGCTAGTGCTTGGTAATTAGTTATTAGAAGCTGCGGGGTAATTGATTACTTTAGTGTGGCCATTCCAGCCATGGTCTTGGGGGTGGGACTGTGTGATAGGGTAATTGTGGTCCACTAAGGCGACTGGCCAATTTTCCCTTAAAAGAGAGCCAATTCCAGAGCAGAGAGGAGGATTCTACCACCACCAAGGAAGAAGAGCCAGGAACAGAGAGCATGTCCTTTGGATCTGGGATCCCTACACTGAGAAGCTCCTGGAAGCAAGAGACCGAGAGAGAGAGACCAAGCTGTAACCCTGAAGATGGTGAGAAGCAGTGGCAGGAGAGACTCGGCAGCAGGAAAGATTATTACTGTACAGTGGTGTCAGGAGGAGTGTTTCTGGAACTCAGAGGATTCACTGAGATGTCTCTTGGTGTTTCCATGCCCGGTGAGAACAGTGGACCATCAACTTCAGCAAACAAAGCCTGACAATGTCAAAAAAATTAAGAACTCAGACCCCTGGTGTATGAAGTTCTGATTCACCTCATCAGGCAAGCACAATAGACTAAAGTACTAGCTGGGGCTGAGAAAAATCTAGAATGAGTGGTGGAGGAGGCAGAAGATAAATGCCAATTATGGCTTGAGACACAGTTGCAGCAGAGGAGTGTAGCTTGTTCCACAAATCTTATTCATTTGCTCTTTTGTAGAGATTGATGCCAACCATCTTGAAGACTCAGCAATGGATTCATCTTCGTATGAAGTACAAGTAAACTTGAACATTTCAAGGAATCAACTGCATCAGATACTTCTTATGCCCTGCTTCACGTCCTCTTGGCTTTATCTATGATTCCAGATGCAGCTGCTGTAAACAGTTCTGTGTGGGCTTCAACTCCCTTTGTACTGAAGACATCTGGCCTCAAGCATGCACCACGTGTCTTACGCTTTCTGCCAAGGTTATTCTCTGATTCTATGGAGTAGGACACCTGAAAGAACCTTCTTGGCATACCCACAAAAGTATAGCCTGAGAATTAAGAAGATTTAATGACATTCTCCTGCCCCAGGGGCAACCATAAACCAAAGAGTTTAGAAGTGGATGGACAAGAGTTTCTTCTTGTCAGTCCATGGGTGGAGAATTCTGACAAAGCATCCTAGCTACCCTGTGACCAACTCGATAGTGGCCCTTGTACTGGCTTTTCTTCCTTCCCTGCTTCACTGTCGCTAGTTCTTAATTCCTGCTATCTGGGATCAACTCCCAAATAAACTAGTTGCGACACAATTCCTAGTCTTGAACTTTGTTTTCAGCAGAAACCCAGCCTAACACAGAGGTAATACATGACAGACGTATTTGCTTGAAGAGAATTCCAAACTGGCTTCCTATGAAAGAAAAGTATCCTTCCTTCTCTGAGATACAGCTGTCTTTGTAATAAAATTCAGCATAAACAAATACCCCATTAAATGCCCTGCTATAAAACATAACACCCAGTAATTATATAGTAGAGAATTTAAGGTGACATTAGTCATTAGAGTAGATGAGTGATCCTCCTGACTGAATGGGATTTCAGTGTTAAATAGCTGTGAAAGCTGCCAAAAAGCAAATGTTATTAAAACAAACATTCGTAACTTATGACTAAAACCTGGGGCATCTTGACCATAGTTACAAGGTTTACTATCTCTATTACAAACCCATTAGGAACATACCACAGGTTTCTATCCAAACTGAATAGGAGAATAATTGACTTGAAATTTTATACTTATAGATGAAAAAGACAGGGGCATAATAACGATCTATTACTGCTTTCTTTGCAAGGCTTTGTTGTTGTTGTTGCTGACATCCTCTTCTTAAATGCAGATATAATAGTGAATGGAGGAGGGGTAGGAAACTGAGCACTCTTACAAGAAAAAGATGAGCAATGTTCTTCCATGAGCCAAATTCCATGTTTTTAGGAAGGAAAAGTTTTACGTGGAAAAGTAGCTTGTAACAAAGGTAATACCAAGTTTGTAGTCACATAATAAATACTTTAACCCATGAAAACCAATGAATTGAAATCAACTCTATGGCACCTAACAACAACAACACTGGATACTTGCCTGCATTATTCAACTGCTTTACGATTTAGTAAAATTTAAGGAAATATAATTTTGAATGAATGACACGCTTTGCAAGAAAACTTTAAGTGCCTATTTTCAAAGGAATACTTTTGGGTTTTATTTTAAATTTTTAAAAAATTTTATTTTGTTGTTGTTGAGAATATATAATACACAGCAAAACATACACCAACTCAACCATTTCTACATGTACAATTCAGTAACATTGATTATATTCTTTGAGTTGTGCAACCATTCTCACTCTCTTTTTCTGAGTTGTTCCTCCACCATTAACATAAGCTCATTGCCCCCTAAGGTTTCCATCTAATCTTCCAAGTTGCTGTTGTCACTTTGATCCCATATAGTATGTAAAAGAGCATAACGCTCAAAGTAGACCTTTTACTAGTTAAGCTAAACTATTGTTTGGTTTTAAGAAGATTTCAGGGGATATTTTTGGTTTATGGTTTAAAGATTATCTCAGGGCAATAGTTTTAGGGGTTCATCCAGCCCCCATGACTCCAGAAAATCTGGAGTCCATGAGAATTTTAAATTCTGTTCTAAATCCCCCCCCCC
>NW_004443969.1:18584341-18653109 GCF_000243295.1 Trichechus manatus latirostris | reverse complement strand
AAGATTCTTCCATAGAATCTTTAATGGTAGTCAGGCACCATCCACTTCTTCTGGTCTCATGGCAAAGGAGGCAGTTGTTCATGGAGACAGTTAGTCACACATTCTATATCCTCCTTCTATTCCTGACTTTTTTTCTTTCTCTGTTACTCCAGGCGAATAGAGACCAAATGTTATGCCTTGGATGGCCGCTTGAAACATTTTAAGACGCCAGGCACTACACAACGAACTAGGAGGTAGAACCGCAGTACAAGACATGTTATTAGGCCAATTAACTGGGATGTTCCTTGAAACCATGACCCTAAGCTTCCAAATCAAGGGACCAAATCCCATGAGGCTTTTAGTTGTACCTAAGCGGCCTCAGCAGCTACTCTTTGTTGTTACAAATATATCTATCACACAACTTTTTACAGATGTACAACTTACTGAGAGCAATTACAGTAATCAGCTGCGCAACCATACCCTTAATTAGTGCAATGTATGCATCACCATTACCCCCCCTTTCTCTCTCCTTCCTACCCCCTTAACTACTAGTAAACTTTGGTCTCTATACATTTGCCTTTTCTTGTCTTTTTATATAAGTGAGGTCATACAATATCCTTTTGTGACTGACTTATTTCACTCAGCATAATGTCTTCAAGTTCCACCCATATTGTAGCATGTATCAAGACTTTGTTTCTTCTGCTGGCTGAGTATAATTCCATTGTATGTGTGTACCACATTTTGTTTATCCGCTCATCTGTTAATGGGCATTTAGGTTGTTTTCACCTTTTGGCAATCGTGAATAGTGCTGCAACGAACATTGTTGTACAAGTCTCTGTTTCAGTCTCTGCTTATTTTCTGTTATTATTATTATTATTATTATTGTCTCAGCCATCCTAAACCCCATTACTGTCGAGTAGATTCTAACTCATAGTGACCCTATAGTGGGAGTGAAACGGTATCTCATTGTGGTTTTGATTTGCATTTCTCTGATGGCTACAGAAGTTGAGTACTTTTTCATGTGTTTGGTGGCCATTTGAATGTCCCCTTTGGTGAAATGTATGTTCAAGTCCTTTGTCCATTTTATGATTGAGTTATTTGTCTTTTTGTTGTTAAGTTGTTGAGGTTTTATATATATTTTGGTTACTAGATTCTAATCAGATATATAGTTTCTGAAGATATTCTCTTAGTTGGTAGCTTGTCTTTTCACATTTTTGCAAAGCCTCTTGATGAACAAAAGGTTTAATTTTTATGCAGTCCCATTTATTTATTTTGTCTTTTGCTGTTCATGTGTTTGTTATTACATTAGATAACCCATTGTTAAAATTTAGGCCCAACAGCGTTGCCCCTGCATTTTCTTCTAAGAATTTTATGGGCTTTCTCCCCGTGGAGCTGCTGAGTGGGTTTGAACTGCCCAACCTTCAGTCTGGAACCAAGCACTTAACCATTGCACCACCAGGGCTCCTTCAGAAACTGAATATTAACTATTAAATCCCTGAAAGTTTAGTATTCAAGTTTCCTCCTAGGACGATTTTAATACATTGTCTCTTACAATCTTCAAAGACTTGAATACTATAAATACTTACTTGAATACTATGAATACTCATTTTAAGGATCATCATTTTCACTGTATTCAATAAGGTATTCTACAATTATTAGAAACTTAAAACATATTGACATTGCAAAGAAAGCCTAATTAGTTCTGATTAAGAATGAGTTAATGCACTGATGCTTGAGAATCAGCAAAATTTCTTAAAACATATCTTAATGATTTTGTTTTTGTTAAAACTGCAATAGGAGCTGGATAATATTTGTCATTTAATAAGTAAATCCATAAAGACTACTTCGTAAGTTTCTGAGTTATTAACAATCAGATTTCTTTAATAGAACATCTGAATGATTGGTAAGAAATCCTGAGTTTTATGAAGGCCTGTACATTTTTCTCCAATGACATTGTAATTTGTTATTTTCAAAAGCAAACTCAGTAAGTGAGAACTTAAAAAAATTCATATTTGGATCCAAATTAGGGATTCCAGCATCTCACATATATTCATATTGAAGTAAAACAGCTTATCTTTAGATTCAATATAAATTTTTCGAATATTTGACTATATACTTATTTATTTGCCAGTAGAAAAGTGAGTCGATAAAATCCATCAGTCAACAATAGCCAAGAAGTAAGTTTCTTGGATAAGCTGTTTAAGTATGTATGTTCACGTTCAGGATGAAAAAATATCCACGGGTATCATTGCCTTCCCTGAACCTCCATTCTACTACACAACACAAACTGCCATCAGGAAATTTTCACATTTATATTTTATCACATACAGCCTTCCTTTGAATACCTCGCAAGAGCACCCAGCCAAGTAGAATCACAAGTCAGTGCTGAAACACCAACGAACCACCAGATGGCAGCAATGCTTTTATGAATAATGCAGCATTATGTGCAGTCCCTCTAAGATTTTCTATGTTAGTAATGGAATACTCCTTACTTTAGTAAAAGGACATATTTGTAATGAAGCCAGCCATTTTTTTTTCAAGTCACTGGTTATATTTTGAGAAGTCCACTTGCTTTCTAGTATTTGGACCCCTGAAAATATTTATTCTCATACGCATTAGACATTAAATTGTCGAGTTTGATTTTGATACTGTGGTTAGAAAACGCCTGTGGCTTGAAACAAATATTTCCTTTGTGATGGGCAAAGAACATCTGCATTTGTAAATGTTCCAGTGTAACTGTTAAAAGAGAAGTGTGTCACATAATTTTTTTGTCATGCTTATCAGTGCATTCTTACACATTAAGAGTGAGTTCTCAGTTCTCTGCCTCCCTTCGCAGGGATGACTCTCAAATCTATCACAGATCTTGAATATCATAAACTACCAAGCTATTTGATCCTGAGTGTGGGAATTTTGAAAACAAAGTATTGCTTAAATTCAAGTTTAAAAAAACCAAAAACTATCGATGTCTTCTTAACTTAGTTGGGGAAGAAATCCTTAATATCAGTGTTTCTTTTCCTTTTGAGGCTGTTTGCAGCAACTTGAATGTAGCCGTTCAAAACTTTTTGATTTGTACATGGTCACCAAAGAAGTCAAACTGCTAGAATTTCTCCTGGTGCTCAACATGAAATGTTAGGGAAACTGGTGGGACTGAGGCCAAGAGTCTAATAGCTCTCTACTAAAAAGAAATTCCTCTAAACCCTTGTGTGAATGTTCCTTCCTTGGTCAAGCCACCTCGTACTAATCTGTTATCTGAAAATAGTTCAAACAGCTTCCTTCCTGATTTCTCCCCAGCATCAGACGTTTCATTTTATTGTTTCACTTAGGTCATCCTTCAACATCCTGTTTTGTTAAGATAAAAGAGCAGCCTTCTCCCCACTTCACATACCAAGAATCCTGAACCGCCCTGCATTAGTTTATGTCTTTGCTTTTGCATATTTATTTCCTACTAAACATTTGGTGACATGTGTAACTCTTATATTGAGAGACTCAGTACCGAGATTCCACAAGCAGCCTC
The DNA here is from genome assembly GCF_000243295.1 of Trichechus manatus latirostris. Lineage (NCBI taxonomy): Eukaryota > Metazoa > Chordata > Mammalia > Sirenia > Trichechidae > Trichechus > Trichechus manatus. Next base: position 18,649,616 of record NW_004443969.1, on the reverse strand, counting down.
TCGAGCTCCTTGTGAGTGTTGGCATTTTCCTTTCTTCCTAAACTTAGTATTTTTTTCCCGTGTGTTCATTTTAAGCTTTTGTTTATGGGTGCTTGCTTTGTTGTTTTCTTAGCCTACTTTAAACATTGCTCTGAGGTTTGAGAGTTTTGCTCACCATTGCCGCAGATTTTTCTCCTGCTCAGTGGCTTGTGGCATATAAACCCTGAATATATACATTTTCTCTTGCCTTCAGATCCAGCCTCATTACTTTATGTTTCTAAAACCTGAATGGCATTGGTTATTTATCTGCCAGTGATCCTATGCGATCCAAAAGCACTCAGTTTTCTTTCTCCCTGTGTCATCCTTATGGGCAAGCTATAAAATGTAATACCGTTTACTGGTCCCATCTATTATGCACCAGCTTTAGGGATTAAATTGTTCCTTTTTCTGGAAGAGGTCTCTTTGCTATTTAAAAAATCATACTTAGCATGAAATAAGCATGACTGTTCTTTTTAAATATATAAAATAAGAATTTTGGAACAGATATGAAAAAGGGATCCCTTGGTCTGAATGCCGTCTTGCTATCGTCAATGTAATATTTTCTGTACCTTAACCAAAACCAAACCCTTTGCAATGGAGTCGATCCCAACTCATGGCAGCACCTTTAGAGAACTACACTCCACAGGGTTTTCTTGCCTGTAATCTTACGGAAGCATATCCCCAGGGCTTTCTTCTGCAGTGTCGCACTGCTGGGCGGATTCGAACCACCAACCTTTTGGTTAACAGCCAAGGGCAAACCGCACCACCTAGGGACCTTTCTGTATCTTATACAGGCTGAAAATCACGAACGCAAAAACCATAATACTTGACAATTATACTTAGATCCCATGAAATCTCCCAGTGTCAGTGGTTTATTTTGCTCGGGTTGGAGAGCATGACCTGAAGTTGCAGGTTTGATCCCCGCCTGGCTCAGTTAGCCTCACCCTTGTCATGTGGACATGGGGAAACTGCACTGTTAACCACAGGAGCGCACGGATGGCGTGCACCGTGACCGTTATGCTTGCCCTACCAAAATATCAAACAACAGAGGGCATTCCCGTGAGAGGAAAGTATTCACATCATGACATCAGCAAGTGAAGAACAACGTGCCGCATTTAACTAGGTGCCAGAGCAAACCCCAAAATTTATTACAAATGCACAACTTATATTTTTGAGCACATGTAACCAGCTTTCCAGAAGGCAAACTGAAGGGAGCTAACCAGTGATCTAAGTTCTTTAGGTCACATACATCCATTCTTTTGCTATAAAGTTAGTAACATAAGCAGCCAAGTTGACATTTTTTTTAAAAAATTTTATTTTATTATTTTATTTTAGAAACTTAGAATCTTGGTTCCCTTGGCTAATTTGGGACTAAAATTTACTAATATGGTTATTGTCAATTTTTACTGTCATTTAGTTACATTCTGCTTTGATGATAGTTCAGAGAGAAATGAATGCTGAAAGGCAGCATCATTCCCTTTGTTAGTGGAATAAGGAAGCGGGGCAAATGAGCACATAAGGCTTAGACCATTGAGCTCTATGAAGTCACCCAGACAACATGAAATTAATATTGTTTTTCCTAATAAGATACGTAATTTATCATGTCTTAATATTTCTATACTTCCAGATTAAAGTCTTAAAAATAGAGCTCTATTAATTTCTCAAAAACAAATCTGTGAAAAGACAGTGGTTCCCAAGTCACATGGTCTGAGTGAATAGGTATGTTCTTCCTTTGAGGGGTGTGCTTTCCATCCATTCCCTTGCTTCCACTTCTCTTTTCTCTAGTCAAGTTAACTTGCTCTTTAGGTCTCACCTAGATTCGTGAAATGAGTTTTATTTCCTGCCCTAGGCTTTTTCTTCTGCAGTTAATCATGTACACCACTGACATTAATATTCCTAAATCAAAGCTCCAATTATAAAATTACATCACTCCCTTCATCAAAAATCTCCTGTGAAATCCCACTGACAAAAGAGAAGCCAAAATCATAAAAATAATCACATCTCCTTTCCTCCAGTAAGAAAAAAAAATTGTCCTGGAATCTCAGTAGGGGAATAAGAAGTGTCATCAATGTCTCTTTTTCATTTCTGGGCATAATTTCTGCACTTGTCTCTAAGTTCCCCTTTATAAGTTGCTTGGTAGAGGCTTTCTGGGAAAAATGCTTTTCTTAAAGAATTAACTTGGAAATGACATTAGTTACATAATTATATTAATTAACATTGATTCGATATTACATTAATTGCACTATTTGTAAGAGCAGAATATTAAAAATGAGTAAGGTCTGAGACACATATTCTAAGTTACACAAAGAATGAAAATATTGTCACATAGTGTATTAAATCTTAGTCTATTGATTAAATTCACAAGGCAGTAGGAAGAACAGAAGTAGAGCAGAATTTCACAATTGTATTTCACAATATTTACCTCCTTCATCCAGATTCTTCTGAAATCTACACTGGAATTTCCCTCAAAATATTATGAGATGATGTAGTTAGTAGGTGGATAATGATATCCTGCTGTATTTATATTGATGCATCTTTTTTGTAGTTGCTTTCAAACACAGAATTGCTTCATTTTAATTTTAACACATGTAGGGGGAAGGCAAGATAAGGACTGTTCTCTCTTATTTTCTTGGTGTGAAAAACTATAAGTCGGAGGAGGGATCCTACCCTGGGTTCTACATAGAATTACAACTGGCATAGTCGAAACTGGAACACAGGTCCCCAGACTGCAGTACCTCCTACCCCACACATCCTGAATGATGGATGAGTATCTAATAGGTAGATAAAATGATTGGGGACAACCGTATATAAAACAAAAACAACTGTATTAGACATTAATGCCTCTCTTACTCTGGTTTATTTTTAATGCTATGCCTTTTAAGATACTGCGAGTAATTCTCTAAAGTGAAACCAGCTTTACTTGAAATCTAATGCATATATGAATGTGAAGAATCATCCTTTTCCATTTATTCTAACTACAAGCATTGAAAAATGAAAGAGAAAATTGGTAAAAGCTCACATTTATTTTAAACCACCACTTTTAACACAGGGAAATGGATAAAAGCAAAATAGCAGTAGTTTTCCTTTTGGCTTAAAATGACATTTTCCAAGATATTATTAAATTATCTTCGCATTAATAAACTTAAGTAGTACTTAGACATTTTAAGCTAAGACATATTCAGATCAGGAAGAACAATCAAATTATGTTTAAAGTAATGCATATCCATGGAAAACATTGCATGAATATGTTTAATATACATTATAACCAGGAGACGCCATTTAAAGTCAGAAAAATACAAGTAATGATAAATCTATTCATAAGTTTATTTCACTTTTGAACCTACTCCCGTAAGATAGATTTTTAGATATTAAAAAAGAATCTCAAACCCAGGAATCTGGCCATGATTTTTATTGAGATTACATATTGGTGATTGTGAAAGGTGGACAGACTTGCACCTTCTTGACTCATTTAATTTTTTTTTGCCTTACAAGCAGACTATTAATAGTGTCTTAATCAGACATGATTCATTAATTGGCTGAATTATCCCACTTAAAGCACGTAATCATGGGTGCACAGGTAAAAACATTTTTTTAAATTTTATTTTAAAATAAACTTAGAAAAACAGGCCTCATCAATTTCCAGCTCTCAGAAAACGTAAACTTTTAGAGTAGAAATGACTTAATTATTTTAAATGAATAATCATCTATGTTTTATACTCTGTAATGAAAAGGACCAAGGAAATGGATAGTATTTTCTTTTTCTTTCCTCTTTATTTACAAAAGAGAATTGAGTTGATACCCTGGAAATCATCTTGGAGTACAGGGCCTATATTGTGACCACAATTTTGTAAACCTTTTTTTTTTTAAACTGAAGAAATGCAACTCTAACCTTAGCAGTAACAATTTAATCAGCTAAAAAGCGTCCAATCCTCTGGTTTAGTACGTATGAAGCAGTATGGGATATAGTTTCTGTCCTTACATTTTCTTTGGGGAGACAAAACTAATTTACATGACAGAAGTAAAGAATATTTAAGTGCTAAATTAAATGACGCAGAATTAATTACAGTGCTGTGGGACTCCCATATATTTAATAAGGGGGTAGCTCCTTGGAGGTCGGGGAATGTTTTAGAGAAGTATCATCTATCTATTTGATAGCTGTGTCATGCACTTCCTTTCCCCAGACTTCTGAAAATATTTAACTTAGAGAGCCTCACGTTCAAAAGATGGAAGGAAACCTAAGTGACAGTATTCCTTCAACTCTGAAACAAGAAGATATTATAAGTTGAAAACATTATTTATTATTTTGGATTGTTTTGCAGCTATTTTCTCAGTTGAACTTCCTCTTGAAAGGCTATTTAAATGCCTGATGTACCCAGCGAGGAAAGAGAACAGCTTCTGTTACAGATGCTGTCTGACAATACTGCCGTCCTTTAACACGGTTTTATTTAGTTATTACAACTATCTCTCTGTAAATGACATTTAGGATTATTTAAGATTATGTTGTAATCCTTTTAATCCTTAGTGCTTTAAATTTCAGGCTCAACACCAAGGAGCAAACTAGCACTTAGCAGGAATGTTTAAAACATGTGATTTGAGCATAAATCTTTTCATTCACTCTTTCCCTGATGAAGACCTAGTGGTGCTCTTAAGTTAACTAAGAAAACTCGTATCACAGTTCATTACAAATCACTCGGTCTCTAAATGTTTTCCCAAGCTACATCAAACTTGTTATGATCCTTGACAATTATGCTAAATGCAGAATTAAACAAAAGTTAGCAGCAATGAACATTTGCTTATTTAACTAGAATTTGTGTGACCTTTAATCAGTACAAAGTGGCTTTTTGTGTTTGTGTGGGTGTATGTGTGCTGAAATCTTCACTCTACTTTCTAAGGCGAAGCTATTAGATGTGTGTATACACACACACATTACATATGGATCGTATATACCTTTAACATGTACTAGGATTATTTATATATACTTCATTGTAGAAGTTGTTAACAATTTTTAATGAATATATTATTTTTATTAAACAGTACCAACTGGGCCGAATAATGTTCTGTTATAAAATAGGCAGAATATTCTTGAACTCAGGCAGTGAGCCACATTCTGATTTACTAAGAACGATTGAATACCAAACCTGTTGTCTCTGTTTCACTACTGCATACCGATACAAACAAGATTGAATCCACATCAAAAGTTTGATAGGACTTTGACTATGAAGGAAATATGGCTTTTAATACAAAGAGAAAATGAACACACAAATGAAACCAATTGTTGTGTGTGTCACAAATGTGCACTCTGACTGAGTCTTTCAGGCTATCTCAGACAATCAATTTTTTGTTTGTTTTCCCGTTCATTTTAAGTTTGACTTCTCCACAGACATTGTAATTATGTGGCATATAGTCACTAATCCATCAACTTTTTAAAGACAGATTTCAAATTCTAAATTATTTCTAATTTTGCTCTTCTTTGATTTTTCTTGAACCAAAAATCTCAATAGTCATTTGCTATCTGTAATCTGTAATTCATAGACTGAGATGGAACACCAAGCCTAATTCAAACTTGGAATTCTAAAGCTATTTCTGATATAGTACATGAGCTGAAGCTATGATGGTCTTTTTCAGTCAGGAAGAAACACGTCATTATTCTGTAGGTAATGAAACCCTTGCACACACACACTCAAACACCCAACAATGCCTTAATACCATGTTTTTGAGATATAATCATGTTTATTCTGATCATTTGAGAGTCAGACCAGCTAATGTATCTAATCAAATATTGATCCAAGTCACCTAAATTTAGCTCTCTGGCAAATCCTTCCCTATGCTTTTTCTTTAACAGAATTATAAAAGCTATTTATATTGTTTCTCTCAAAAGGCTTACTCTCATTGTCTTTATCTATGGGTACGTGTTAGTAAATTTTACTTAAGATCTTGTGTTTATGCGATGAAAAGATTTTACATGACGAGAAAACCAAGTGGTTAACCCCCAAAGGAATGAATCAGGAAATTAAACTTGAATCATATGGCTTTGTTATTCACAACATCCTTATAATCACCTCTTGTTCATCTAAACTAATGGGTACAATACAAACGATAGGCTACGTGTAAGAACACTGACACCCCATAAACTGCTCGGTTGCATGACAAACAAACTAGCTGGCAAGATTTTCACCTCCAAAATGCCACCACAAGTTGGAAAATTATAACAGGAGGTGGTCAGTCATATTTAGAAAAGTCTCGGTGATACATACCACTGATATTGGTGGTTTAAATATACCTCTATGTATATTACGCTCATCTGTTGTTATTTTTAGTTGCCCTCGAGTCAATTCTGACTCATGGCTCCCCCATGTGTTACAGACTAGAACTGCTCCATAGGATTTTCTTGGCTGAAATCATTAACAGAAACAGATCTCCAGGCCTTTTCTTCCACAGTACTGATTGGTAGGTTTGAACCGCCAACCTTTAGGTTAGCAGCTGAGTGCAAACCATTTGCGCTGCCTAAACGATAAAATCCATTTCCGTCGAATCAATTCCAATTCATAGCGACCCTACAGGGCAGAGCAGAAATGCCCTATACAGTTTCCAAGGCTGTAACTCTTTACTGAAGCAGACTGCCACATCTTTCTCCAGCAGAGCGGCTGGCTGGTGGGTTCCAACTGCTAACCTTTTATTTAGCAGCTGAATGCTTAACCACTGCACCACCAGGGCTTCTTGCGCTGCCTAGGGACCTCATTATCCTCACAGTTATGTAAAATTATACATACATATTTTTCTTTAATATTTGCAGCCCTATATACTTCATACATAGTTGACTACTATACTAGTTCGCAGATTAATTTAACTCCTCATAAGGTTCATAGAAGGAACCGAAAAATGTTGGCTTAGCCCATCTCCAAGAGTTTCTATTGTTCAAGAATTATGTCTATGTCAAATTTTAATAAATGCCTTTTTTTTTTTAAACTACTTTGGTGATTAGGTTGTTAAAGTCACAATGCATAATAAGGCTAAACCACTTAGCTCATCTAATCCAGTTCAGATCTAGTCATCTTGATTGCCTAAATTGTCATAGAAGCTAGGATTATAACTTCTACATTTTGTTATCTATGGCAGGATAACCATCCATCCTTTCTTTTTTCCTTGTCTCCTTTTGCCCCTCTCTCCCTGGTTTTCTCCATCCCTTCTTTGTTTTTTTCATTCTTTACTTGATTTTTTGTTAAAAAAACACACACACAACTCTCTATCATATAAAAAATGGAAACTTAAATAGAACAAAACTACAATCAAGTAAATAAATTATTCCAGAAAATGTTAAAAGTGTTGTTGTTGTTTTAATTCTAACAGATCCACAGTAGTTGAATACCTGTATTAGCATCTGTAGAATGTAGACCAAACTGAAAACTAGTTGTTTGTTTCTTTCCCAGCATGAGTGTAGATAGGAAATATCACCCACCTACGCTTCTAAAGGATCCCTGGTCGCACAGTGGTTAAGAGCTTGGCTGCTAACCAAAAGGTCAGCAGTTCAGATCCACCAGCCACTCCTTGGAGACCCTATGGGGCAGTTCTGCCATTTCTTACAGTGTCAATATGCGTCAGTATTGACTCAACAGCATCGGCTTTTTGTGTTCAGAATTAATCAACACAACAACACATATTTTGTATTTACTGTATTTTTATGCAAATAAGCCACACCTTCTATGTTTGTTTGCTAACCGTGCCCTCCCCCCAGCAATGTATTTTTGTAAGTGCACTATGCTAATTTTTTTACAGCAACATGTAAAAAAAATTGGCATAGTGGTCCTTATGAAAACACCTTGTGGGGTGAAGGCAAGGTTGGCAAACAAATGCAGACAGTGTGCGTTATTTGCATGAAGATACAGTCGATAGCAACTAATCACCAGGGAAAACAACAAAATAAACCAAAAATTCAACAGGAGAGAGAAGTCAGTCTTGCATAATGACATTCAGACAACTAGTTCATACATATGAAAACATCGCAACAAGGTAGTCTTATTTTGATTACCCAAGAGAGTTCAGATTTAGAGAGAGCAGGAATAAATTGAATATATGTAATATTCTTACCTGAAAGACATTCTTTCTGCTTGATTTTTCTTTGGCCCATTCAATATGTGCTCCACACAAATCCACACTTTCTGGTTTGTTTCCAGTTTTCTGTAAACAAAAATGAAATAAGAATAAACAGTACAACATTAGAGTTGCATGTCAGAGAAAGTGCGAGCTTATTGAGATTGCAACTAAACATATTTATGATATAAAAACTTGTCATAGTTTTCAGTAAAAATCCAGTTTGTAGAAATTTCCATTTGCAAATTTATGTTTTTAATTATCTGTAATAAGAAGATGATGTTTAAACTTATTTCATTAACTGCAGATAATAAGAAAAATTAATATTAAAATGCTGATGTTTTGAATGATGTTTATTTAGTAATGCTAAAGAAGTAAAAATTTTAAAATCTGCTATTCGATAATAAATATTGCTATTCAATGGTTAATATAAGATAAAGGAATTTTCATTCATATATTTAAAAGTCTAAAAGTAAAAGAAAAAAATTAATAAATCATGATGTGATAGAAGAAAATGTTAGAGTTTAGTTTTGTGACTTAGGAAAGTTATTTAGAATCTGGCTACATCATCTAGAAAACTGAGCAGGTGGATTAATTGATCTCAAAGTCCCCTTGCAGGTTTGTGTTTCATATATTAACAAATTCAATAAATATTTATTAAGTGCCAACTCTGTGCCTTTTAGCAGTTTACTTCTCAGACCTTTAAGGCCATACATGCGTGTATATGTATAGTTTTATTGAATACATTCAATTTAGACCAAATAGATTATAGTGTTTTCTTCCTTTTACACAATTACCACATGGGTGTTATTTAAAAGTTTTTATTTCAGTAATTCATAATAATCAAGTTACAGGATTCTCATTTACATTTGCTTGTTTACATTTGCATTTGTTTCAAGTGAGTCACACTTACTAACTTTGAATTCTCATAACTGCAAATATTAAACAAAAGTTTATCAGTTTTGGAAATTTCTTTACTATTTTTCAAGATGGTGATACCACCTTTCAAAGACTCTTTCCAACTATTTTCATATGGTCTGAACCACTTCAGGTTTCTCTATAGATAAATTCTTTCAGTATTTTTCTTAAACCATTTTCTGTAGAATGCTTTCAAATATTATTATAGAGACCTTGTGATATTTTGCGTCGATGTTTTTAACAGTATAGACTTCAGGTTAAAACATGAAATTCTTAAAGAATGGTACAAATGTCAAAAGAAATGGTCTGTCCACAATTGCTGCCTCATAGCCACTATGCCAATTCTATCAGCTTAATATAGACTAATTTTCAGAAAAAGCCAGAAATCTGGAGTTTTTATAGTAAATTGTGAGATTTTTAATTTTGGGCACCTCACGGAATTTTTTTCCTGGAAATATTGTACAAGCCAAACATATCTTGCCTGCAGAATAAATTACGCTGGGAGGATAGCAGTTAACTCAAAGGGCATACCCTTGCTTTGTTATTTACCAATAACCTCATTCAAAACTGATCAAGATGAGCCATTGTCCTTAAAGATATTTTGATCAGAGAAAAAGTGTTATTGGTTCCCCTATACTCTGCCACCCAATTGATCCCTATTATGGAAGATTTCAACATCAATGTCAAGTGATTTGTGATACTGAAAATTTAAAAAAACAACTTGCTTTGTCCATAGTTAAATTATACTTAACTACTCAGAACCTACATAAATGCTCAGAACCTACATAAATAATCCTTAGGTTTATGTAACAAAAGGGATTATTTCCCCATTTATTGTGGTCGGGGAAAAAGGCAGAATTACTTTCTATAAGAAACAGTTTTTGTGTGCCAAGCACTTTCTGTAAATGCTTTACAGCTATTAACTCATTTAATTCTCAAAACAATCGTACGAGGTAAGAGTCTCAGCACTATGTTACAGGTAAGAAAATAAGCCAGAATGTTAGGTAAACTTTCCCAAGGTAACACAGGTAGAACAGGAGGAGCCAGGATTTAAACACAAGAATGTGACCCCGAGTCTTATACTAAACCACTATGAAGTCTTTGAAAATTGAATAAACACTACGATCATACTCTTGTTAAAATATGTGAGGATTTGGGAAAAGATAATGGCTTTCTTGGTCTTGTTTCTGTCCTTCCTTGTTAAACTTGATCTTGCCTTTGGGTCTTTACACCACCTGCAACCTGGAATACCTCCCAATCTTTGCATGACTGGCTCCTTCTTATCAGTCAGGCCCCAGCTAAATGTCACCTTGTCAGAGGTCTTCTTTGACCATTTGTATAAAAGAGCTACGCTCCAGCACTACTAGTTACCCTGTATCTCATTACCTATTTTAATTTCATCATGGCCTGCTTCCTAACTGAAATGATCGTACATGTTTTTATATGCTGACTGTCTGCTTTTCTCTGAATTAACAATTTCCCTAGAATTAAGCTCCCTAACTGGGGATCTTGTCTGTTGTTTCCACCAATGTGTTTCATGGAATGCCACGTAGCACAGTTGCTGTTCAATGAATATTAGCTCAATTCAAGCACGAAGAAAAACTAAACAAAATGAGGTTAAACTTTGTGCTTTAGAAAAAAAGTTTGCATGTCTTAAAACTCTCTTTAGTGTTAGAATATTACTCTTACAACAATAAGATTTCTGTTGTGGTTGTGATTTAGAAAAATGATAAACAGTTTAGTGGACTGATTCAAGGGATTGAATATGGGATTTCACCGAACATTTGATAAATATTTATCACACACTTACTATGTGCTAGCCATTGGACTAGGCACTGCGATCCCAGAGGTAAGGAAGATACCAATTCTTCCTTTAAGAATCCCATATTAGCCTTAGATTATCTATAAACTCTATTAATTATACAGAACTAGAGAAGATCTATAGATAAAAAGCACTATAAGCTTTCACAGGATTCTCACCATCTAGCTATGTCAATCTCTAACAGTTCTCGTCCGTGTCATATCCTACATGCCATGTCTCTTTCTCATGTCCATAAGGACTTTGGCACCTCGCTTGGGTTTATCTCGGTCTGAACTTTGTCATCACTCTCAGTCCCTTCAGGAGGCTCACTCCTGTGAACTCCTTCTCAGTGACCCTGCCGCATCTCCTGCACTCCTCATGATCTCACTGCTCGCCTCCTCTGTCCACTTGAGCATCCCCATTCCACTGCTCATCTCACAAATCTCACTTTCTGACATAACTTGTAAGTTTTCATTACTCTCACCCTGTTGTTTTATATATATATATATATTTGTACTTTAAGTGAAAGTTTACAGTTCAAGTTAGTTTCTCATACAAAAATTTATACACACATTGTTATGTGACCCTAGTTGCTCTCCCTATACTGTGACAGCACACTCCTCCTTTCCACCCCAGATTTCCCGTGTCCATTCAACCAGCTCCTGACCCTCTCTGGCTTCTTATCTCGCCTCCGGCCAGGAGCTGCCCATTTAGTGTCATGCGTCTACTTGATCTAAGAAGCACTCTCTTCACGAGTATCATTTTATGCCTTATAGTCCAGTCTAATCTATGTCTGAAGAGTTAGCTTCAGGAATTGTTTCAGTTCTGGGCTAACAGAGAGTCCAGGGGCCATGTCTTCAGGGGTCCCTCCAGTCTCGGTCAAACCATTAAGTCTGGTCTTTTTACTGGAATTTGAGCTCTGCACCCCACTTTTCTCCTGCTTCATCAGGGACTCTCTGTTGTATTCCCTATCAGGGCAGTCATTGGTGGTAGCCAGGTACCATCTAGTTCTTCTGATCTCAGGCTGATGCAGTCTCTAGTTTATGTGGTCTTTTGTGTCTCTTGGGCTAATATTTTTCTTGTGTCTTTGGTGTTCTTCATTTTCCTTTGCTCCAGGTGGGTTGGGACCAATTGATGCATCTTAGATGGCTGCTCGCTAGCTTTTAAGAACCTAGACGCCACTTACAAAATGGGATGCAGAACATTTACTTAAAAAACTTTGTTATGCCAATTGACCTAGATGTCCCCAGAACCCCATGGTCCCCAGACCCCCACCCCTACTACTCTATCCCTCGAAGTGTTTGGTTGTGTTCAGGAAACTTCTTAGCTTTTTGTTTAGTCCATTCGTGCTGACTTCCCCTGTATTGTGTGTTGTCTTTCCCTTCACCTAAGATAATTCTTATCTACTATCTAGTTACTGAATACCCCCTAGCTCCCTCCCCAGCCTCGTAACCAACAAAGGAAGTTTTCTTCTGCGTTTAATGCTTTTCTTGAGTTCTTATAATAGTAATCTCATACAATATTTGTCCTTTTGTGGCTGACTAATTTCACTCAGCATAATGCCTTCAAGATTCATCCATGTTATGAGATATTTTGCAGATTCATCATTGTTCTTTATTGTTGTGTAGTATTCCATTGTGTGAATATATCATAATTCGTTTATCCATTCGTCCGTTGATGGGCACATAGGTTGTTTCCATCTTTTTGCTGTTGTGAACAGTGCTGCAGTGAACATGGGTGTGCATATATCTATTTGTGTGACAGCTCTTATTTCTCTAGGATATATTGCAAGGAGTGGGATTGCTGGATCGTATGGTACTTCTATTTCTAGCTTTTTAAGGAAGCGCCAAATCGATTTCCAAAGTGGTTGTACCATTTTATATTCCTACCAGCAGTGTATAAGTGTTCCAGTATCTCCACAACCTCTCCAACATTTATTATTTTGTGTTTTTTGGATTAATACTAGCCTTGGTGGGGTGAGACGGTATCTCATTGTAGTTTTGATTTGCATTTCTCTAATCGCTAATGATTGTGAGCATTTCCTCATGTATCTGTTAGCCATCTGAATGTCTTTTTGTTGAAATGCCTGTTTATATCCTTTGCCCATTTTTTAACTGGGTTATCTTTTGTTGTTGAGATTTTGCAGTATCTTGTAGATTTTAGAGATTAGACACTGATCAGATTTGTTGTAGCCAAATTTTTTTCCAGTCTGTAGGTTGTCTTTTGACTCTTTTGGTGAAGTCTTTTTATAAGCGTAAGTGTTTCATTTTTAGGAGCTCCCAGTTATCTAGTTTGTCTTCTGGTGTTTGTTCATTGTTACTTATGGTTCGTATTCTGTTTATGCCATGTATTAAGGCTCCTAGCATTGTCCCTATTTTTTCTTCCATGATCTTTATCGTTTTCAATTTTATATTTAAGTCTTCGATCCATTTTGAGTTCGTTTTTGTGCATGGTATGAGGTATGGGTCTTGTTTCAGTTTTTTGCAGATGGATATCCAGTTATGTCAGCACCATCTGTTAAAGAGACTGTCTTTTCCCCAGTTAACAGACTTTGGGCCTTTGTCAAATATCAGCTGCTCATAGGTGGATGAATTTACATCTGGATTCTCAATTTTGTTCCATTGGTCTATGTATCTGTTGTTGTACCAGTACCAGGCTGTTTTGACTATCGTGTTGGTATAATAGATTCTAAAATCAGGTAGTGTGAGGCCTCCCACTTTGTTCTTGTTATATTTCTTTTTCAAGTTTTTTAAAAGAGATTGTACATTCCCCCAAATCTTCTAAGCCCTACCTGGGTCACTGCTTTATATGCCCAGGCCTGTGTCATTTATTAGCTCACTTTACCTACTATCTCTCTTCATCCTTCAGTGATCCCTCTCTTATCCACTTGTCCTTCTACAACCTTCCTCATTAGGGAATAATTCTGAAGAAAGAACTTTTTACTGTTCATGGCATCAACATTGCAAACAATGATTACCTTGCTCATCTGGGTCTTTAACTCTACTTAGCAAACTTTTGTACATTCCTAGTTACTTTCTCATGACACCTCTCTCGCTTTTAAGTCTTAAATGGCTTACTCCTACTTCACAGAGAATATCGAGCCCTTGTGCTAGAACTTTCTCAATTCTTCCCACCTCCATATTTACTCTAGGTAATTAAAATGAACAGACACTTAAACCTTCATTAACAACTTCCTATATGCTTTGCACTCTTAAAGTTTTCTATAGTTTCTCATTTAAATCTTACAACAACCTTGTGGGGTTATTACCATTGCCCTCAATTTACACCTGAGGGAACTCAAGCAGGGAACTGTTAAATGTTTTACATAAGGTCACACACAGTAGGTGCCTGCATTGAGATTTGAATTCACTTTTACCTGACTCCAAGTCCCAAGTTCTTGACCACAATACATTATGCACCTTCTCCTTCATACCCATCCTTTCCCCCCTATTGTTGTTAGTTGTTGTCAAGTCTGCTCCAACTCATGGAGACCTTATTTATAACAGAGCAAAACATTGCCTGGTCCTGAGCAATCTTCATGATTGTTGGTATGTTTGAGTCCATTGTCTGTCTGTCAGTTTGCCATACTGTGGTGGTTTGTATGTTGCTATGATGCTGGAAGATATACCACTGGTATTTCAGATACAAACAGGGTCACTCATGGTGGACATGTTTCAGTGGAGCTTCCAGACTAAGACAGACAGGCAAGAAAGACTTGGTGATCTACTTCTGAAAATTAGCCTGTGAAAATCTTATGGAACACAACAGAATATTGCCCTTTTTGAAAGCCCAAGAATTAGAGTTCATATTTTCTATTTCCACCTTGTAAGAGTCACCATTTCCCACTCTCTCTTTCAGCTCTCAGAATTCTGGACCTGGGTCTATGATTGTGGTTCATCTATCTAATGAACTCCCATGCCTGGGCATGACAGCAGCCTTTATGATCATCGAAATTAACTATCTTGGAGGGAGGAGCCATGTCGTCCCTCTATAGAAAAGACCCAAAAAAATAAGTAAAACAGATATAAATGTCAATCCTGGAACCTAAGCATCAAATGAAGGGATAAAGAACAAGATCAAACACCAAATTTAAGAAAAAAACAGAAGGAAAATAGAAAATAAGGAGAGATACAGAGTAGAGGTTCCCTGCTAACTAACATGGCACAGTGTTGCCATCTTGGATACAGCCAGCAACTACCTGGGACAAGGAGTATGGGAAGGCAACTTCACAGAGTTCCCAACAGGAGACAGAGCACCCGATAACCAAAGAAACCTGCTTTCCCACCCCTCACGCTTCTGGTGAGTTGAAGCAAGAACATCCCCATCTTGGCTGCCCCCACTGCCAGGGTCCAGAATATAAGTCCCCTTCCTAGCCTGCCCAACCCCCTCCTGCTGCATGTCTTTTTTTTTTTTTTTCCTCTTTCTTCCTTCTCTTTCTCCCTCCCACCTAGCCCTGTACACCACTTCCTGCTCCCTTTCCTGCTGGCAACCACTGCACCACTGCTGCTAGAGAGCCACCTGCTGGCACCACCTTGAGCCCACCCCGGCCTCATCTGCTGGCTCCTGCTGTGCCTTTTTTTTTTTTTTCATTTTTAGAATTTCTTTTCTTTATTTCCCTTCCATCTTTTTCTTTCTCCCACCCACCTAGCCCCGTATGCACCTCTCACCCTTCCCGCCAGCCACCACCATGCTGCCACCGCTAGAAAGCCACTGGCTTACCCGTAACTGCTGGCTCCCACCGTGCTGTCATTTTTATTTATTTACTTTTGTTCTTCTCTTTCCCTTCTTTCTTTTCTTTCTCCCTCCCACTTAGCCCCATACATCACCTACCCTCCTGTCATGGATTGAATTGTGTCCCCCAAAAATATGTGTCAGCTTGGCTAGGCCATGATTCCCAGTATTGTGTGATTGTCCACCATTTTGTCATCTGACGTAATTTTCCTGTGTGTTGTAAATCCTATCTCTATGATGTTAATGAGATGGGATTGGTATCATTTATGTTGATCAGGCAGGACTCAATCTACAAGATTAGGTTGTGTCTTAAGCCAATCTTTTTTGAGAGAGACATGTGGGACTTCATACCACCAAGAAAGCAGCATTGGGAGCAGAATGCATCCTTTGGACCCAAGGTTCCTGCATGGAGAAGCTCCTAGACCAAAGAAAGATTGATGACAAGGACCTTACCCCAGAGCTGACAGAGAAAGAAAGACTTCCCCTGGTGCTGGCACCCTGAAGTTGAACTTCTAGCTTACTAGACTGTGAGGGAATAAATTTCTCTTTGTTAAAGCCATCCACTTGTGGTATTTCTTCTATAGCAGGATTAGATAACTAAGACACCTCCCTTCCCACCAGCCCTTGGGCCCCCACCTCATTGCCATTTTTTAAATTTAAATTTTATTTTTCTCTTTCTTCCTTTTCTTTCTCCCTCCTAGCCCTGTATGCCACCTTTCTCTCCTTCCACCTGGACCCTACCACATTGCCATGGCTAGACAGCCACAGATGCACCCACCCACCATCATCCGAGGGCTGCCATACCCACACCCACCGGCTTCTGCCATGCTGTCATTTTTTTTCTTTCTTTTCTTTCCCCCTCCCCTCTAGCCCCATAAGCCACTGGCCCTCCCTTCCCACTGGTCCCTGGGGCCATCCTGCCCCCATTTTTCTGCTCCTGTTGCACCACCGTTTTCTCTCTTTTTTACTTCCTTACTTCTTTTTCTCCCTCACACCTAGCCCCATATACCACCTCCCTCTCTTCATGCCAGCCCTCACTGCAGTGCCACAGATAGAGAGCCACTGGCTCATGATTGTGCCATTGCCCTAATCTGCCCTGCCCCCACCCACTGGCCCACATTGCACTGCCATTTATTTTCTTTTTTTCTTTTTCTTTCTTTCTACCTCCCACCTAGCCCCAAATGCCACCTCTCCCCTTTTCCCACTGGCTCCTAGGTCCACCCTGCCCACACCCACCAGCTACCTTTTCTTCTTTCTCTTTTCTTTTCTTTCTCCTCTCCATTTAGCTGCATACGCCAACTCCCCCTTCCCACCAGCCTCTGCCATGCCACCATGGCCAAAGCATCCCCAGTGCTCAGGCCCACTGCCACACTGGGCCTGCACCACCACTTCCCTCCCACCACTTGACCAGCTGCTGAATGGTGGGAAGTGAGTCTGTACCACTCCCTATCTGACACCCCACCTATCTGGGCAGAGATTGTGAATGATTCCACACTGCCAGACCAAAATCAGGAGTCAGACAGCACCCACCCAGTCTGCCCTCAGCCACCTCACCAAACCAGTATACAGCAAAGCAAGCTTTCCTTCCCACTGCTTCCTTGCCCACCTGGACAAGGTAGCGAGAGCTATCATGTCTACAGACGAGCAAGCAGTAAAGCATTCCTGGCCCGTCCACCCTGACATATCAAAACAAAAAAGCAGGAAAAAACCACTATGCCAGCAGGGCTCCAAGTGAACATACAGTCAGTAAGTAAAGAAAATAAGACCTTGATGTCTCAGAGACAGCAGACAATGCCAAAACATATAAAAAAGCAGAAAAACATGGGTCCTTGAGTGACCAAAATAAAGAATCAGATAATCTTCCAGTAGAAGAAAAGGCAGTGGAACTACCTGATAAGGAATTCAAAAGACTAATATTTAGCACTATCCAAGAGATTAAGAAAGAGATCAAGGAAAACACAGACAAAGCAACAGAAGTGTCCAGGAAAATAATACAAGAACAAAGTATCAAAATAATTGAACAATTAGAAATCATACATAACAGCAATAAGAAATCCAATACAAAAACAACAAAATTTCATAAATGGACAACTCAGTAGAAGATTTTAGGAGCAAATTTGAAACAATAGAAGACAGAATCACCAAGATCAAAGAAAAATTCAGGGATGCCACCATTTTGAGGAAAATTCAAAGAAAGGAATGAAGAAAAATGAAGAAAACCTAAGAATTATGTGGAACAAACTCAATAGCAAAAATTTGTGCGTGATAGGAGTTCCAAAAACGGGGGCAGCAGAATGGAAAACACAGAGAAAATTGTTGAGGATTTGCTGGCAGAAAACTTCCCAAATATCATGAAAGATAAAAAGCTGACCATCCAAGAAGCTCAACGAACCCCATATGGGATACACCCCAAAAGAAAGTCACTAATACATATCATAATCACACTCACCAAAACCAAAGACAGAGAAGAATCCTGAGAGCAGCTCTAGAAAAACAGAAAGTCACTTACAAAGGGGAAACAATAAGACTAATTGTTTACTTGGCAGAAATTATGCAGACAAGAAGGCATGGCATGACATATATAAAACCTTGAAAGAAAAAAAAAAACTGTCAACAAAGACTAACATATCCTGCAAAACTCCCTCTCAAATATGATGGCAAAATTGGGACATTTCCAGAAGAGCAGAAATTAAAGGAATTTGTAGAAACCAAACCAAACTTAAAAGAAATATTAAAGGGAGTCTTTCAGTTAGGCAACCAACAACATCAGACAACAACTGGAGTTTAGGACACAGGACAGCATCAGCCAGATACCAACCTAGGTAAAGAACTTGCAATAAGAAAACAAGCTAAAAGACTTAAAACAGGGAACCAGAGACATCAATCTGCAAATGAAGATGATATCAAAAAATAAAAGGGGGGGAATAAACGATATAGGTATAGAACTTTCAAATGGAAAGGAAGTCAAGGCAATATCAAGTAATAAAAGACCAGTTCAAACTTAGGAAGGTAAGGGTAAATTTCAAGGTAACCACAAAGATAGTTAACAAACCTACACATCAAAATAAAAAAGAAGAAAAACATAAGCACTCAGTAAACACGAAATCTACAAAAACAGGTGGATCCAACATGGTGCTATAGACAGAAGCACCATGCCATCCCTCTGCAACAATGACCCAAAAAACTAAGTAAAACAGATACAAATGTCAATCCTGTAACCCTAAGCATCAAATGAAGGGGTAAAGAACTCAATTAAGCACCAAATGGAAGAAGAGACTTACAGAGAACAGAGAATGAGTCGAGGTCCCCTGCCAGCTAACGTGGCACAGATTCGCTATCTTGGACCACAGACTCAAAGGACCCTGGACAGGGAATACGAGAAGGCAACTTTACAGAGTTCCCAACAGGAGACAGAGCACCTGCTCTGCACTTCACATCCTCTCCTTTCCCTCCTGCCCATCTGCACTGTGCACCAAGCAGCCTGGGTGGCACTGGCATGGACCCCCGGGCCCCACCCCGCAGTGTTCCCCCGTCTCCACCCTGCTGGCACCTGTTCATGCTGCAAATGACCCATACTTGCCCCTTCCCGCCTGACCTGACCTGCTGCACCATAGATGAGCAACCGAACCTGCCCACCCCAGGTGGTGAGAACTGTTGTGCTCACAGACAAGCAAGCAAAAAACACTCCCAGCCCACCCGCCCAGACATGACCAAATAAAACAAAAAAGCAGGATGAAACAAACAAATCTACAATCAATAAAAGAAGAAAATAATTCCTGAGTGTCCCAGACACAGCAGACAATATCAAAACATATTAAAAAAAAAACAGGGCAGGATTGCTCTAGTAAGTGACCAAACTACAACACCAGGTAGGTGACCTTCCGGTAGAAGAAAAGGCACTAGAACTACCTGATAAACCCATTGCCATTGAGTCGATTCTGACTCATAGCAACCCTATAGGACAGAGTAGAACTGCCCCATAGAGTTTCCAAGGAGTGCTTGGTGGATTCGAACTGCCAACCTTTTGGTTAGTACCAGGGTTGGAACTACCTGAGAGGGAATTCAAAAGCCTAATATTCAGGGCTCGTCAGGAGGTTAAGAAAGAGATGAAGGAAAACACAGAGAAAATTAAGGAAAAAATAGATGAAATCATGGAAAATACAGACAAAGCAACAGAAGAATTCAGGAAAATAATACAGGAAAAAAATGTTAAAATAAATAAAGAATTAGAAATCACACAAAAACAGCAATTAGAAATACAAAAAATAAACAACAAGATTTCAGAAACAGATAATACAATTGAAGGTTTTAGGAGCAAATTTGAGACAATGGAAGACAGGATCAGTGAAATTGAAGACAAATCCTGTGAGAAAGGAAGAAAAATCAGAGAAAAGAATGAAGAAAAATGAGGAAAATCTGAGAACTATGTGGGATACAATCAAGAGCAAAAATTTACACATGATAGTTCTAAAAAAACAGGGAGAAAATGGGAAACAGAGAAGATCATTGAAGATTCACTGACAGAAAACTTCCCTAATATCATGAAAGATGAAAAGCTGACCATCCAAGAAGCCCAACAAACCCCACATAGGGTAGACCCCAAAAGAAAGTCACCAAGATATATCATAATCACACTCACCAAAACAAGAGACAAAGAATCCTGAGAGCAGTTCAAGAAAAGCTAAAAGTCATATACAAAGGGGAAACAATAAAAGCAAATTCTTATTACTCAGTAGAAACCATGCAGTCAAGAAGGCAATGGGATGACATATATAAAACTTTGAAAGAAAAAAAATTGCCAACTAAGAATAATATATCCTGCAAAACTCCAGCTCAAATATGATAACCAAATTAGAACATTTCCAGATAAACAGAAATTAAGGGAATATGTAAAAACCAAACCAATCTTACAAGAATTATTAAAGGGAGTCTTTGGTTAATGAACAAAAAACAACAGGCAACAGGGTTCCAAAATACATAAAACAAACTCTAACAGCACTGAAAAGAGAAATCGACAGTTCCACAATAATAGTAACAGAATTCAACACACCACTGTTGGTAAAGGGCAGAATATATAGAAAGAAACTCAACAAAGATACAGAAAATCTAAAAGCCACAATCAGCTAACCTGACCTCACAGACCTATACAGAACACTCCACCCAACAGCAGCAAAATATACATTCTTTTCCAACTCACATGGAACTTTCTCCAGAATAGTCCACTTTTTAGTCAACAAAGCAACCCTCAACAAAATCCTAAACATTGAAATAATATAAAACATCTCTGATCACAAAGTCATTTTAGTAGAAATTAATAACAGGAAAAGTAAGGGAAAAAAAGCAAATACATGGAAACTGAATAACACCTTGCTTAAAAATCACTAGGTAATAGATGGAATAAAAAAATTCCTAGAATCAAATGAGAATGAAAATACATCTTACAAAACCCTTTGGGACACAGCAAAGGCAAAGCTCAAAGGTCAATTTATAGCAATAGAAGCACACATCAAAAAAGAAGAAAGAGACAAAATCAAAATGTTAGCTATACAACTCGAACAAATAGAGAACAGTAAAAGAAGCCCACAGCCCCCAGAAAAAGGAAATAATGCAGATCAGAGCAGAAACAAATGAATAGAGAACAGAAAAACAGTAGAAAGAATCAACAAAATCAAAAATTGGTTCTTCGAAAGGATCAACAAAATCAACAAACCACTGGTGAAAATGATGAAAGAAAAACAGGAAAGGAAGCAAATAACCCAAATAAGAAATGAAAAGGGGGACGTTACAACAGACCCAACTGAAATGAGAAGGATCATAAGAGAGTACTATGAAAAACTGTACTCCAACAAATTTGAAAACCCAGAGGAAATGGATAAATTTCTAGAAACACACTACCTACCTAAACTAACACCAACTGAGGTAGAAAATCTGAACAGATTCATAACAAGAGATTGAAAAGGTTATAAAAAAAAAAAAAAACTTGCAAAAAAAAGTCCTGGCCCAGATGACTTCACTGGAGAATTCTACTAAACATTCAGAGACGAGCTCACACCAGTACTAGTCAAACTATTTCAGAACATATAAAAAGGAGGAGATACTTCTAAATACATTCTATGAAGCCAGCATAACCCTGATACCAAAACTAGGCAAAGACACCACAAAAAAAGAAAATTACAGCCCAATATTTCTCATGAATATAGATGTAAAAATTCTCAACAAAATTCTAGTCAATAGAATTCGGAATCATATCAAAAAAATAAAACACCACGACCAAGTGTGATTTATACAAGGTATGCAAGGATGGTTCAACATTAGAAACTCAGTCAATGTAATCCGCTACATAAATAAAACAAAAGAAAAGAATCACATGATCATCTCAATCGACACAGAAAAGGCACTTGATAAAGTCCAACACCCTTCCCTAATTTTAAAAATCTCAATAAAATAGGTATAGAAGGGAAATTCCTCAACATAATAAAAGGCATCTATACCAAACCAATAACCAACATCATTCTCAATGGAGAGAGGGTGAAAAAATTCTCCCTGAGAAAAGGAACAAGAAAAGGATATCCTTTATCACCACTCCTATTTAACATTGGACTGGAAGTCCTAGTTAGAGCAATAAGACAAGAAAAAGAAATAAAAGGTATCCAAATTGGTAAGGAAGAAGTAAAGCTATTCCTATTTGTGGATGATATGATGCTATACATAGAGAACTCAAAGGACTCCACAAGAAAACTACTGGAACTAATAGATTCAGCAGAATACTTAAGAATAAATCTAACCAAGGACATAATAGGCCTATACAAAGAAAACTACAAAACACTACTGCAAGAAATCAAAAGGAACTTACATAAATGGAAAAACATACCATGCTCATGGATAGGAAGACTCAACATTGTGAAAATGTCAATTCTACCCAAAGCAATCTACAAATGTAATGCAGTCCCGATCCAAATACCAACAGCATTCTTTAACGAGATGGAAAAACTATTCACCAACTTTTTATGGAAAGGAAAGAGGCCCCAGATAAGCAAAACATTACTGAAGAAAAAGAACAAAGTAGGAGGTCTCACAGTATCTGATCTCAGAACCTACTCTACAGCCACAGTAGTCAAAACAGCCTGGTACTGGTACAACAGACACATTGACCAATGGAACAGAATTGAGAACCCAGGTGTAAATCCATCCACCTATGGTTAGCTGATTTTTGACAAAGAACCAATGTTCATTAAATGGGGAAAAGACAGTTTTTTTTACAAATGGTGCTAGCAAAACAGGGCGTCAATCTGTAAAAAATGAAACAGGACCCACGCCTTACATCATATATTAAAAACTAACTCAAAATGGATCAAAGACCTAAATATAAAACCTAAAATGATAAAGATCATGGAAGGAAAAATGAGGACAACACTAGAGGCCCTAATACATGGCATAACGAGAATAGAAACCATCCTGAGTAACAATGCATAAACACCAGAAGATAACTGGGAGCTTCTAAAAATTAAAGTTATGCTCATCAAGGAGCCCTGGTGGCACAGTGGTTAAGAGCTTGGCTGCTAACCAAAAGGTCGGCAGTTCGAATCCACCAGCTGCTCCTTGGAAAACCTATGGGGCGTTCAATTCTGTCCTATAGGGTTGCTATGAGTCAGAATTGACGTGACAGCAACAGGTTTGATTTTTCAGGTTTTATGCTCATCAGAAGGCTTCACCAAAAGAGAACAGGGAAAAATTTTTGGCTACGATATATCCGAAAAGGGTCTATTCTCTAAAATCTATAGAATACTTCAACTCCTCAACAACAAAAAGACAAATAATCCAATTTAAAAATGAGCAAAGGATTTGAACAGACACTTCACCAAAGAAGACATTAAGAGGCTAACAGACACATGAGGAAATGCTCACAGTCATTAGCCATGAGAAAAATGCAAATCAAAACTACGATGAGACACCATCTTACCGCGACGTTACTGGCACTAATCAAAATCAGAAAATAACAAATGTTGGAGAGGTTGTGGAGAGAATGGAACACTTATACACTGTTGGTGGGAATGCAAAATGGTACAACCACTTTGGAAAATAATATGGTGCTTCCTTAAAAAGCTAGAAATAGAAATACGCTGCAATCTAGCAATTCCACACCTAGGAATATATCCTAGAGAAATAAGAGCTGACACACGAATAGACATATGCACACCCATGTTCATTGCAGCACTATTCACAATAGCAAAAAGACAGAAACAATCTAAGTGTCAATCAACACATGGATAGATAAACAAATTATGGTACATACACACAATGGAATACTACTAAAGGATAAAGAACAATGATGAATCCACGAAACATCTCACAACATGGATGAATCTGGAGGGTATTATGCTGAGTGAAATAAGTCAATCACAGAAGGACAAATATTATATGAGACCACTATTATAAAAATCCAAGAAAAAGTTTACACACAGAAAAAAACAATCTTCAATGGTTATGAGAGAGGGGAGGGATGGGGAAGAGAAATCACTAACTAGATAGCAGACAAGTGTTGACATTGGTGAAGGGAAAGACAACACACAATATAGGGGAAGTCAGCACGACTTGACCAAGGAAAAGTCATAGAAGCTTCCTAGACACATTCAAACACCTCGAGGTACCAAGTTGCTGGGGCTGATGGCTGGGGACCATGGTCTTGGGGGGACATCTAGGTCAATTGGCATAACCTAGTTAATTAAATACAATGTTCTACAATCTGACTGTGGTGAGTAGTGCCTGGGGTCTTAAAAGCTTGCAAGCGGCCATCTAAGATACATCTATTGGTCCCATTACGTTTGGAGCAAAAAAGAATGAAGAAAGCTAAAGATGCAAGGAAAATATTAGTCCAAAGGACTAAGGGACCACACAACCCACAGCCTCCACCAGCCTGAGCCCAGAAGCACTAGATAGTAGCGGGTTACCACCACTGACCGCTCTTACAGGGATCACAGTAGAGGGTCCTGGACAGAGCTTGAAAAAAATCTAGAACAAAATTCAAATTCACAAAAAAGGACCAAACTTACTGGTCTGACAGAGACTGGAGGAACCCCAGAGACATGACCCCCAGACACCCTGCTAACTCAGAACTGAAGCCACTCTTGAAGTCCACCTTTCAGCCAAAGATTAGGCAGGCCTATAAAACAATAACACATGTGAGAAGAGTGCTTCTTAGTTCAATCAAGTATACGAGACCAAATGAGCATCAACTGCCCAAAAGCAAAGACTAGAAGGCTGGGAGGAAAGAGAAAACTGGATGAATGGACATGGGGAAGCTGGGGTATAAAGGGAAAGCGAGAAAATGCTAACACATTGTGGGGATTGAAACTAACATCACCGAACAATTTGTGTATAAATTTTTGAATGAGAAACTAATTTGCACTGTAAACTTTCACCTAAAGCATGATAAAATTAAAAAAAAAAATTAACTACTTCATCAGCACTATACAACTATACAGTGCATAAACAACTCATAGGCATGTCGTGCTTTGTCTCAGATAAAGAGATACTCCTCTTGCCCAAGTCTTTTTCCTCTCTAGTTCCTAGTTTCATGCAATCTTGTTCTTATTTCCTGAGTTGTCCCTTCTCTCCTTTTTACAATTCCTCCGTTAAATAGATTTTATTCTTCATCCTATAACCATGCTCAAATCACTCTTGCTTAAAAAGAAATAGAAGAAGACAAGCATCAATGTTGCAAATTCACTTTTCCTCATTCTTACCTATATCCTTTCCATTTTTGTCAGGATTCTCTCAAAGAGAATGGTTTCACGATTCCTCGTGTTCCATTCTCTTCTCAATCTACTGCAATCTGATTTTCACCTCTTCTTTGACTAATCTAAAACATCTTAACTATTAAGGTGAACATACTGATGCTTTCTTTGTAGTCAACATCCTACTTAAACTTTCTGTACTATTAGATTCTACTGGTCCTTATCTTTAAAGCTCACTTGTCCCTCAGCTAAGGAGCTATTTTCTCTTCAAATTCTTTCTTCTTTAGTACTCTGTCTTCTATGTTTCTATCACCGACTTCTCTTTCCCTTCTCACTGCCTAAATGTTTGTAATCCCTGGTTTACTGTTCTAGGCCTTCATTATACCTCAGAGTCCACACTCTTCCTGTGGTTTTGCTCTGTCATGGATTGAATTGTGTCCCCTAAAAACATCTGTCAACTTGGCTGGGTCATGATTCCCAGTACTGTAGGACTGTGTACCATTTTGTAAATCTGATGTGATTTCTTTACATGTTGTAAACTCTACCACTATGGAGAGGTTATACTGATGAGATTTACAAGATTAGTGTCTTAATCCAATCTCTTTTGAGATATAAAAGAGAGAAGTGAACAGAGACACATGGGAACCTCATACCACCAAGAAAGCAGCACCGGGAGCAGAGCATGTCCTTTGGACCTGAGGTTCCTGTGCTGAGATGCTCCCAGACCAAGGGAAGACTGATGCATCACAAGTACCTTTCTCCAGAGCCTGCAGAGAAAGAAAGCCTTCTCCTGGAGCTGATGCCCTGAATTTGGCCCTGTAGCCTACTGGACTGTGAGAGAATAAACTTCTCTTTGTAAAGCCATCCACTTGTGGTATTTCTGTTAGAGCAGCACTAGATGACTAAGACATACTCTTACCCTTGATCTGACCCATCACCTATAACATATTGACTTTTCAATGGTCTCCTCTGGCTCGCAGCTCACTCCTATAGGCCAGAACTGTATCTTCTAACTTCCATTAAGATGAACACAGACATTTCAGTGAAATCATTCTCTTTCTCCCATATTGGAGCCCTGGAGTCACAGTGGTTAAGAGCTCGGCTGCTAACCAAGAGGTTGGCAGTTTGAATCCACCAGTTGCTCCTTGGAAACCTTATGGGGCAGTTCTGCTCTGCCCTATAGTGCTGCAATGAGTTGAAATTGATTCAAAGGCAAAGAGTTTGGTAGTTTGGTTTCCCATAATTGTTCCCTTTTATTTATTGCTTGTTTTGGTTAATTGCCCCTATATTTACTCTACCTGAAAATTTCTTAACTCATCCCTTTTCCCTCCTCACTCACAACCAAAAGGTACAAATCCTAATTCCACAACTAGCTCTCTCTTCTCCATCCCATGACAACAACCTTGTTTGGACACTTATCTTCCGAATTCTTTTTTCCTAGCTGTTTCCTCTGTAGCCAGTCTAAATCTTTTAAATTCATTCTGCACATTTTGACTTTTTTTCCTAAAATACAAAGTTCACCATATTTCTTCTGAAAAACCTATTATCCATAGAATAATGTCCAAATTCCTTCCTATGGAATTACAAACACTACCCAGCCATGCTTTCCAGTCCTCTCATTCTCCCATTCTTCTACACGCCAGCTATACTACATTCATGGCAGTTTCTCAAATGTAACGTACTTTCACAACTCTATACATTTGGGATATGAGAATGCAGGCACCCTTTTTCACTTAGAATACATTTATCTCTCTTCAACCCACCTTCCTTGCCTGCCATCTGTCCTAATCCTCCTCAATTTTTGTGACACAGCTCCAAAAAATATCTGTGAGGCTTTCCCTTACCTCTGGAGGCACATTTAGTCACTCCTTTGGCCATTTCCTCCATTTTGCAACATGATTGGTTATAACTCTTTTGTTACCCATACCTTGTGACTTCGTTTTTGGTGCGTTCCTTCCCCCCAGCTATACAATCAGCTCCCACAACAAACTGGACTTTGTCTCATGCTTCTTTATTTTCCCAGAATCTAGCAACATGAGATAAACAAGCATTCCACAGATATTTGTGAATTATTGAATGGATTGTGAATTGGAAGGAGAATTACAAAGGTAAATATCAAGATTTTCCCAACGCATTTAATAATAAAAATAAATAATACATCTCATAATGATCGTTTACAAAATGAGAACTACATAAGGGAGTAAAAGCACACTTCCGTTTAGACTAATCTTTAGTAAGAACTGATCTTATGGCATAATCAAAGCAAATGATAGTGAATTCAAAAATACAACTAGATTAAAGCAATTTGAAGAAGATTAAAGTAAATATATTAAAGAAGAGAAAATTAAATAAGTAGATAGAGGACTATTATAAAAACTGTCCTAATCAGTAGTTGATTTTGATTAAGCTAAAGCAAAAAGACCTAGGCTTGAAGAACATTTTTGGGGATTAAAGGTTATTTGTAGAGAAAATTTTCAGTGTTTAACAGTTGTTAAACATTGGATAAGTTGTTCAGAAAGTTGTAGAATTTCTTTGGAAGATAGTCAAGATTTTATTCAAGAAGCCTGAAATTAAAGAATCCTTTAATAGAAAATATATTTTTGATTCTATAACTATAAAACACAGGAAAAAGTCTGCTAATGAACTGTATGATGCCAATGGATCATATTGTGCATCATTATAAAAATACACTTTTTAAAAATTGACTAAGTATCGATTTAACTCCAAGAATGTATATATCATCTCTCTTCTGGGAGTAAGTTCAAAATAGAAATGACTGATTTTTTAAATATTTAAATAGAATTATTTAAAAGTTACTGCTTTTGGACAATAAAACACAAAAGCCTCTTTGTGGAGCAATGTGAGGTCATTAAAAATTGATCCTAGGTCTTGTCCACTTCTGATTTTTATTATTCTTTCATTCCCATAGTTACTATTTCCAAATAATAACTGACAGGGTATCTCTCTATAGTCTTTTTATTTTTTTCTCTGACTTAGATTAAACCTTTGAGATTAAGGTTCCCATTTTTCTTTATGGGATATTTGGGGTACATAGTCTTTTAATGTACATTAAGAAAATAACAAAGGCCAGGTGCTCGTTTGCCTGATGGTATTTTCAGTGATGAAGACTGGACCTTTACGTAGGCAACAAATCATTGGAACACTCATAAGCATGCTATCATTACTAGCTCTGTGTGTGTGTGTGTGTGTGTGTGTTTTAAAGACAAGGTCAGATTTTATGAAATGGGTTATTAGCTACCATTTTTTATTTTGGATTAATTGCTATTCCAGAATATAGACTCAGAACTGTCCTCATCATTTTGAAACATGAAACACAAAATCTATTTAGGGGAATTAAGTTTTATCAGCTAACTGGTTTTGATTCTGGAAAATTGTTCATGGAGGAGGATAAAACTCACTTATAAATTCTCATTTGGGCAAAATGATTTAGGAAAGAGTGTTGAATGGATACCTGATCTTATTAATGTCTAAAATATGGCCCCTGTCAACATGGAAGAGAATGCTTTGATAGTAAGATGTGGGTTTTATGTATATGAATATAAATGATGTTAATAATAACTGAAATTCTTTCTACAGTGAAATTTCTCAGTATGTGACATGATCTCAAATCAAACCAGATTTCCAGAAAAGTAAAACTTTGTTAGTGATTTTGAGTACTATAATTTTGTGTGTGTGTGTATTTGGTTATTGTTTTTTTTGAGGAGAAAATATTCTCACCTTTCCAAGAAACAAACACTATGTTTATTTCTGAATCAAAAGTCTTGCTATAACAAATATAGTAACTTCTATTTAGTGTACTTTTGCTGTGTGAAGGTACTGTTTTACATTTTTATTATAGAAGATCTAATACTGCAAGGCTTGGACATATTTTGATGGCTGAGTTGTCACCTTCGAGTCCCTCCTTAGACTGTCCCTCCCCCTCAGCTGTCTGTATGATCCTGCCTCCTGAAGGTGACCAGTCACATTCTTGGAATGCTAGACCTTCCATCAGGGCTACCAAGAGTGCGTATAGGCTTTTGATACCTCCTACCACTTCCAGATTCGGGTGAAAGACCACTTCTCGGGTGTGGGATGTGACTTTCTGAGTGGCTACTCAAAGATGCGCCTAAGGTCCATATGATGTGGACAAGTTAATGCTGTGACTGGTGAACTTTAACCAAAGGGAAGCAGGAGATGGGAACCAATATGGCAGGTAAATTCCCTCTTCCCCTCATCCCTCCTATGGACTGCTTCAAGATTTTTCCAGACAGTTGGTGTGCAGCGTCTTGCCAGTTTGAGTGGTTCACCTGCACAGCGATCTGTTCTGCCTTTTAGAGGCTCGTTTTGGAGTGGTAGCCACCATGGCAACACATCACCTTCCCATCATTTCCTGCCTCACTTCCTTTCTGCTTTGCTCTCTCTGTCCTGGATGTATACCTCCCATATAAAGCATGAACACTTAATTCAGGCTTTGTTTTCTAAGAAATCAGGGTGAGACCATTGGTATTACTATCTCTTGGCAGAGATGGCTAGCTCTCCACCAAAATGTGGGCTACCTCTTCGAGAATCTAGTGTTGTCCCTGGGAAGCATGCCACTACTCAGAGACTCCATTTTTTTTGCCCACCCCCTTGGCATCAACATGTGGCCACATTGCCCATTCTTGCCACTGGAATGTGAGCAAAAATGATGTGAGAAACTTCCAGGCTTAAGGTTTTAAATAACCTACAGATCTTTCCCATGTTCTCTTTCCCCTTCCCTTGTCTGCTGCTAGCGGGTGGCAGAGTCAAAGGATGGGAGAATCATTGTGTAGCAGAAAGCTGACCAGGAATATTTGTTTGGAACTGTAGTAGCAGTGAGAAAGGAAGTTCAACAGAAATTTTGTTTTTATTTGGACAGTTGGTAGTGCTCCCCTACCTGATGAACCTCCCTATTACTATTAAGATGATTAAGACAGAGAGATTTTAAGTATACCGACAGACGTCAGATGCCTATTAAGTGACAATCTGGGGATTTCATTCGAATTCTGTCTGATTCCAAAGTCTGTTCTCTTAACCACTATAGTCTATTGCTTCGTGTAATAACAAAAACAACAATAAAAAATATAATTAGGGTTAATTATATGTCGGCTATATGTCAGGCACTTTACATCAATTATCTCACATACTTTCACAAGAACTCTGTGAGGTATGTACTCTTGTTAACCTCACATTGCAGTTGAGATAACCAAAATGTGAACCTCAGAATCCTAACCCAGGCGGTCTGACTGGAAAGCCCATATTTTGACCTACTATATTGCTTCCCGTAGCATTTCAATTTAGTAGTACATTTTAAAGAAAAGGTATATGTGTATATATATATATATATATATATATATATATATATTTTTTCTAAATTAAAAAGTGTACCATGAAGTAATAGCCACTTTATCTTAGATAAAATGCAAGCTTTAAATCTGATGCACTACATTGACCAAAATGATAAACCACAGAGTCAAGCTTCTTAATTAAAATGGGTTTCTTCTGAGAGAGCCTAAGATGAGGTTTATTGAGGGACAGTAAGCTATTATCCATTTATAAAACATCGTATCAATTTCATAGATTTTTGTGGTTATTAAAAATTATGTAAGATACAGAATTTATTGTGGTTAATGGCCAAATCTTGAGAAAATTATAACCAGAGAACACGGCTTCATTTATATTAATATCGATCACTTGATTTCATTTTTTTCATTACTAAGTTTATGTTAATAAAACACTGGAATTCAATTTCCTTTTTCTTTTTTCCTTCTCTTTCTTTCCATCTCCACCCTTCATCCTCCAGATTCTGGACTGTTATTTTTTCTAATTATTAAACGCATGATGAGGACGTATGATGGTATAATCTATGGCTATGCTGAACACTGCACCAGTGATAACCATGCTGACTCTGCAAGGGCACTATCATTACGAGAATTAAAATATTAAACAGAGATTTAAAACTCCTTCATTAGGCTAAGGCTGGTAGATCTATGTTTACCGCTTCGTTTTCTATGCTCTTTTTTGAGCCGGGGTCTGAATAAGGGCTTTACACTTTTCAAAGATAAAGTCATTCCATATTCATTTTGCACAGAATACTCAATAATTCATGAATAGCTTTCTGATTGAAAACTATTTTCATCTTTTTTGCTAAATCACATCATTTTACTCCCATAAATAAGTCTGTTTTGTTATTAAAGGCATACTACAGTGAATGAACATTGGATGTATTCCATTATTTAATTAATGCTTGAGTTCATTATTCTCATTGGTAGTAAATAATATTTAAAAAGGTAAACAAATTATTCAAATTATTTTAATGAGGCTTTTATATTTAAACTCTTCCTTTTTTTTGCTTTGAAGGTTATGGCTGGATGACTACTTTGACAAAGCTAATAGTGTATTAAATGCCCTGGAAAAGTTTTCTGTCATTAGAAGTGAAATTTGCCAGTTGTTGTCTTTGATTAAAGTATTAGGACTCACAAGGTGAAAGACGAACATCGAACATATATTCCAGGATCACATGAAAACACTTCCAGATTTACTACTGGTGCTCAGGGATGTGCTGATACAGCCATGGTCTTGGGATAACACGTTTTTAGCTCTTAGATGAATTGCCCTGCTTGCTTTCTTTGTAGCAGGACTTTTTTAGAAATGACCATACTGTTAAAAGATCAAAGACATATAAGAAAGTTGAATATTCTGTGAGTAAGAAGATGTCATGGGATTTACTAAATGCATTGAGTCATATCGATGGCAAACTTAGCCATTTTGCTGTTTTCTCTATCAGTGAGACTACAGGCTCTGTTACTTTCATCTATTTGCATAGATTTTTAGAATATGCCTCAAGATAATTTAACAAGTCCCATATCTCCTCCATTTAAAAATAGAAAAATATATATATGTGTCTTATTTCCCCAAACATGTCTCTGAAAACGCTTAGTCTTTCTTAATTTGAGAGCTTTAATATTGATTACAAAGAACTCCACATCGTATACATAATGAAACTATTTCTTGTCATAATCCTGTCCATCATCTTCCATGAAGTGGTTCCACACTGACTATAACTAAATCAGACTCCTTGCTGTTCCACAATGCTGTTCCTCAACTTATTCTGAGGCAATCTCTCACTGGTAGTGACTGTGTATCTTGTAGAAGAAACACAAAATATTCTGGACTAGAGCACGCTCATCCTAGCTTTCAGGGAACTTCCATTAAGTTTTCAAGGACAATGACTAGCACATAGCACATGGAGTGTGGGGAGAGATCAATACTTATTTGTAGAATGAAAAAACAAGTTAAAAAATTAATGTCTTTTATTTCATCATTGCTTATTCTCTTATTTCTACATAAAATATTATTTTTCCCGTTTCTGCATCAAAATTCTATTCATCCTTCAAAATCATGCTCAGATGTCACTTCCTCCATGAATATATTTAGAATCCTTTCCAGCTGGAGGCAATCTCTCCCCCATCTATGTTACCATAATACTAACCCATGCCTCTGTTCATTCCATTTTAGGGCAACTCTACATGTCCATTTTATACTACAACTACTTGATTTATGGGCATGCTTTCTATTTGTTTCTAGATCCTTCAAGGTTCTGAGTCTGATTCTTTTTTTTTTTTATGTTTCATAACACCTAGCATAGTGGCTTAAACATAAAGGATACTCAGTGGTATTTGCAGAATGAACAATTGAGAGATATGTAGGCTGAGCATTAATCAGAGCAACATTTTCTCTGGTAAAGGAGTGCCTGGAGCTAGATCTATGGTTCCCCAGAATATTTTCTTTTTTTTTTTTAAATCAGTTTAGTCATGTTTTATTGTAATGTATCTATATATGAAGCTGTCAGCTTTACTAGAGTATAAGCACTTTGAGGGCAGGGATCATGTATTATTTACCTGGAAATCTCTAGGGCATATATATGTACACACACACACACATACACACACACACATACATATATATAAATATATATATATATATATAATACTTAACACCTGGAATTAACTAATAATTCTTTATAAAATAAATAGATGAGCAGATACTCTAAAATACAGAGCTTCCTCCCCATAAGGCAATCCATCAATGGGTTTTTTTCAACCAGGGTTGCAGATTTGCCATTTCATTGCTATAGTGGGATGTCTACCCCATGCTATCAAGCAGAAGCTCGAAACTCACAAAGCACAGCAGGTACCTAGGAGGCAAGTTGCAACTGAAATGCTGGAACCAATTGAAATCCTCCACCATTACTAAAATAGGTAGGGGTACCTGAAAAATGCAAGAGATGTGAATCATCACTTCCGAGGACACCTCTTGCTTCTTTTGTTAGTTGACATTGAGTTGGCTCCAACTCACGGCCGTCTTATGTATAACAGAATGAAACGTTACCTGTTCCTGCACCGTCTTTATGACCATTGTTATGTTTGAGTCCGTTTTTGTGTCTATTGTGTAGCGCCTTCCAACCTAGTGGGCTCATCTTCCAGCACTATATTGGACAATTTTCTATTGTGATTTACAGAATCCAGAGAAAACTGGCTAATTTTCAAAAGTAGATCAGCAGGCCTTTCTTCTTAGTCTGTCTTAGTCTGGAAGCTCCACTAAAACTTGTCCACCATGGGTAATCTTGCTGGTATTTGAAATATTGGTAGTATAGCTTCCACTGCCTTAGCAACATGCAAGCCACCATAGTACGACAAACTGACAGATGGGTGGTGGCGTGCTTTCTAGGACTTCAGATTGTTTTTAAGGCAAAGGTGTTGCTTCTAGACTAAATGAATGAAGAGATGAAGCCATAATCCTAGAAGAATCAGTTTCCTCCCTTGCTTTTGCCCTACCATAGTCCTGGCCCTTCGAAGAAACATAACTCCAGGGACATAGTGCTGTTTAGCATATGTTTGTTAATAGAAGAGCTATGAGTGATTATTCTAGGGAAAAGATGCCTAGAGACTACTAATACACGTTGCTAAATATTTGCCCTGGTAGCAAATTTCAGCCCATGGCACTCTTCTCAATCCTTTTCTGTTATCCTACATTCTAACTAAAATGAAAAACTATTTCTCCTTTTAGTACTCAGACCCTGCCCACTCTCAGTTTTCTGCCATTTGTTCATATTTTTCACTCCACTGGAATGCCCAGCCCACAAATTCTCCATATGTTGAAATTATAACCATCCTTCAAGGCCCAATTCAAATCTTTCACAGATGTGCACTCTCCTTCCTCTAAATCTCCAAAAAACTCTTCTAGGTTTCTTGTTTCATCTCACCCTATATTTTGGCAGATCTGTTTTAAGGCAGAGACTATATCTTGATTATATCTCTATGCCTTATATGCAGCCCTAATGAGCAAGCTGTTCATTGTCGGATTTCAGTACATATTCTTATGAAGTCTTTTCCCACCAAGGCTTATATAAATAGCACAAACTTGATTAACCAAATGTATATTTGAATTAAAGTGAGGTAGATTGTAATAAGAAGTTATGTTATTTGGATCAACTCTCCCACTAAAAACAATGAAAAACGCTGAATGAAGCATATCTTTTAAAAATTGCCTAAAACAAATCAAAAAGCTGGAAGATACTGGGGACCTCTAGGGCATTTTTTTGGCGGGGAGGGAATCTGAACCCAGAGGGGTTACCTGAATATCAAAGAAAGAAAATTGCACCTTTTTTTTTTCCTTTGGACATTTGTTTATACTACACATTTGAGCTTTGATCAATCAATCTAATAGAATACTGGAAAGATGACATGCCTAAAGTCTTATAAAAGGAAAGGGAGAACCAATATTAAGCTTGTTCCCTTTCTCTAAACCCAAGGGACTATAAAGAAGACTGCCTTGGTATGATGAACAATGTAAGTGAAAAATAAAGGAAGGGGGAAGAAAATCTTGTACCTGAGAAGTTATAGCACAGCTGTAACCCTCCTACAGATTTACACCCAATGCAAGTAGAACCTGAAAATTTTAAACAGTTAATTTATTTTGAAGTAATTCCTCACTGGGACTTTTTAGATCCCATGAGAAAGCTGCAAACTACAATGAGTAGGACACATGTATCTTACAACTCAGAGAACCCCTCATAATAATATTTCAAAAACAATGATTAACACACAGTCAAAAATAATCAGACACTCAAGGAAACAAAGCAACATGAGTAAGACCCAGCAGAAATAGATACACACGGATTTCAGATTTTAGAATCACAAGACAGATTTAAAAACCTGAAGCCTTTTGAAGCTTTCTAGGTTTCAAAAAATAGATGAAAGACTTGAAAATATCTGCAGAAAAAAATTAACTATAACAAATGTAATAGTAAATAAATTAAAAAACAACCGTCTAGAAATAAAAATTATAATAATTGAAATTAAGGAAGCTTAACATTTATCACAATAGAACAAACAAACCAAAACCCTGTTGTTGTTGAGTTGATTCCAACTCATGGCAACCCCATGAGTTACAGAGCATAATGGCTCCATAGAGTTTTCTTGGCTGTAATCTTTAAGAAAGCAGATTGCCAGGTCTTTATTCCAGAGTGCCACTGGGTAGGTTCAAACCATCAATCTTAAGTTAGTAGTTGAGGCGATTAAATTAAATATTTGGAAGATAAGTTATTTGGAGTGTAGCTCAGAAAGATTAAAAAAATAAAGAAAAGAAAAAAATTGAAGAATGTAAAAAATTTGGATGGTAAAGTAAGAAAATTTAACATAAGTTTTATTGGCGACTCAGAGGAAAACATGAGAAGATGTAAAGGGAGCTACATAAGAAATAATAACCATAAATTTCTTGAAATATACTAATGATAGTAACCAATAATTTTAAGAAACCCAGCAATCCCAGAAGAAAAAAATAAAAAGAAATTGACATCTAGATACATCTTGGTGAAACTTTGGAAAACCAAAGGTAATGAGAAAAATATTAAAAGTAGCCAGAGAACAGCAGTTAGACCAACAGATGAATTTTGGATACCATAATGGATGACAGAAAACAGTAGAATATCTTTGATGTACTGAAAGAAATAACTGCCAAGTCAAAATTCTATACCCAGAGAATATATATTTCTAAGATGATAAAGAAATAGAGACATTTTCAAACAAGCAAATAACGAGACAGATTGTCACCCCAAGACCCTTACTATCAGAATTTCTCAGCATATACTTCGAGTAGAAGGAAAAGTGGTGCTTGATGGAAGGTCTGAGATGCAGGAAGAAATAAATAGCAAAAAACATGGCAAATATTGGGAAAACGTAAGCCAAATTTGACTCTTTAAAAAAGTATAAATAATCTCTAGTGGTATTAAAAAAAGAAAAGAAAGAATTAAAATGCCAGCCAGAAATAGCAGACACATTGAGAAATGGGATAAATGGGTTAAAAATATTCTAAGGTAATATTTTGGAATACGGTAACGGATTTGATTAGTCTTTTATAACTGACGTATAGATGTTGTAATCCTAGGCTAACCACTAATAGAAGAGAAATGAAGTGTATTGCTTCCAAACCAGTAGTGGAAAAAATGATGCAATGATTAAAAAATATGAAAGGAAAGGTAAAGATAGGCCATACTTAGTGAAAGAAACAAGAAAGAAAAGAAGACAAACTCTGACTCCATTCATATAAATTATAAAACAGACAAACTGAACTACATATTTTTAGGGACTGTAAATGTAAGTGGGAAAATAATAATGAAAGGTGATAAAATAATGACCAAAATGCAGTTTAGTGGTTAACTTTGGGACAATGGGAGAGGCTGTGATGACAAAGGGACCAATATTCAATTATATGTAGTTGATTAATAACTGTTAAGCTATGTTTTATATATTCATACATTTTTGCTAAAAAAATTCTACATTATTTTACAATCAAATACTAAAAAATTTAAAATGTGCTATAAATCAGAAAATATAAACTATGAATATATGAACACTATCCTTTCCTTCATAATCCAAGAAATTTGGATCTAGAGCCACCAGTGGTTTTCAAATGCTCATCCTCACAGTAGGGTTGTCCAGTATGCGGCCAAGCTTTCTTAACCTGAAGTGAAGTGAGCAATATAGAGAAAATGTATGCAGATGTATAAAGGGGACAGTTTCTTTTCTTGGTAAAGACTATCTTTGGTTCTGAGATTTTATCCTTCTTACAATTGGGAAGTGTCATGCATTGAATTGTGTCCTCCAAAAATATGTGTATCAATTTGGCTAGGCCATGATTCCCAGTATTGTGTGATTGTCCACCATTTTGTCATCTGATGTGATTTTCCTATATGTTGTAAATCTTACCTCTGTGATGTTAATGAGGCAGGATTAGTGGAAGTTATGTTAATGAGGCAAGATTCAATCTACAAGATTAGATTGTGTTTTAAGACAAGCTCTTTTGAGATATAAAAGAGAGAAGCCAGCAGAGAGCCATGAGGACCTCATACCACCAAGAAAGCTTTGCCAGGAGAATAGCGCATCCTAGGGACCTGGGGTCCCTGTGCTGAGAAGCTCCTGGACCAGGGAAGACTGATGACAAAGACCATCCTCTAGAACTGACAGAGAGAGAAAGCCTTCCCCTAGAGCTAGCACCCTGAATTCAGACTTCTAACCTCCTAGATTGTGAGAGAATAAATTTCTCTATGTTAAAACCATCCACTTGTGGAATTTCTGTTACAGTAGCAC
This sequence comes from Trichechus manatus latirostris, assembly GCF_000243295.1. Classification (NCBI taxonomy): domain Eukaryota; kingdom Metazoa; phylum Chordata; class Mammalia; order Sirenia; family Trichechidae; genus Trichechus; species Trichechus manatus. The sequence continues at coordinate 18,611,658 of NW_004443969.1, read as the reverse complement.
TAGATAACTAAGACAGGGTGATAGTGACAGTAGATGGTTGGTTACTTTTTAATATCCTTTTTAAAAAAGAAAAACAGGATGTTGGCAATTCTATGAGAGTCCTCCTTTTCCTTCAATAGGTTACTGAGGTCCCAAAGGCTATGAACCTCTAATGCACACAAGTAAAATGATTCTGTGTCTATCTTCAGGGTGTTTGCTTTTGATAAAAATACATCTTGAATATGAACTGAAGGAACAACAGTGAGAAAGAAAGGTAGCCAAACATGGAATAAACGCTGAGTTAAATGTGAAAAAGGTAAGAATATGAGCCAGTGGAGGAAGATGAGGTTTCCAGGAAAATAGACATGGATATTAAGAGGTTACACTTACAGCCCCAAATAGATGGATAGCTTCAGTTTCTGTATTCAGTGCACATTTTATACCACTTATAGATACACATTTCATTTTTTTAGAGGCGTGCATGGTAGTGTTCCTTGAATTAATATTTTTTCTTTTCTACAAATCTCTGAATAAATTTAAGTGCAAAACTAATATAACACTGTATCACCATTATACTATATGATGTAGTATGGAATCTATATTCTACATATTTTAAAGAAGTCTATTACAATGGGGCATAGTAATTATTTTATGACTATTAAGTATTTTTTGTTTTTATTAACTAATTTCATTTCTTGGAGCCCCAGTGGTACGGTGATTAAGAGCTTGGCTGCTAACCAGAAGACTGGCAGTTTGAATCTACCAGCTGCTCCTTGGAAACCCAGTGGAGCAGCTCTACTCTGTCCTATAGGGTCACTATAGGGTTACTATGAGTCGCAATGGGTAATTTCATTTCTTATTAAATCTGTTGGCTGAGATCACTATCCCCATCCTGCAGATGAGGAATCTAGAGCTAAAAGTCAAGCAAATTTGTCATCTAGTAAACGGCAAAACTGGAATTAAGTCTCCTGTGGTCGGACTTCAAAGCCCTCTTCTTAGCTACTTTGTCTAAAGCATTAACATTCAAAGATCATCTGTGTAAAGATTAAAATGCCATTTACTCTTTTAAACCACATTCTGCACTCAGGCAGTTTCTACTGATCCCTTGGAGGAAAGGACGGATATTTTCCCAGAAGCACAATGAACAACACCAGGGCATGTGTGAGTGGGCGCAAGGGAAACTCAGAAACTTGAGCATAAATCTCTTTCAAAACAAAACCACAGCATCTTTAATCAAGGCCTGGCAATCATCATATCATTTCTCCAAGACTGGAATTGGTAAATGTGGGCTATCCCACTAGGCCTTTAATACTTGGTTAGAAATGAATCCAAGAAGTTGACTAGCAAGACAATTCATGCAGTACAAACACGAATCTGTAATTCTCTTCACATTACCACAAAACACAGTTAGTTCCTGCCTGCCTGAATCCACTTTGAAGACAATGAGCGCCTGGGAGAAACCATAAGACCATTGAAAACAAGGCCAGAAGTAATAAATAGGGACTGCCAATAAATGTTCACCAGTTTCTTCCAAAAGTAAAATCTATTGTCAGTTTTCAACAGTTCCTAAGGTTGAACAGGATGCATGCAGTGAGCGAGCGAGCTTACTTGCAAAGTTTACCTACAAGCTAGATGGAACTTTCTCTCACCTGGATGAAATTAAGCAGCTGATAATTACATCTCTTAGTACCAGGAGATTAAAATAATAATAATAAAAAAACCCAAAATGCTTTCATTTGGAATCTAATCTCTCCCATTATACAGCACATTATCATAAACTCTGCTCCAATGGAATTCTCACTCAGCAGGACGAAGATCATCTTCTCAGCAGCAAAACTCAGCAACGCAAGCGACTTTCCTCCATTTCTTGGCTTCTGCCTTAGAACTCATGCAAAGGGAAGACAAAGGGGCCTGCCAGTGATGGGAGTTGTTTTGTGCCTTGGCCTTAGGGGTACTTTCTGTTTCTTAAAAAGATTATCTCAACCTAACTGTAGCCAAAAAATAAAAACAAAATCTTAAAACAAATTTCTGAGGCAGTTTAAATTAAAAATACAAAGGACGGAGATATAGTTTTAATTTATTCATAATTAGTTTACAGATTGGACCACACCAAGACTCCAAAATCAGCAAGCCACTTTGGGATAAGGGCTATTGCAATTATCAGGAGTAAGCCAAATGCTACCTTTTGTTCTTACTAAAAGCTTCTTTGAAAAAAACATCTCCTAGCAAATGATTTTCTACTTCCTATTTAAAGAGGATTACATAGCAAACACAACTAGTGGCTGGAGAGCAAAGAACTTTCTATCGTTTTATTACCTGCCAAATATATATTAGTTCATTGTGCTTAACTCCTGCCAGGAACCCCTTTTCCTGCCACCCATCAAGCTGATGGAGTATGGCAGGTCTATTCCTGCCCCGAGCCCTTGCTAATCAGGAGGCTGTCCGACATGCTCCCTGTCCACTGTCTCCTACATAGTGTGGCAGCTCTGGCACTTGGGCAGCAAGGCTTTGAACTTGAATCACCCCAGTAACTAGCTCTGAATTGCTCCTACTCCCACTGTCAAATCTCTAGGCATATGTAAGGCCCTCCTCCAGGTACAATGAAGAAATCCTACAAATTTCACTTTGAAATAACTACAGGATACAGAAATTGCATTAGCTGCATTAGATGGAGTCATGAGAAATATTCGAAAAGGTTAGATGAATACAGTGACTGTCACAGTTAGACTAAGATAAAAAATCACTTGGTTAACTTAGAGTGTTTCCACATTGGTAACACCCTATATTAAGGTGCCATTTATAAACAGTTTATTATTATTTATTAATGTGTGAAGCACTTTATAGCATGCTGGATAACAACTTAAATTCATGTATTAAAGATGCACATACATGGTTTAATACGATTTACGTCTTATTCTTTAAAACAGCTTCCCATAGCATCATCCTTTAAGCAGTTATTACTAATGCATTTTATAATATACTTTATAATACATTATTTGAGCAAGTTGCTGCATTTAGTGATCATTTCATAAATAAGAATAAAGCATTTATAAATGGCGCCTTAATTTAAAGTGTTACCTTCCCATTACTAGAGAGCTGCTCACCATTCATCTCATTTTGTGATTATTCTCCAAACGCACCACTTAATAAAACAGACACTAAGTTCTATTTTCCCTTCATCTGATTAAAAGTTTATTGAGTCATTTCTTCCATCTGCTTTCAGATGTTGGTAGCTTGGAGGCTTTAGTGTGATTTCTGATGAAACCAAACTTTAATTCAACAATATTTCTGAAAAGATGATAGCAGTAGATGCAAAGAAGTACCTACCATATTAGACAGAGCCTGTTGCTTGGATTCTTTGTAAAATTCAATTTTTCGACTAGAAAGAACAATCCAGGAAGTAGCCCAGTTTTTCCTTAGGAAGAAAGAAAAAAGGATATCAGTTGAAGAAAGCATTCATACATATGGTGTGAGCAACATTTGGAAGGAATAGATACCATCTTCTTTATTTTTAACTAGTCTTCCTAAAAGTCTTCTCTTTATTTAAATTTATAGATGGTATGGAATTAACTACTAAAAATTCAATTTTTGTGTATCCACAACACCAATAAATAGCCTATGTTTCTATAAAAACCAAACCCATTGCTGTTGAGTCGATTCCGACTCATTGCGACCCTACAGGACAGAGCAGAACTGCCCCACAGGGTTTCCAAGGAGCGGCTGGTGGATTTGAACTGCCAGCCTTTTTAGTTAGCAGCTAAACTCTTAACCACTTAGCCACCAGGGCTCCTATGCTTCCATAGCAAGCCAAAAATAGCAGAGTAAAATATCAATCAGAACCTCTTCCTCCATTGTCACTTCTGTTCTTTCGTTTAGCATATTTCAGAGTCCTAAAAACTCACCAGCCAATGTGTCATTGCTTAGTTCAAAATATTTTTATGGTGTTGAATTTCACTAGAAATCAAAGAAATGCAAATAAAAACAATGAAATCCTTTTTGTCTCTTTGTCCATCAAATTTTCTAGGATTAAAAGGAATGATAATAATTAGAGTTAATGAGAGTGTGGAGTATAATTTGGCAGTATGTTTTAGCAAAAAATTTTAATAATGTATATATCCTTTGACCAAGTAAGTCCATTTCTATGAATTTAAATTTATCCTAAACAAATAATCTCAAAAATTGTTACGGTCTCATGCACAAGAATGAAGTATACCATTATTTTTAATCCTGCACCTAAAAAGACAGAAGGTTGGTTCAGTAAACTGAATACAACAAGTTCATAAAATGGAACAATGAAACCCATGCTGCAGAAAAATACTGACAGGAAGATTTTAATGCAGGCTATAATACAAGAGTTCAGCTGCTAACCAAAAGGTTGGCAGTTCAAATCCACCAGCTGCTCCTTGGAAACCCTATTGGGCAGTTTTACTCTGTCCTATAGGGTTGCTATGAGTTGGATTGACTCGACGTCATAGAGTTTTTTGGTTTTGGCCCCCACCCATCCCAGCCCCTTCTGATAATTTCCACCGAACAGGAGGCCAAGTGTTACTTCCTCAAATATGCCTTCCGTGACCTCCTACATAACACTTATCATAAATTTTAAAAAAAATTGTAAGTAGTTCATCTTCATCTCCCTCATTGGAAAATAGACCCCCAAATGATAAATTTCATCTTTACAGATGTATTCCCAATACCTAGTGCAGGGCCTTGGACAGAGTAGGCACTAACCTACATATTTATTGTGTCAATAATTGAATTTAGGCATGGGGGAAAAATGGCTGGATATAACAATAGTTAAATCAGGTGGTGGAATCAGGGCTTTTGGTTTTCCTTTGCATTTCTTGGGGTTTATAGAATTTCATGCACTCAGAATGTATTATTTCTGTGTATACATGTCATGACGAATAACCTATTTTATATGATAAAAACATTAAGGATATCAACATGCATCAGTTTCTACCCATTATATCATACTGCCAACAGATTGCAAAGTAGAGGGTCAGAGAAAAAGAGGGAGACCCTCAGTGAGATGGATTAACACAGTGGCTGTAACAATGGACTCTAAATAGCAACCATTGTGAGGATGGCCAGGACTGGGCAACTTTTCATTCTATTATACGTAAGGTTGCTATGAGTAGGAGGCAACTCTCTAGCACAACAACAACACTTATTTCAAAATAGTTGATTTCAGTTTACAAAAGCGGTAAAAAAAAAAAAAAAAAAAAAGTTTACAGAAAGGCTTTATCCTGGTCAATAGAAAACTACCCAAAAATATGTTAAGAATGTTATTCAATATGTTTTTTAATTTATTTCCACTTGCCTCTTAGAATCTAGGGGCTTGATTGGAAGGACAGTCTTGATTCAATAAGGTTAATATTTACAAAAAGACTTAGGCTGCCTGAAGTTTTCTTAATGATACACTATTGTGTTAAAAAAGAACACAATAAAAAAGAACCACAGCAAAAAAGAACGTGTATTTTTTCCAGTACACAAATATGAACACTTTGTTCTTGGACCCACTTATCTTCAAATGAAGAGTCACTTTTTCAATCAAATGATGAAGGAGATGAAAAAAAACAACAGAAAGAAAATTGCATAGGAGTTTTCCACCCTTTGCTCTGGTGCCCATCTCTCCTGCTTCGGGTACCAGCAGAAACAAGGTCAAATGAAGCAGCTATAGTTGTCTCTTTATGCAAGTGGTAATTTTACCATAAAGAAACAAACTCATTGCTGTTGAGTTGATTCCAACTCACTGCGACCCTATATGACAGAGTAGAACTGCCCCATAGGGTTTTCAAGGAGTGGCTGGTGGATTTGAAGTGCTGACCTTTTGGTTAGCAGCCGAATGCTTAAGGTCATAATATTAGATGGCCCCAACTAGAGAAATGAAGGAAAATTGGAAGGACTGCTGGACTGGACTGGGTCTTTTCTCATCACCCTTTATTTTGCTGGCATGTGGTCAGGGGGTATGGAATAGCCTCACAGTGATGGAACACATATTTAACCTGCCTGTTATATATCCCACCATATTTTTAATCTTCTGGCAGGGAGACACTATACTTTATTTGCTTCCTGTCTATAGTAAGCCTTGGATAAATGGTTCTGATCTGAATCTGTTTCAGATGTTGATCATTTATAGAACTTGTTGGCATTACTCTCCCTTTCCTTAAACTTGGAACTGGAACTGGTTAGAATTGAAGTTGCATGAAATTCAATTACTGTATTTTTTTCACAAATAACATGTCCACACAAATAACGCACCCACACATACAACACACATAATGAGCCTAGGAAAATAATGCATGAGGGGGTTGTGGGGTTGACCAAAAAAATGTATAACGTGTGCGTTATTTGCATAAAAATACAGAATCTCATGGTTCTCTATTAGAACTTTGAACTTCTATGAATTGTTCCCTGTTAGTTGAAATCAGATGAACGAGCTGAAGAGGGTAGGCACTTCAGGTCTTGGCTACCTTACATACAGTGCTATTTGAATTTATCGACTACACAGTCTTAATTTTATTAGAATAAAAGTGAAGATTTTTCCAAGGTTTGAATTCTATTTTTTGAAAAGAATTTTATTTCAAAATGAAGAATAAAATGCTGCTGACAACATTTTAGATGCCTTTCTTCCATTTGAGTATTTTTTCATGATCTCTTTTAAAATAAACTAGCATAAATTATTTTTAGTATCTAGACTAAGTTTGAGAGGTTCCTGGGTGGCACAAAAGCTTTATTTATGCTCAACTGCCAACCTAAAGATTGGTGGTTCAAACCTACCCAGGTGTAGCGCAGAAGTTAGGCCTGGCAATTGGCTTCTGTTAAAATTACAGCCAAGAGAACCCTATGCAGCAGTTCTACTCTGTAACACATAGGGTCGCCATGAGTTGGAATCAACCCAATGGCAACTAACAACAGAGTAAGTTTGAGTACGTAGTTTAAGTTTATCTTTACCAAAAAAAAAAAAAAAAGTTGAAGGTACTAATATCTCCATTTACTAATATGGAACACCAAAAATTTAGGTGACTTGCCAAATGCCGCACACTTGGACTTAGAGTCAAACTCATTTTCGCTGACTTTGAAGCCTGTAATCTCTTCACTACATTACTCTTTAAGGATTAAGCAGTAATACTCAAGGTTAAAGAAATTGTCAATGTGGTATTTTGACAGTTTTGATTTTCCTCTAATTCTCAAATCATACAGGCCAGTGTGCATAGCCTGTGGCACGTATCAGCCCTGGGGGTTGGCTCTCTTATTAACTATTTTACCTGCTTCCAGCAGACGGATCAGACAAAGGCCCACTCCTAAACTAGAAGTTGTACTGATTCAAAGGAGTAAGATGATGTGGCATTCAATTCCTCATAAGAAACTACACACAATATGGCCCCACATTTTCAATATTTCCTTCTAGAAGAAGAAGCAGGTATGTGTGCTCTTAACAATGCTGGCACCTCTGTCTCTTTCCTGCTAGAGATTATTCTAGTCTGTGGTAGGCAAACTCATCTGCATTTAATAAGGAACAAAAAAACCAGAAGCGAGTTGAATACCTCTAGTCTGGAAGTAGCTGAGACTTAGTTTAACAAAACAACTTTTAGCCCGTGACTTAAGTCTGAACATTCCTCTCTAAATGGACTCCTCTAGAAACTTGACCATTTTCCTTAAGAGATCTGTCCAGTCCGCTGCCTATTCCTATGTTTTTTGGTCCATTGTGTTGCTCCTAGTTCTTAGGGCAACAGAAGAACAGCTTTCTCACCCAGTTACCCTAACACAGTGGACCTCTTGTCAGCTTTGGAGAGAGTTTGAAAAGGGAAGGGTCAATTGACAAGGTTTTGCCCTGACTTGAACCTTTAATGATTTCCATATGCAACTAAATCATTATAAGCAACTGCCCTTCAATAAACTGAGTGATACATCAGGAAATGGGTCACTTCTGCAAGCTTAGGGGGTTTAGCCAGGACAGGTGAGCCTGGCAGTTTCTCAGGAACCTTCTTAAATAGACCTTTATAGGTTTGATGCAGTTTTTAGAGTAGAAAGAAATCCGTTCTCTCCTCACTCCCCTAAATTGATGGATATCATTCCTGTCTTCTTAGAGCTTTTCCAGCTTTTCCAGTACTTTGCACAGTGCTCATTAAAGGTTGTTTGACTAAAAGAATATATGGGCTTTCAAATTTCAAGAGAGGTCACCTGATTGTTACAGGTAAAAATCAGGCGAGAGATTGATGTCAGTGACTCAGTACAGGAAACAAGTTTTTAAAAGCATGCTCCTGCTCTGTGCTTGCTCTTATTAATTCACTAACAGGGAAACATCCACCTCCTGCATTTCTTGTCTCTGTTCTTACTTTCCTAGTGATTGAACATGTCATTACTATCCTTTTGTTCTTAACGGTCTAACATGTCTGGTTTAGGATACTTTTTCTAATTAATAATTCTAGTGGCTGATCCTGAACTCCTTCCAGAGGTCTTCCTGACTTTTCAGACATGTGTCAGTAATATGAGCTATCATGCATGCATCGAACCCCATGATGTGTCAGATATTGCACACAGTATTTTTTACGCATCATGTGATTTCATCACTAAGCTGGTCACAAGGATCTCTTGAGTGTCTACCACATGACAGACACAGTTCTAAGGGCTGAGTATATAAACGCAAATAAGAAACCTCAAGGAATTGACCTCTAACCAGTGGAATACAGACAACAAACGTGTCAACAAAAAGCCCTCCAAGCTACTCTGATTGGTGGGTGATACTCCCTTATTATAGAAGAGAACACTGAAGCCTAGTGAGGTTGTATCCTACACAAGAGCATACAAGTTATAGAAAAGGAATTCAGGCCAAGTCTCCTGGACCCTGAAGTCCTTGTTCATTCCACTGTTTCAATTGTCTCTAGAGCAGGTGACATCCAGCTCTGTCTTATTAATAAATTTGTAATTACATATTAAACATGTCTGTGCAGAGACTCAAGAAAGGCTGAAGAGAGGGAAATAGAAACTTTGTTGTCTAAACACCTCACAGAACTTTGCTAAAACAAACCCTAAATTGTGAAGGTGGAAAATGCAAAAAAGACGCAACATGGGCATCAGCTTGGGCAAAAACTGTTTGCATTCTCCAAAATGGACACCTGATGGCAGCACATAATAACAGCAACTTTGTAGCTGCTTATCTGGAGAACGCTTGATGGAAAACGGCCCTTAAAATATTTATTACCATTATAAGAGTCTATTAGCTTGAGCTCTAGGTTTAACACATTCATTTGCTCTAACATCAAAACTTTATAGCCTATACCCACCCTTGCTATACTCTCCTATACCTCCTTTGGGTAATGATCTGAAGGCAAACTAAAGAGTCACAGGGAAACACATATGAGATTCCTTTGCAAATTTCAGACCTCTTTGGGCCGCCTGTCTTTGTTACCTGGCTTGTCACCCTGGATTGTACTCGATTCCACACCAGTGGTGGGTTTGAAACTGATTACTCTGGTGTCCCTGACCAATTGATTGCCAAATCACTCAGACACTGTTAAAAGTTCTGACTGCTTGTCAAGCTGGGAGGCCTAGGAACTTATTTCTTCTGTCTTATATTCTAAGCTTCCTGTAATTTGCCACTGTTAAGAGGTGGGTCAATGAGACACTGAGGTATGCACACACCCATCTGTTTCGGTGATGCATAACGTAAAAGCTTTCTAAAGACAAAGCCTTGGCAGATGATGGGAATTTTAACAGAGTATATGATGAAAATCATAAAACTAAAGTAACCTTTTACAAATTAACTTCTGTATTTGGTACTCTCCAAACCGTCCTTCCAGTCCCCAGGAGTACATCACAAAAAGAGAGAAAGACAGATTAGGCCTGGAGGACTTGATTTTGATCCTAAGCACAAAGCGCTAAAGAAAAAATAAATTCATGTTAGGACGGTTTCTTGGTATCATATCCTAAAAAAGGTGCGTTCTAAGTTAAGAACTGTTAAAAATACCCTCAAATATCCACACCCATCCCATATATATATATATATGTACATACCTAGATATATACATATATATCGTCATTAACTGCTATTGAATCAGCCCCCCGACTCATGGCAACCCTATGCGTAATGAACAAAATGTTGCCCAGTCCTGTGCTATCCCCGTGATCTGTTGGAGATTGGACTGTTGTGATCCATAGGGTTTTTATTGGTTAATTCTTAGAAGTAGATTGCTAGGACTTTCTTCCTAGTCTGTCTGAGTCTGGAAGCTCTGCTGAAGCTTGTCTGGCAGGGATGACTCTGCTGGTATTCGAAATACCTGTGGCATAACTTCCAGCATTATAGGAACAGACAAGCCACCAGAGTATGACAAACTGACAGACGGTGGTTGTTAATACTACTTATTATTAACTCAGTAAAATTTTTAAAAAGTTATAAAGACCTTTGACAAATGGTTAAAAAAAGGCTATCAAGAAAACTTTACATAAAAGTTCACAAATTATAGGAACTATAGTCTATTATTTAATAGTTATACAAGTATCTTTGGGACAAACTATCATTGGCATATTTCAAGATTATGGCTAAACTGATCATTTTTGTTGCTAATGAAAAAAACATACAGACTCTTGGGTAAGCAATCTAGCAATAACAATAAGATTCATTAAAAAGGGCATAGAATGTGATCAAGTAATCCTAGACTTAGCATTTATCGTAAGAAAATAGAAAAGAAATTGATAAGCAATGGCAAGTCTAAAACGGAAATCGACTTCAAAAGCAAATAAAAAAAGGAGGGTAGGAGTTGTTTGGTCCTCTTATATTATTAAACATGGTGGTCATACATTCTATGTTCAATTAGTAAATTGTTTATAATAAAAACAAAAATATCCACACAGTATAAAGAGTAAAATTATGGAACAGTATGGGTCATGTTTAAAGATTTTGGTTCTCATGGACTACCATTGGCAAAGTAAATAAATGATGAGAGACTTGGAGAAGATATTTTCAGTGTCCAAAATTAACAAGATACTATTATTTAGAATATATTAAGGGTTCCCACAAATCAACAACAACAACAAAAAGCAAGAAACCCAATAGAAAACAGTTAAAGGTTCAGATGGAGAACCTGAACAACTCTAAACGTATAAAGTGATGTTCGACTGCAATACTAATCAGAGAAATACAAATAAAAGCAACACTAAGAACATTCCAGAGTCATCAATTTGGCAAAACTGAGAAGCTGGACAAGACATTGCTGCACCCTTCACACTCCTTCCTTGAGCTGATAAGATCTGGAGTGAGGCCCGGGGTTAAGGGTAAAGGAGGACACTTAGGTTGGTCTAATCAAAGCTAGGAGTCACTGAGTGTTATAAATGGTTAACATACTCGGCTGCTAATGGAAAGGTTGGGGGTTTGAGTCCACCCAGAAGTGCTTCAGAAGAAAGGCCTGGATATCTACTTCCAAAAAATCAGCCACTGAAAATCCTACGAAGCACAGTTCTGCGCTTACACACATGGGGTCGCCATGAGTCGGAACCAACTCTACAGCAACTGGTAAAGTCCAACCCAAAGAACTCCTCCTGACACCCAGGCCAAGTTCAGCTTTTGGTGGGGAGTTGCCCGGGCTCGTAAAGCAGCTTTGAATTTGATTTTTGTCTCTTGTGAATCTCTCTTGGACATTTCGTGGCCACTGCTGGGGAACAGTCTAGACCAGAATTCAGAAGCCCTACATGCTATCCCCAAATAAGCTAAATACGGTCAGAAAATAGAGCTTGTCATTTGAAATTAAAATAGCTATTTGAGTAGTGAAATTGTCGATGTTTTGTTTCCTCAATTTTATTTCTTTTAAATAAATATATACATATCCCATTATAGCTAGCAAACAAAAGCGTACTTTATTGTCTAGTGTTGGCCAGGGTGTCATTCTAGTAATGAATTATATTACACAATTAACAGGTGTCCCATTGTGCAGTTAATTAGTACATTTATCCTATGTGGCTTTTACTGTTAGTAATATATTCATGAATAAATGCTTTGTCTCCCAATTTGAACATTTTCTACGTACCTTTGTAGCTTGCATATCACCTAGCACAAAGCTAAGTACATAATAGGCCCAAAATACAAAAACTAAATTAGCAAAAATTGCGATGATTCTTTAATTTATTTCTAAATATGCCATATATACAACATGCCCAGCCCCTTTCTCTTTCCTCCCATCAATCTCATTTTATTTTTATTTTAAGGTTTTTGTTGCTGTTGTTTACAACTTAGTAACAACTCCCCAGACAGGGGAATTTCCCTTGTCTGATTTATTTTGCCTACCCTGTGTTCACTTGGGATGGTAGTGGTTGAATGGTAGAATTCTTATCTTGCATGCTGGTGACTCACATTTGATTTCCCAGCTAATGCACCTCAAGCACAGCCATCACAGTGGAAGCTTGCATATCGTTATGATGTTGAACAGGTTTCATTGGAGCTTCCAACTAAGGCAGACTAGGAAGCAAGGCCTGGCAATCTACTTCCAAAAATGAGCAGTGAAAACCCTATGGATCACAATGGTCCAATCCCCTTGAGCATGGGGTTTCCATAAATCAGGAGCCGATTTGACAGCAGCTAACCTCTACAACCACCCTGTATTCATTTCTCCTCAAAATGCAGTAACTTCCAATTTCTTACCCGACAAATAATTCTATTTTTCACAAACATAGCCCAAATCTACCCTTTAAAAATTATGCTCTCAATGAAACACAGGAATATTTTAATATATTGAAAATTAGTCCATTTAATCCCGTAATCTGTTAATCCCATAAATCAAGATCCATTATCTCATTAATTTGTTATTATTTTTAGATTTCAAATCTCCATCGGGGAAAAAAAAAACCCACTTCATTTATATGTTCTGTGCAGTATAGAATGTAGAACTTTCTTTGAAAACTATAATTCTGATTAAAAAAAATGTTGATCATAGAGATAACAAGGGGGAATATTATAGTCCTGTACCTTAGGGTGGAGCTCTGGTGGCACAGTGGTTAAGAGCTATGGCTGCTAACCAAAAGTTGGCAGTTTGAATCCACCATATTCCTTGGAAACCATGTGGGGCAGTTCTACTCTGTCCTGTAGTGTCACTATGAGTGGGTATCTCCTTGGTGGCAAATGGGCTTTTGGTTTGGTACCTTAGGATCTTGCTACTCGAACAAGGGCAGTGACACAAACTGAGGATGTGAGCAACTAGCATAGTTACATAAAACTGAATTAAAGAATTTTTATTACCTTAGTTTCTTTCCTCCATCGGCAATTTTAGCTTTTTGAAGATAGCCTTCTTTTTCAACCATCTGCAAGAAGAATGCATATGTTAATACTGTGACAAACTCCCATGCATTAATAGTCTGGATGAACCTATGCATTCCAAGAGTCATTGCAGTGATGGAAGTTTCCAGTCATAGAACTTCATTCATAATGCATAGATAGCTTATGGGAAGTGCCTGCAAGATCATAGTCATTACAAGCAGTTAAATTTCCAAAAGACAGATTATGAAGAGGAAAGTGAATGATTTGTTAGATAGTGATACACCTTTACTCATTTTTTTATAATTTATTTTTTGGTTGTAGTTATTATCAAGAAAACACACAGCGAAACATACATCAAAAGTTTCTACATGTACAATTCAGTAATATTGATTACATTCTTTGAGTTGTGCAACCATTCTCACCCTCTTTCAGAGTTGTTCCTTCCCATTAACATAAACTCACTGCCCCCTGAGGTTCCTATCTAATCTTTCGAGTTGCTGTTGTCAATTTTATTTCATACAGATAGATCTTAAAAGAGCATAATGCTCAAGGCAGACATTCTTTACTAGTTAAGCTAAACTATTGTTTAGTTTTAAGAAGACTTCAGGGGATATTTTTGGTTTAAAGTTTAAAGATTATCTCAGGTCAATAGTTTTGGGGGTTCATCTAGTCTCCATGGCTCCAGAAAATCTGAATGCTATGATAATTTGAAATTCTGTTCTTCAGTTTCCCCCTTTTGAGTTCAGTAATGGTAGATGAGCACCATTTAGTTCTTCTGGTCTCATGGCAAAGAAGGCAGTTGTTCATGGAGGCAGCTAGCCACACACTCATTTCCTCCTGCTATTCCTCACTCTCCTTCTTCCTCTGTTGCTCCAGGCAAATAGATACTGATTGTTGTGCCTTGGATGGCCGCTTAAAAGCTTTTAAGACCCCAGGAACCACGCAATGAGCTAGGAGGTGGAACAGAAGCACTAAACACATTATTAAGCCAATTAACTGAGATGTCCCATGAAACCACAACGCTAAACTTCCAAACCAAAGAACCAAATCCCATAAGGTGTTTAGTTGTACATAAGCCATCTCAGCAGCATTGACACTGAGGTTACTTGCTTACAAAAATGATTTTATAAAGATGAATTTAATCCCTTCCTTAATTTTACCTATCATCCTTGAGATGTTTTTCCTTTTCATCCCACATCCCTACTTCCCTGTGTACCACTGGAGACAGAGCAGAAAGAATTCAATGGAACCAGGTAACTGAGCCAATTGAACCGTGAAGGGCATTTGAAACAGCAATGTTTCATGCACTTCATTCAGTTATCAAGATACACTGCAGTAGCATTATCTCATTATCTTATTCCTTGATGGGGATTTGATTCCTGTCCTGTTTGTATTTATTAGTTTTTATTTTTAATGCAACTGTAAGTTTCTTAAATGAGATTCAGCAGCAAACGTTTTTGTGGGATTCAAAATATAATAAATAGACAACATGAATTGTGATGTATTGGCTTCCAGAAAGTCTATAATTGGTGATTTAATTTCTTAGTGTTCTATTTTTACCACCCTATCTGCCCCACTGTGGCCCTGGTGGCACAGTGGTTGCTAACCAAAAGGTCGGCAGTTCGAATTCTCCAGTTGCTCCTTGGAAACCCTATGGGGCAGTTCTACTCTGTCCTATAGGGTCACTATGAATCAGAATCAACTTGACGGCAACGGGTTTGATTCATCTGCCCCATACCGCCATCCCAAGTCCTTAACCTGTGTCCCATCTTTTCACTCTTACTGAGTTGCCAGCACTGCCCCCATGTATCTGTTAAAAGCTTTAAGAAGTCATCTGGCTAATAAGAGAGGACCACAATCCCCCCGTGTCACTCCACATGCTTTCCTCCTGATTGTCATACTCTCCCTCTGCCATGCCATCTCTTCATCCCACAAACTTCTAAATCTACTTTAAATCTCAATTTGTACATCTTTTATCGGAGAGTCCTTCCATGATTCCTCTGCAATCACCTTGAAGTGCCCGTGTCTTGAATCTCCCTTTGCCTTCTGTCATTACTGCTATTAAAGCACTTATCAGATTGTATTGTAATTGTCTGCTTATTTGATTGCTCCTGTACCTGCACTGCTGTGAGCTCCTTAAAGGCAAAGGACTATGCCTTTCACACCTGGAGTCCCAGCATCTAGAGTACTTGCTGGCACCAATAGTCACAATAAGAAATATTGTTTGAGCAAATGAGTGGATGAATGAATGGATGTTTAAATCTTTATAGGAAATTGGATCAAGCCAAAAAAAAAAAAAAAATCATCTGTAATGTTACAGGCGAAAGGAAGAGATATTTGGGAGTAAATGAGTTGTGCCAACCCAGTATAATTTCACAGGTCAAACAATTGCCTATTTAAAAGGCTGACTTTAATATAAGTGAGATCTTCTTGGCTTGTTAATTGTATATTCCTCATACATGGTACAGTACTAAGTTTTCAAACTATACTTGATGAATATATTTTTGATTGAATAATGAGGATAATAATGAAAATGACTTATGGAAATAATAGCAAAGTATTTTTCACATGTCTACATTTCCAGAAAAAACATATTTTCCTTCAGCATATTCTCCACAAGTCTGAAAGAGTGTAAGGAAGCATTCTTGGATAATTTTTAGAAGCAAGGTGTTCAGTTGTGACTTTTTGCATTTGGATACATCCAATTTGTTTTCTTTTTCCACCCTTTATTCTACATATAGTGTCCCTTTTTCATGGTGCCAGGGAATCTTATTTGTCTACCCCCAAAATCTCATATAATAAGTGTAGTATTTAACTTTGAGCATCACTGGTTTCTACAAATATTTGGAAGAAAGATATTTTCAGTAGCAATTAGCATTGCAGAGGAGGTCCCTTTCTTTAGGTATGTACATTGAGAAACTGTGTTTTGGAACTACAAATGAAATTTCTTGCTTTATTTAAATTTTCTCCTAATCAAAAAAAAAAGGTAACAAAAATCTGAATTGATCTACCGAAAAGGTACAAAACCTCTCAACCCATCACAAAAATGGATGTGTGAATTCTCAGCTAAGCATACTGGTTTTTTTTTTTTTCCAAAAATAGTTGCTGAAAGATTAGTGTGTGGACATCTGGTACCCACAATGATGTATTACTGATGGCGATTTCTCTAAAAGGAGAAAGGAAAAAAGCAAAGACTCTTACAGGGAGAAATCACCACAAGCAGGCTTGAGATGTAGCCCACAATATTCTTTCTCCTTGAGTCTATAAGTAGTATTCCCCTGGAAACTACTGGAGCTTTCCCAAGATAGCTGAGATTCAGGTCAGTGGATGGATTTCTCATGTTAGAACACTATAAACCGCGAGGTGCTACCATCAAACAGGCTAAGCCTGTTCCCACAGTTCTGAGTTAATGCAGTAGAGGTACCAGTTGTGACTAAACAGTTGTCCCAGGAGTAGAAGGGAAGAAGAGCCAAGGAACACTTTAGTCCTTCTCTCTCATCTCACCTTCCAGAGCTCAAGCTGCCTTTCAGGTCATTAGAAGAAGCTCTTGAACTCCTCTGCTATGTACTATTACTTACTGCTGTCCTGCATTTATTTACATATGTACATATGCTCTTTTTGTTGTTGTTGTTACTGCCACGCAGTTGATTTTGACTCATGGTGATCCCATGTACGCAGAGCAGAACTGCTCCATAAGGTTTTCAAGGCCGTGATCTTTTGGATCTTCTGAGGCGTCTCTGGAAGGTTCCAAATGCCAACCTTCCAGCTACTAGTTGTGCGCTGAACACTTTGCACCACCCAGGGACTTCATATGCATTTCTACATGTAGTTATATACGGGTACTAGTCTCATACGTATTTCCACTTCTGGGAACAGGAATTCATTTCTTTCCATTGTCTCTTGTACATGATGTCCATTCATTCATTCTTTCAATAAATTTTCAACAAGTAAGTCCCCACAGTCCCCAAAATGCAAGCTACTTTGCTTGCATGGAACTGCAAAGATTAATAGGACAGCCATGATCTTTACTGAGGCTTGCACTCTTGCAAGCTCACAATCAAGATACTCCTGTTCCTCTTTTTAAGTGACTGGATACCACATCCCCTCTAGCCATCTCAGGGACTCAGGCCGGTTCTTGCCCTGGTTAGAAAGCTCCAACAAGGCTGCGTACATTGAAATCATCGCATCCTTTTACATCCCATGCTAGCAAGCAAAGCTTCCACGAGGTACGATTAATTACCTTATTATTCCTTGTCATCATACTTTGAAAACCTTACCATGTTCAAGGTACTAGAAACCAGTTATTCTGGGAAACTCATAGTGAGCTGAAAGAAGTATTAGAGCAAACAGAAGATTGCTATGTATTTTTTATGTGAGTTTATATATGGTACTTTATTAATTATGCTAATTAATTAATTCTACTTTATGCTAATCTCATGGTCTGAAGGAACAATAATCTATAAAGTATAGTTGAGTAGGTTGGTCATCCAGGGCTCGGATGATTTTTTTCTCTAATAATTTACAAAATTTCAATATAGTTTTATATCTAAATTTAGGATTCTACATACCAAGATCCAGGGCAGACTGAAGTTCTTTAAAGCAGTAGTAGTCCCTAAACTACGCATACTTAAGAACATCAATTTTTAGATGTTAAGTCTGGGTTCTTGAGCTATTTGTCCAATGTCCCCTAGAAACCCTATTTAACCTTAAGCGGCAGGAAAGATAGTAATTTGTCTAGATTGGCTGCCAGCCAGTCTGCCAGCATTGAGGAAGTGTCCATCAGACACAACCTTGCTGAGATACAGAGGAGAAGAACAAATGGCAGTAGGATACCCAGACAGCAATGCTTATCAGCCTAAGTTCGAGGCTATGGCCAACTCAGGAGAAGAGAACATTTAAGCCCCAGAGTTAGGCATGGTTTGCTCATTATAACCTATTTGTACCCTTATATATATATATATATATATGTATGTGTATGTATATGTACATGTATGTATACCCATAACTCATTGCTGTCCAGTCGATTTCTGACTCACAGTGACCCCGTGTGACAGAGTAGGACTGCCCCATAGGGTTTCCAAGGCTGTAATCTTTTTTCTTTTTTTTTAAAGCATAATTTTATTTTATTTTCTTTCAGGTTTGTTTCTCTTCAGCCTTTAAGGACTCAAATCCTTACATGGGCTTTGGTGGAGGTCGTGGAGCAGCACCTGCAGGTCTAAATCGGGGTGGGGGTGGGAGGGGGTTCTGTCTCTCCGGACTTCGAGGGAACCGTTCCTGACCACCTTGCCGTGAATGGCACAACTCACGCAATAATGTAGTTTCACCTACAGCTTGGGAAGCACGTATGCGTTGCAGACACTCGCTTCGGAAATGTCCCTGACAGCTGCGGCCTCTACTATGTTTCGAATTACAAACTTCTTAATGGCCTTGTCTTTGGGCACGCAGTGGGCGCAGTTCGTGCAGCGAACAGGCTGCACATGGCCGTGGCCCTTTTTGGCACCACCGTTGTTCCTCCTTTTCTTAGTCATCTTGGAAGCGAGGACCCGAGAGAGCGAGGCTGTAATCTTTACGAAAGTAGACTGCCACATTTTTCTCCCATGGAGCGGCTGGTGGATTTGAACTGCCTGCTGACCTTTTGGTTAGCAGCCGAGAGCTTAACCACTGCCCCACCAGGGCTTCTTCATATATACATGTTGTGCAAAGCTTTTATGGATATTCTCCCTCTTTCTCTCTTTCAGAAAGAGAAAATACGTTGAGCTTTGGGGATTGGCTAAATGTCTTGAACCATATTTCAAATGTTGGGTTTGGCAAAGCACGTTATGTTTTGCCAAGTGCGTTTCCCCATCATTTTTAAATCCCTGTGTATTTCAAGGGAAATTTTGTGCACGTGTCTTTGATTTATTTGCCCCTAACTCATCAAAATGTCATTTTGGAAAAGCTATTTTATGTTCTTAGAACCCCCATAAGCCTTTTTTCTGAGCCTTTCCTCTTGCAACTGTGAGTTCCATTTGGTTACTTCCAAGAAACTCAGGTTCTGTTTGGGAGATGGACTGATGAGGGCACATCTTCATATCTCAGTAACTTTCTTCACTCTTCTCGAGGCCTTAAGGGTCCCGCCTCTCCTTCTTCCTCCATTTCTCTCTTCTTCCCTAATTCTATTTCTTTGTGTCTTTCATCTAAATTTAAATATATTGCTCTTTCTTTACCGGACACTGGAGTTCAGTGAGAATGGCTCAATGTTAAAAGCTTTTTGTTGTTGCTGTTGTGGGTGTATTTTTTTTTTTTTTTTTCCTACTCTAGACTTAAGTGAACTTCAAATGTGAGCCCGGATGGGAGAATGTGTTGTAACTGGTTTTTATGTTTCAATGACTTTAGATTCTGTATGATAACTCAAGACTCCTGGTGATCTGAGCACTGCCTCCCTTTCAACCATGGCTTCTGCCTCATTTTCCACTTTCAGTATATTCTACACTCTATGGTCTTCTTGTAGTTTTGTAAATGTAGCAACTTTGTTTCTACCTCCAGGCCTTTGCACTTGTTTTGCCTTCTGCTTGGAATATTCCTCTTTCAGTCCTTTACTTGGCTAACTCCCATCTATCCTGCAAATCTCAACTTAAATGCCCCTTTCAAAGAGTGCTTTCACAATTACTTAAAATAAGGTAGCTTCTTTCTCTTTCATAGAAACGTGTCCTTCTTTATAACACGTTTTATAACTTGAATTTACAGAGTTATGTGTGCTTTATTTGATTAATATCTCCCTTCATCGCTAGGCTGAAAGCTCCTAGAGGGAAAGGACATGCCTATTTCACATATCATTGCATACCCCAAACCCAGCACAGTGCTAGCACAAGTATGGCTTCAACAATTACTTGAATTCATAAACAAACTCCTGCTTCAGAAAAGGAAGGGCACATAAACAATGAACACTTTAGACAGCTTCTATGGGAATTATTTAAATGTATAAATTCTTATTAACATAAAATATATAAGAACATTGAATTAGACTGCCAAAAGAACTAACCAATCTGTCTTGGAAGAAGTACAGCCAGAATGCTTCTTAGAAGCAAGGATGGTGAGAGTACGTCTCCCATACTTTGGATGTGTTATCAGGAGGGATCAGTCCCTGGAGAAGGACATCCTGCTTGGTAAAGTAGGGGGTCAGCAACAAAGGGGAAGACCCTCAACGAGATGCATTGACACAGTGGCTGCAACAATGTGCTCAAGTAAAACAGCGATTGTGAGGATGGCGCAGGACCGGGCAGTGTTTCATTCTGCTGTACACAGGGTCGCTAAGAGTTGGAACTGATTCGAGGGCACCTAACAACAACAGCATTAACATACTATCAGCTTCAAGATTTGGGAGAACTTTATTTCAGAAAACCTAATTAGATCATACTAAAATAGAATTTTGAGAGACTGCAGAGTTTTTGGAAATTTTTGCAATTTAAGGAAAGCACAGCCTGATCAATAGAATTATTTTCCCAAAGTGGCTGTTCTTTGTTTTAAAATAAGAAAACACTGTATGCTCACAATGTCTTTCATCTTCGAAGCCCTCACAAGTATTAATTAATCCACAAAATGATAGCTGGCTCTGAAAGGTAGAATCTGTGGCTTAAGGTTTATCTGCAAAAGTCTGCTTTGCCCCTAAGCCATGGAAACTTCCTGAGCTCTGTCCGCGAAATCCTCGGAGCTCAGGAGGTAGCAGATGATTCCCTAAAACGTGCCACAGGCTTTTGACTCCTGCAGGGTTATCCATAGACATGTCTGATACTCTTTTGATAAAAATAAAGAAGATAAAGATTTAACATGTTATAAGCAGGGTTATTTTTCTGAACATTGCTTTAAGGGAACAAAGGGAAAGCGTCCTGAAAATAGTTAGGCTCCTGAACAGTTATAATATGGAATATACGAGATCAGGAAACAAAATGCTTATTAGTATATTTGATATTGGATGTATGATATCTTCAACATATAATAGCACTCGTTAAGCAACCACACTGAATCTCAGAAAATAATTTAGGTCTCTAAATCTCACTGAGAGCATATGAATTTGTATACTATGTGGCATAGATAACTTCACCTATCACTGAACTACGTAGTGTTTTTTTTTAACTGTACCTCAGATAAAGGTTTACAGAACAAACCAGCTTCTCATTAAACAGTACACACATTGTTTTGAACTAGGTAGTTTTCCCAATGAGATTTTCGACTCCATTAAGGAATGTGTTTTTGCCAATATTCGAGAGAAATGAATGATTCTTCTGTTTAGTCATGTTAATAATAATCTACTTTATTAAAGGGAACAGTTAAGTGGTAAATCATGGCTACTAAATGGCAGTAGTATCTATTGGAGCATCTGCAATGGGGGATTTCACTTTTGTAAATTATTTTTCAACAAAGAGAGTGATATAATAGAGTATATTTTACCAGTTATATCTAAAGTCAAAGTCTCTCATGATTTCTGAAAATTTTCAGGAGAGTCCTGAATATGAAAGATAAAGGAAATTATATATTGCATATATGTATCGCATAATATATATATTTATATATATAAAATATATACATAAAATATAAAATATAATACATACATAAAAAATATACATTGCAGAAAATATTGGAAATAAATAGGCTTGAGAATTCATATGCTGAAAATAATTAGTAATATACCAACACAATCATTAGTAATATACCAACTTAAAGGATTTTATTATTTTCTAAAGTGTTTCAGTGCATATTATATCATATATGGTAGCTCATCCTGGTAGGCACTGCCAAGAGAATGTACTGCATGAATCTATGAATGCCTCTGAAAACAACACTGAGGTATGATGGGAGTAAGGGCTGTAGCATGTCAAAGTTGTGGAGAAAACAGGTGAGGAAGTCTAGGTAAAAAGAACCTAAGGTCGGATTAGTCAGATGTGAAGAAAAAAAATATAGGTTCCGGAAATAATTTTAATAGTGGGTGTAAATGACAACAGAAAATTAAAAATTAACCAGAAGTGTGTTTGGGGTAATTGGTGGTTATTTTGGCATTGCCCACTTTAATGGTGAAAGTCATAAATAAGAGTTGTAGGGGAAAGATAAGCATTTCTGTTTTTAATATAACATTAATAAGAAATTCAATTCAAATATAGACTAATGGATAAAAGTTGAACATTACCTGTGTTCACAAGACACAGTAAGATAAATAAATACTCAAAGAAAGGACCCAGGGAATCCTGAGTCAGAAATAAGAAGTAAATTGATTGGTAGTTCCAAAAATTTATAGAGCTAGTGGCTTGCTCTCTCGCTTTCTATGTGTGTGTGTCAGAAAGAGCAACAACAGAGAGATGCACACATAAACAGAGAAAAAGACTTAGAGATGTTGCAAGCTAGAGAGTTTAACAAATTATTGGTTTTGCTTTTATTTAGTGTTGTTTCCTAATGTCACCTTGCTAAAGTTTTCTGACCTCAAATAGAGCATTGAGCACACAGATATCAACTCAGTGGCAACTAACAACAGCAGTATATTAACCATAACATGAGACATTCAAAATGAGTTTCATTTGTTAAGAATTGAGGCTGTACAGTCAAGACAGCGGGCTACACACAAGCAAATCAACAAATCACCATAGTGAGAAGAGGGTAAATTGAGAAAACTATTTCTGGATATTCTATTTGTTTCTGATATTAGGCTATGAAATATAGCAAGAACACATATACATTATTAAAATGAAATTTATAGTTATTGATTAAAGTTAAATAATAACCATAATCTGAATTTAAAAAATTCATCTGTATGTTTTATTTTAAAAATTTTGGGACAACTTTAGGCACTGTTCAACTACAATTCCATATATATGTATATACATACATATATGTATGCTGTATACATATATGTATATAACTTTATTCTCAAACTTTAGTTATGTTTATCAGATACTTCAGAACAAACATTCACATGTGCTATATTTATAGAACACAGCTATTTATGATTATTTATATGTATTTTATGGGTTGCTAACCATAAGTTGGTGGTTTGAACCCACCCAATAGCTCCATGGAAAAAAAAGTCTTGTCAATCTACTCCAGTAAAGATTACATCCAAGAAAACCTTATAGAGAAGTTCTACTCTGTCACCACGAGTCAAGGGCTGACTCCAAATTTATGGAAACAGAACACAATTACTTTATTATTCATCAGACAGCTACAATGTACCTAATAATAAAACAGCAAATGAGGCATATTTTTCCCTTCAAATAGCTTACAATTCAGAAAGAGAGATAGGAAGTAAACAGTCAATTACAGTGTGATTGGACCAGGATAGAGACAAGACCTCGCTGCTGTTGGGCGGGACATCAGAGAAGTTCTACCTAATTCAAATTTGGTGAATCAGAGAAATATTCCCCAGAGAAAGTGCTAGAAAATGAGACCTGAATAATTAATTTTGAAAAATAAGACATTGTTATATATAGTTAAGTTGAAAAAATTGACTTTAGTGTAAACAACAGGCTTATATTTATTAATATTTGTAGCTACCAGCATTATTTTAATAAACCTTTATTATATTATCATTGCATCATTTGACAAACATGGCTTCTCTGAACAAACACTGAGTGCCAAGAGCAATGCAAGGGAAAGTAAGATATGTAAAAGAAATACAAGTCATGGTCTCTAACTTCAGGGCATTTACAGTATAACTGTGAAATAAGAGTTGAACAACACAAAACAATGTATGAGCATGTACTGAAATGAAGAGAGTATAATTGCTACAAAAATCCAAGCTTCTTCAGGGTAAAAGCTATGTCTTACTCATGTTAATATTTCTGGCTTAAGGGTATATATTTGGGAGTAGATAATAAGTAAATTAGGGACTATGAAAGAGTTCTATGGACTTGATGCTATAGTAAACAGGAAACCATTCAAAGTATGGACAAGAGAATGAAACAATGAAGGTATTGTTTAAAGAAAGTTGGTCTGGAATCACTGTACAGGATCAGTTGGAGGATCACAGTGTAGTCTGGAAGGTAAGATCAAAAGCATTTGAAGGCCCAGATGAGGATGTACATGTTCCCACGGAGAAGGGTGAGGGCACCACACCATTGTGGAGAAACAACTTCAGAAAATGGTTACTGTATGTGAAGGGTTGGAGAGACAGAAAACAAAAAGGATCCACAGAGAATGTGGTCTAGGCCTAGGTTATCTTGGCTTCTAAGAGAGATGGACTCAATGCAGAGGGATCAGTTTGGGGAAGAAGCTGATGATGAGTTCAGTTTTGGAGATTTCACTTCCATGATGACACTGAGACATGCTAGAACAAGTGCCTAATTAACACCTGAAGATATGTGTTAGACAACAGAGAGAGACTAAGATTGAAAGTATAGATTTGTGTATTATAAGATAGGGAGTAAAGATAAAACCATTATTGTTTCATTCATTTATTCATTCAACACATATTTATGAGATCTTAACCATATTCTACCAACTGTTCTCATCCCTAGGAATAGAGTAATGAATGCAGGAGACAATGCTCCTGCTCTCACAGAACTAACATTCTAGTGGAAGAAGAGAGATGGCAAATAAAAAGAAATTGTACACTATGCCGTATGGTGGTAAGTTCTACGGAGAAAAATAAATTAGGATAAGAGGGAAGGACTGTGGATAGGAAGGGTACTTTTTTTTTGGAAAGGAGATCAGAGACCCAAACAAACCAAACTCATTGCTGTAGAGTCAATTCTGACTCACAGCGACTCTATAGGACAGAGTAGAACTGCCCTATAGGGTTTCCAAGGAGTTGCTGGTGGATTTGAACTGCCGAACTTTTGGTTAGCAGCTAATCTCACCTATCTAAAAAGGTGGTATTTGAACAGAGATGTGAAGCAAATGAAGGAATGAGACTTAAAAAATTTCTGGGCATAGAAGGAATTATTCTGTTCCAGGCAGAGGAAAAAGTAGATGGAATGGCACAGGGGAGAAAGTATAGAGGCCAGCTTGGCTGGAAAAGAATGAGCCAGAAGAATCAAGGAGGTAAGGTCAGAAAGGTAACTGGCTACCTGTAGGACCTTGAATGTTTTTCTGCTTTTGTGGTTGGGATAAGACCCTAAATGGTGTGGGTTCAAGTGAGAAATGGAGGGGAAAACATTACAGACAGTAAAGTTAGAAAATTCTTTTGAGAAATATTTATTATAAAGTGAAGCAGTAACAGAGCAATAGCTAGAGGGGGAATGAGGGACCTAGAACATGCAAAGTAAAGGAAAAGAATGGAAAGAAGTAAAGGAATATTTTTGGTGTTGAAGATGAAAAAACCCAAAGATAACAGGGATGGAACAGCAGGAGAGGTAAAGTCATCATGGTAAATATCCTATAAACTGGAGGTACTAGAAGCATGACGACCAATGTGAAATATAGCAGGAGGGACAAGCTGAATGAGGATGGCGCAAAGAGCATCACATTTATTAAAAAGAGGTCATTTAAAGAAAGAAGTATCAGAATATATCAGAAAAGTTGGTGCTTATGTGTTTTTGACAACTCTAATATTTCATTCAATCATGTTATTTACAATATTTATAATCATTAGGCATTGTTCTAGTCATCAGGATACAGCAACAAACAAAAGTGAAAAAAAATCCCTATTGTCAGGAACTTAGAATAAATGATTAATTATTACTTAACTAACCAAACAACAAAAAACCCTGTGTCAGTATTTGTTGTAAGCCCCCAATGATTCCCCCTTTCTGCTATTCATACCCTTATATAATCTTCTCTCTTTGAGTTTGGGTTGAATTTAGTGACTGGATTCTTACCAATAAAATGTGGCAAAATTTCTGGGTACCACTTCCATGATAGATTAAAAGAGACTGTGATTTTGGTCTTGCTAGCAGACACACTCTATTGCCTTCTCAGCTTGCACACTTTAATGAAGTAAGCTGCCATGTTGAGTAGGCCCACATGGCAAGGAACTGAGGGTGGCCTCTGGCCAGCATCCAGCAAAGAATTGAGGACAGCCTCTGGCTGACAACCTTCAAGAAACTGACTCCTGCCAACAACCACATAAGTGAGCTTGGAAGCAGATCCTTCCTCATTCAAGCCTTCAGATGTAACCTCGGTTCTGGCTGACACTTTGATTGCAGCCTTTAAAGAGACTCTGAGTGAGAGGATCATGCTAAGCTATGCCCAGATTCCTGATTCACAGAAACATGAGATAATAATATGTGTGGTTTTAAACTACTAAGTTTTAGGGTAATTTGTTATGTAGCAATAGATAATACAACATTGAAGTAAATAATCACTTACCAATTGTTCCAATGGAGGGATGATATCTTTCAAGACATGCTGTGAATGATTTCTTCTGTGCCGAGATATCTGTATAAATATTAATATTTGATACTATTTTATTATTTTCCTCTAAAAAACAAGGATTTTTTAAAAGAACTCAATTTAGCAAAAGTGTATATTAAAATAATCATATTCTGATTCATTCAAAGACGATAAATAAAGTAGATAAAAAATGAGAAGGAAATGTGTTAGACATTGGCTAACCTGAATAAAATGTGTACCCAAAGATGGCTGTAACAATATCTCACATTGCATATGCTTTTTCTCTTGATACTGCTTCTATCAAGGGATGAGTCTATGTTCTTTCCTTTTTAACTTGGGCAGACCTCTATGGCTGCTTCAGTGAAAAAGTATGGTGGAAATTACAGTATATCATTTTCAGAGTTTGATCATAAAAATACCATGTACTTTCCCCTTCTCTTGGAATGCTCACCCTTGGAATCCAGTCAACATGCTGTGAGGAAACCCAAATTCCCTTACACAGAGTGACCCCAGGGAGAGTCCTTATAAGTTTTCTAGCTGACAAACTAGCTAAGGTTTCAGCAGACAGCCAGCATCAACCACCAGACAGATAAGTGAAAAGACCTCCTGATTATTGCCAACCCCAGCCATTGAGTCACCCCTAGCCTTCCAGTCTTCCCAGCGACTGCCTCAATATTGTGGAGGAGAGACAAAGTGTTCCTGCTCTGCTTCATCTGAATTATTATTATTAGTATTTTTTACCAGGCTCTGTAAGCATAATAAAAATGGATACGTTATACCTTTTTTTTTTTTTTTT